>NC_060273.1:119415814-119721168 GCF_021613505.1 Equus quagga
CATCTGCTGCCAATCCTCCTCTTTTTTGCTGAGGAAGACTGGGCCTGAGCTAACATCCATGCCCATCTTCCTCTACTTTATATGTGGGATGCCTGCCACAGCATGGCTTGACAAGTGGTGCATAAGTCCACAGCTGGGATCCGAAGTGGCAAACCCTGGGCTGCCGAAGTGGAACACGCACACTTAACCGCTGTGCCACCTGGCTGGCCTCCCAAACTTCTTTACTGGGTACATCTCCTCCAAGGAATCCCAATCTTTGGGTATTATCAAATGAGAAGACCCTTTCTCATTGCAACCCCAGTGAAAAGCTGTAGATGACATGACGTGAAGTAAGCTGTCCCTTGTAATAACTCCACAACTGGATTGCTTCTGCTGACCCAGAGACTCTCCACAGTGCGGCCATGGTCTTTGAATATGCTGGAGGTCAGAAGGACAGAGAGCCCTTGGAAATAATTATAATAGTTAATGAAAATAGTTAAGATCATTGATCAATACTATATGCCATCACTGTGTAGGTATTATTCATTTTATCTTATTTCAGCCTGACAACAAGCTAATGAAACAGACCGTGTTATAATACTCTTTTTTTCTAATGAGGAAATGGAGATAAAGAGAGAGTAAATAGCTTGTGTAAGCTCATACAGTCAGAAAGTAGTGGAACCAAATGTGAACTGAGAAGTCAAACTCAATCAATCTGATTCCAGACAACCCCCTTTTCCCACCACTTTAACCACTAAGCATATTGCCCCTTTCTATAAATACTTACCTCTTGTATTAGTTAACTTGCACTGCCTTAAAATACCACAGGCTGGGTGACTTAACAGAAATAAGTTTTCTCACAGTTCTGGGGGCTAGAAGTTCAAGATCAAGGTGTCAGGAGGTTTGATTTCTCTTGAGGCCTTTCTCCGTGGCTGGCAGATGGTGGCCATATTGCTGTGTCTTCATGTGGTCTTTCCTCTCCCGGTGCCTCCCTGGTGAGTTCTTTTATTTATTTGTTTATTTATTTATTTTTTCTTCCTTTCTTTCTCTCTCTTTTTGTTTTTTGAGGAAGATTAGCCCTGAGCTAACTGCTGCCAATCTTCTTTTTGCTGAGGAAGACTGGCCCTGAGCTAACATCCATGCCCATCTTCCTCTACTTTATATGTGGGACGCCTACCGCAGCACGACCCAACAAGCAGTGCCATGTCCGCACCTGGGATCCGAACCGGTGAACCCTGGGCTGCCGAAGTGGAACATGCAAACTTAACTGCTGTGCCATCAGGCTGGCCCCCAGTGGTGTGTTCACATTTCCTCTTCTTATAAGGACACCAGTCAGATTGGATTAGGGCCCACCCTGGGGGCCTCGTTTTAACTCAATCCCCTCTTTAAAGGCCCTACCTCCAAATATAGTCACATTCTGAAGTACTGGGAGTCAGGGCTTCAACATGAATTTTGGAAGGGCACAATTCAGGCTATAACATTTTTGTTATCTGTGACCCCAGAAATCCATTCTTGGACTGTGTTGCATTAAAAAAAAAGAACAACAAAAAAAAAAACACATGCTTCAGGCAAAAATTTCAATCTTTATTCATACTTCTCTCAATGAGCATCTGATGATTTTGTCAGCACTAACTCTTATCTCTTGTCCTTTCCTATCTTCAAACATCCCAGCTCTTGGGAATTGCTCACACTTTTATTCCATCACAGCACCCTTGTCTAGGTCTACCTGCCCTGCTGTTTTGCTTGCTAGATCCCGTCTTCTCTCAAAGAGCAGAGGCCCTGGGAGAGAAGTTCTTTGTTCAGTTTCGTGGTTCTCTTTTGAGAATCTGCATATACTAACTTAGTTCTCTTTTCCATATAGTTCCCCACATGACTGGCAAAGAGGGAGAGGGAAGAGTGTGGACCTTGTCGTGTTCATGGTCTCTATCCTGCCACATTAACTTCTATTGAACACTTACTCTGAACCAAGCACTGTGAGGAAGTGTTTTACATCCATCACTTTCTTTTCACTTATACCTTAGGTTTATGTTAGCTAAAATTACTCTCTCTACTTACAGATGAGAAGAAAATGGGTGTTTCAAGAGATTATATTGTTTACTAAGTGTCATGGAGCTAGTAAATGGTAGAGCTGGAATTTATACTTCAGAGCTTAGGTTCTTAACCCTGGTGGCCTGGCTGCGATTATTAATAAACCGTTATCATTATATGTTACATGGCTGAGCAATTTCTCCCTATTTATGATGGTGAAGAATTTGTAGACACTCATTTAAAGAGGACTGTTACAACCATGTGAGTGTAACACTTTGATCCTCAAGATTGCAACATATTAAAGAGTATGGAGATTATTAAAATAAGTACATTTAGGTTTCAAAATGACTGTATTGTTAAACAATTCATACCCATATATAAAAAGTCCTTTTTAGAGCCTCTGGGCTGCATGCAGGTGCTAAACATAAATGGAACCCTGATAGGATCTCAGAAAAAGAATCCCACGTTCCAAGTGTAAGTTGGAAAGCCAAATATTGCACTGATTCTGGCTCTGGGAAAAGTACATACTGTTATATTCCAGCACATCAGAATTTTCCAGGGATGTGCCTGGTGTCTTGGAGTAAAGCCAATGTGATTTTTCTGCCATCTAAGTCTTGCTTCTTTATAGGTCTCTTTGCCATGTTCATTATGTAAATCATAGCTTCCTGTCCCTGAATTGTGAGACTTTTTTCTTTCTCTATACTAATGGAAACACCCTCGCTGTTTTCCAGAATCTTGCAGATATAATCATCATTTGTTCCTTTATAGCTACAGGCTTGACTTTATACAAATGTATGACAGACAGAACTGATGAAGGGAAGTCGGTCACATGCACCCGTACCATTCCATAATTACTATTACTTTCATTTATTAATTTTAATACTTAAATAAGAACCCCTAGGTTGTCTACTTTTGGCAGAGGGAGGAAGATTTTACTTTTCTGTTGTTCTGCTTTACTTGGAAACTTAGACCCAGGCTTTTAAAAAAACTCTGATGTTATGACATTCAATTTTAAATACGTTTTACTGGTCCTCTATCTTAGTTTGGACTGACAAATCCTTTTAGGATCTTTGGAAAGATGTAATTTTTCAATCAATTTGAAAAATCAACAAACCCAACATCAACAACTCAGCGAAAATAGAAATTGATATCATTTAGAATCACTGAAGGCTACATATCTATGATTCTAAAAACATCATTTAATGAGAATAAATGATCAGTATTGATTTATTTTCAGTGAGACTTGAGGGTCAGCTTTTAGTGTGAAGGATTCATTTAATTGAGTCTAAAGAAATAATATGTGAATGCCTAATATTTATGAATAAAATTAAAAGAGCAAATGGGTTATATAGGTCCTAAGAATCAAGTATCCAGTTGACAGAAAGTTATTCAGAAAAATCCCAATATTGCCTAAATAGCATAAGGAAGTGATGGCTGACTCTCAACTTTAGAGAGAGAGAAAAATTTTCTCAAGTCACAGATAACAGGCAAATTCTTTAATTCTAGCCATAATGAAGACTTTTGGTGGGATTTATATATCTTAAAATTCCCAAATCTTATTCTCTGTAAATTTAAATATCTTATTTATAATTACTCCTGAATCACTTTCTGAAGACACGAATTTATTACCATTGTTTTGGATGATAGACTATCCCTATACTAACAATTTTAGGAATCCAACCATATGACAAAATGAGGAAGATGGCAGAGAGGGGAATATGGCCTTGTCAGCAGGCTTGGAGGACATTCAGAGAAGCCTGTGAAGTGGCTGGGTGGGTCTCCAAATCCTGATTAAGAATCCCAGTGCAGATTAATGGGAACCTGACTGAAATCAATGCATTTGACTGATCTCAGCTACTCAGACCCCAGCGCCTCCGCCCTCTCCCGGTCAAACTGATATGGAGTGGCCCAAGGCTTGAGGCATTAAAAACATTCTTATCAGGCAGAATATTCCCAGGACTCAAAGGTCATCTCCTAGGAGCTGGGCCAAGGGCCATTCTTGAAGACAGGCCTTTCTTTGGAATGTGCAGGGTTTAAAAGCCGAAGCCTCAATTAACCCTTTTGTGAACAAATTTATAGCTGCAGAATGGTAGATGAATGGGCTATTTCACTACAATTTTATTCAAGTACATTTCTCAAAGTAGTTAAGGAAGTTGTGGGGCTCATGTCAATAAGAGTTCTAACTGTGAGAGGAAACTATTGTTCTGAATCTTTTATTAGTGGAGAATTTAGTAAATCGTCTAGAATTCTAGAAGGAAATCCATGTACTTCAGTATCCTTTAATAAAGGAAAGAGTACATTTGCCTTAAATCAAATATTTGTATTTTTTCCCTTCATGGGAATTCTTGTTTCTTCAGAGGAGCCAAAAGAACAAGATATAGAACCCCAATAATTTCAAATAGGAGTGTAATATTTTCACAAGAAGCACTGATTTATAAGTCCAGCTCCCAGAGGTACAGACAGGTTTATCATCTAGCAATAAATGTCTAAATGCATAATGGAATACAAGGCCTAATTTCTAAAATATATTTGGATGATGCATTACTCATTGACAAATGTGGCTAAAGCCAAAGAAAAGAGTTCAATTATTTTTTTAAAGGTTGGTTGTACAATGCATTATTAAAGCCTCTAGATAAAAAGCAAAAATATTGTCTAGTCTAGTATTATGGGGAAAGATGGAGGAACATTTGGTCATTTTTGTTCATTTGTTTGCTTTCTTGGTTTTTAAAACTCTAATAATCCCTTTCAATTTTGGAGCAAATACGTATCTAGTGGTGACAGAGGACCAGTGGTTAATATTAGAATCAGCTTATCACGAGAAATGTATATTAATAGTCAGGATACTTTTACCTTTTGCTAATAGCTCACGCTGGCACTAATTAGCTGTAACATAAAATAATAGAAGCCATGCATACCTCTTAATTTTATGCATACTTTGGAGGTTCTATTCTCCCATGAAAATGATTTGTTCAGTTAAATCTCAATAATGATGGCCCCAACATTCCATTATAAATTCAGAGAGGTATGTATGTGTATCTATTTCAAAATAGCCAAATTGCTTATGCTGTTTATAAAAACAGTAGAACTTGAGTAGACACAAAAGAATATGGCTGGTTTTAATTAAATTGTAGCTGGAAGAGGAAAGGTGATATGGGTTTTTGACAAAGAGTAGAGCAGTTGCATGTATGGAAAGTACTGGATCCCACTTTGTTATAGGATGTAACAGTGGGTATGGGATTGCCAGAAATGCCACATTCCTCCAAATAAAACTTTATTAAGAAAAGTCCAAAATTTGAGCCCAAGAAGTCCTGGGTTCAGAGCTTCAGATTCAAGAGAAAGATTCTTAAATGTAACTTTCAGGTGCCCTGTAGAGCATTTCTTAAAGCCTCCATTTTCAAAAGGCCATTTCAGTAGCTACCCCCATGGTTCTTATTAATAGTCTTTCTTTTAGCAGTTGTTTTTCTTATCAAACTTCACAATTCTAGATAGATGAATGACAACTTGATTGGCAGCTTGACATTGCTAGATAAACTAACTCATTTTTGGAATAAATTCAATGTCCAGTGGCTCAGAGGGCTGCAGACTGAATATGTCAGAAATTTGTTCTTATTTTCGATAAATACTTCTACTTGTTTCATTAACAATAATCTAGAGAGCTAGAATTGTTGAGAAGAGTTTTATGATAATTGTGACTTTTTTAAAATTGTATATTTTTAAGATCTAGGGTCAGTGTGAGACTCTATTCTTAAGTAGAGGCTTCTGGAGTGATTTTCACTGGAAGCCATCTCAATTTGCTTTTTCAGGAATCTGTATTTTCAGAAGTACAAATGAACAATAATTTTTTTTCTGAAGTTCAAATGTAACATGCAAGTCAGTTTACCTTCAAATGAAGACTTGCCTTCTTCCCATTGGAGAAGAAAAATTGATAAATAAAATTCATCACTTTATTGTCAGCATTCCTCAGAGTAAAGTATAACTCAAGTACATGACATAAGATTTTGCTAAAACAACATGATTATAAAAAGGGCAACAGTTGAGGCCGGCCCCTGTGGCTGAGTGTTTAAGTTCCCGTGCTCTGCTTTGGCAGCCCAGGGTTTTGCTGGTTCGAATCCTGGGCGCGGACATGGCACCGCTCATCAAGCCATGCTGAGGCAGCATCCCGCATGGCACAACTAGAAGGACCCACAACTAAAAATACA
This sequence comes from Equus quagga, assembly GCF_021613505.1. Lineage (NCBI taxonomy): Eukaryota > Metazoa > Chordata > Mammalia > Perissodactyla > Equidae > Equus > Equus quagga. The sequence goes on from NC_060273.1 coordinate 119,422,021, forward strand.
CAACTATATGCCTGGGGACTTTGGGAGAAAAAGGAAAAGTAAAATCTTAAAAAAAAAAAAAAAAATGGCAACTGCTAACTTCTAATGCTCCCAAATGTGGAAGATTAGCAAAACAGAAACAAAAATTCAATTAAAAAAATTCAAGGTATACTTATTGAGGTTTTACTTGGTGGAAAACAGTATTATAACCTTTGAGGGATATCGGAAAAACTAAAATCAGTGTTCCAATTACAAAGGAGTTAATGATTTTATCATAGCAGATAAATGAAACATCTATTGTTATAAGTAGAGGCAATGAGGGGCCCAAGAATTTCTTATGAAAAAGAGGAAACTAGTGTGAGCTCAAAGATCTGGAGATAACTCCATAAAGGAAGTGGCAAGAAAAGCCAGTCTTGAATGAGGGATATAATTTGGACATATGGAGGGAAGAAAACAGTAAGCCTTTGGGGAAAATCATAAATAAAACAAGAGGGTTGGGATAAGCAAGTTAGGACCATAAGCATGTCTGTAGTATCAGACATCAAAATTTTGCAGGCTTGGGCTTGGCTGTATTAGATTAATAAGTAGTTCCATAAAGCACAATGTTTTTGTACTTCCAATTTCTAAAGAAAATCTGAGAATTGTGTTTATATTCCTCCTACATTTAGTCTCTCTTGCTCTCCTTTCAATATGCTTTCAACCTAAATACTTGGATGTCTAATAACTCTTTAGGACTTAAGGGAGTCAAATCTTGAAGGACATTTCAAGGAATTTCAAATGTCTATTTTTGATGTTCACATTCTAAAATTTCTCAAAGTATTGCAAACTTGAGGAATATTGGAGGAAATATAAAGAATGCTCATTGAAGTTCCCTTTTTCCATTTCGTTTTAGGTGATTCAGGCTTTCCTTCCCGATGCCCCAACACAGCTGTTCTTAGTATCTCTGCACTGATGTATCTTCACATTCGTGTGACATTTATGAAGGGGAAACACAAGGTATTGATTCATTTCCAAATGCTCACAAATGAAATCCATTGTGTCCCTGCTGGTGAGTCATTTCCAAAGTGGTATTAACTGGGATTTGAGACCAGGGTCTGGAAGGACATTATAGCATAGGGATGAGTGCTTTAGGTAAATAGCTTGTTTCTCTTGCTGTTTCTTCAACTCTAAAGCCCTGGTTAATATAAATTAAACTGAAAGGTTAAAATAAAAAGGTGTTGGAACTTCACCCAAACTGCAATCAGTGGCAGCGGTTTAGCGTCCCACTAATCACCATCGATGTACAACTTGGCAAATAAAAAAATGTGCTTACTACGAGAATTCACCTTTAAGGTAAACACCCTAGCTCCTTCTTCCAAAAAATTGCTATTTTTAAAGTATTCTCATGCAGAAATTCTAGAAACATTGCAAATTACAAACACCATATTTTGTTCTGATAGAAGACCTCTAACAGCTATTTCACCCTTTGCTTTTTCGGTATGCATAAAGAAGATTCCTACAGCACCCAGTGTAGGGAAGGTGCATCTTAGAAAGATTCAGACTGTTCCATTTCCCAACATGGGTGTCTGAGAGAATATCCAGGAATTACTTAAGTGTTTCCTTTTCCAGTTAGATTAGGAGCTGAAGTAAATTGTGATGGATGTCACTACAATGTATCAATATCTGATTCTCCTTCTCCTCCTGAGGAAAGACTATACTTCTCAGTTACCTTGCAGATAAGAGAGAGTAGTTTCTAATTCTAACCAACGCAATGTGAGCAAAAGTCAGGTGTGATACTCCTAGTCTGAGGCAGTGAAAGGTTCTACTAGATTCTCCAGGTTCTTCTGCCTGAGGGATTTAGAGGCAATCCCTGGGATCTAAGGGACTGAGACGGTAAACCACAAAATCAAATGAGCCTAGATTACCAGGTCTCTGACTGGAGGATAGCTGCGTCAAGAGTCGCCCAGGGTTTGCAGCTTGCTTAGCATAACAGAAAAATAAACTTTTGTTGTATCAAGCCACTGAGATTTTGAGATTGTTTGTTATCGTACCATAGCCTTTCCTATCCTAACTACTACAGAGGGTTAAATAATACTTCTTTAAGAAAAAATGACATTTGTTTAAATATTTCTTCAGTTTGGGGGAGATTAAATCACTCAAATTCAGAGAAAAATAACAAAAAACCAAAAACTTAGAATCATAGTATCCCTTGATCTGTCTCTTCATTCTCCCATTGCTTTCAAATTGTTATTATATGTATGGATGAAGCACACCTTTCAGGAAGTGGAATTCAGGCTGGTAAGTAGAGATGAGTTTCTATATATTGATTCTATTCTTTCTTTTTTTGGGGAGGGAGAAGTGACATTTCCCTCATAATCTATATTTTAGATATCCTTTCCACATTGACAAAAATTACTTTGTTTTTCCATAGTTTGTAAAGAAAACTACTCCAAACCTAAAACACTAAAACATAGAGGCCAAAATTAAATTAAAGAGTCAAAATGAAACTGAAGCCAGGAATTACTAAATACTTGTTCTCTTATCAAGGAATTTTGGATGCCAATGCAAAGTGAGTGTAGGTGTGGGCTGCAAGGCTCCAAGAGGGAAGCAGGAAGTATTTTTCTGGCATCACCAAAAAGTTGGTTCAAAGTAGCCATTATTTCATTTGATCTTTTCTGCCCAGTTGATGCCTTAGTTACTTCTATGTTGTCGTATAGTCTCCCTAGAAGATGAACACATATTAACATAATGGATTTAGATATTTTGTAATGACCAGTAAGTGTGGTGTGGCAGATTTCATTTTCCAAAGATAGTTGCACCAGTGTATCTCAGACCACATGCTTTTCTTGCAATGTAACATTGATACTCTTCCATTGAGAGATAGGTTGTATGTTCCCTCCCCTTGAAACTAGGCTAACCTTATTAACAATTGCCTCTACCAAGAGAATGTGGCGAAAGTAATGCAGTAAGACTTTGGAGGCTAAGTCGTAAAAGGCCATATGGTTTCTGCCTGTTTCTCTCTCTTGGGATATTTGACAAAGGAAGACAGGGTTGTCATGTAGGAAGTAGGGCTGCTTTGAAGCCTCCATAGAGACAGAAGATCTCCAATCGTTCCAGGCCCAGGTCTTCAAGTCTCAGCCCAGGCACCAGACATGTGAGCGAGTGAGCCTCCAGGTAATTCTAGATCTCAGGCTTGGAGCAGCACTAGCCAGCCCTGATTTCCCACAAAGCCCTTACAAGATTGCAGGCTCATGAGGAAAACAAATGTTATTATAGTTTTAAGTCAAGTTCTTTTAAAATTAATTTTTATTGAGATATTTTTATTTGATTATATTAATTATACTATTTGAGATTTGATTCACATGCCGTAAATTTCATCATTTTAAAATGTACAATTCAGTGGTCTTTAGTTTATTCGCAAGTTTGTGTAATCAATACTACTATCCAATTTGAGAACATTTTTGTCACCACAAAAAGAAATCCTATTAGCAGTCATTCCCATTCCCTCTTCCTCCTATCCTTTAGCAGCCGCTAATTCACTTTCTATCTCTATGGATTTGCCTATCTTGGACATTTTATATCAATGAAATCATACAATATGTGCCCTTTTGTGGCTGACTTCTTTCACTTAGCATAATGTTTTCAAGGTTCATCCATGTTGTACCAAATATTGATACTTCACTCATTTTTATGACGGAGTAATATTTCACGATTTGGATATACCATATTTCATTTATTCTTTTATCAGTTGTTGGACATTTGGGTTGTTTTCACTTCTTAGCCATTAGGTGTCAAATTGTTGGGTCATATGGAAACTGTATGTTCAATGTTTTGAGGACCTGCCAAACTATTTTCCGAAGTGACTGCACCATTTTACACACCCATCAGCAATATATGATGGTTCCAATTTCTCCACATCCTTGCCAACACTTGTTATTGTATGTCTTTTTGATTATAACCATCTTCGTGGTTATGAAGGGAAGTCACTAAATTTTGGGTCATTTGTTACACAGCCATGCTAACTGGTTTGATGGAAAAAAAAACTAGATTGGGAATCAAAAGACATGAGTTCAAGTACCATGTTTATAACTTGTAACTTGACCCTCTGGGCCTCAGTTTTTTCATTTATATGATGAAACTACTTCTTCCACTTCTCATTATGTTTTAGTACATTTTTTCTTCTCTATGCCATTCAAATCAACTTATCTAAATGTCCATTGAAATTTAGGTAAACTTTGTGAAGCACATTTATCTATATTATCAAACTGAACATGGATTTGTTTCATTTTTTAAACAGTTAATAGATATTGATCAAATAATCAAAGACCAGTTACATGATTATAGAGAAGACTAATGCAATGATAAATCTGCCATATTTAAATGAATGAGAATCTTTGTATGGGGTCTTTGAACTTATTGGTTATCTGAATGACTTGAGCTGTATATACCGATATAATGTATGATAGATAAATCGATTTATGAAAAGTGAACTCAGCTAGCTTACATTGTCCATTTGGATCCTGTCACCCCTAGAAAGAAATTTAAAGAACCGTTTCATGGTTCATGGCAAATACACTGATAGGACTGATTGGATAAAAGTTGAATTCCTTTACAACTTTTAAATGATGTCAAGAATTTGAGGTTATATCACTGAAAAATTGTTCAGTGTTTTTATTGACCATTTAAAACATAGGTGCATTAGAAAGAAATCCATTTCATTCAAACAAGTCAACTCAGTTCAAGTCTTTAAACATCTTGGTGCAGTATAACCTCCCTTTGTTTTTTCGTAGTTTGAAACTTGAAGGCGGATCCAGTTAATAACACTGACCTAGAATTTTGATCCTATTCTTTGACTCTATACTCTTTGACTTTGTCTATACAACCATTCAATTGGATTAAATATACTTTAAAGAAAAAAGTCAGAAAACAATATCTTTTGGCCTACATGATATCAAAATGTTACTTTTTCTAAATTTTTCGATGTATAAAATATCATAACTGTAACCTAAGTCACCAAGAAAAAACTGATGGAAAAAAAGTAAAGTTGTATATGCAAGATTCTTAAAGAATTTTGATGTGTTTTTGTTTTGTGTACATGAGCTCCAGGAAGATGACTTTGTTCTATTATACTTCTCCATAGCACTTTTTTTTTTTTAAAGCTTTTATTTATCTATTTTTTAAAGATTGGCACCCGAGCTAACAACTGTTGCCAATCTTCTTTTTTTTTCTTCCCAGAGCCCCCAGGACATAGTTGTATATTCTAGTTGTGAGTGCCTCTGGTTGCGCTATGTGGGATGTGGCCTCAGCATGGCCTGATGAGCAGTGCCATGTCCACGCCCAGGATCTGAACCAGTGAAACCCTGGGCTGCCAAAGAGGAGTGTGCAAACTTAACCATTAGGCCATGGGGCCGGCCCCTCCACAGCTCTTTGAACAGTACTCTACATAGAATAATTACTTTCTAAATACTTGTTGAATGATAAATATTTAATCTTAAAATACAAAAGATTTGTACACACTACCTAGGTTGTGATGCAAAATAGTTTCACACCTAGAGTTTTGTCAACTTAAGTTGGTAATTGTGCACTTGTTATTAATTATTGTTAAATAAAACTCCAATTATACACATTGTTGGAATAGTTAATAAAGGTAGAGTGATTCTACAGAGGTGGCATGTTACAATGGAACAGCATTGAAATGGAAAGTTGCAGTCAGATGCCAAACTTCTTAGAATATCTTTTTAGTGGAAGTCTTGTTAGGAGTCCTAGGGCAGGTCAATTTGAATGAAATCTTAAGTAGAGACTCATCCTTAATTTACGTATATTTAGAATGGATAAGTAAACGCAACAAGAAAACACACAAGGAAAGACCAGGGATATTTCAGTTAGCTCCCCCTGGCTCTTAAAACAGAGTATGTGTGGCTCTATTCAGTTCCGGAGTAGCTGAATGACCTGTAGCCAGGGTGTTGGGTTTCATTCTTTCTTTGGTCCAGGGTTGCTCAGGTAACATGGTTTATTATATTGTACTTCAAAGTATAAAGACTTAAAACTAACCATAAGAATTTAGCCTCTTTCAACTTTGCAGAGATCCAAAATAGAATACACCTGCAGAGCAATGTAACTGAATTCCATTAAGCAATCACCTGCCAATATTTGAATTTTGAGAGGATATTAAATGTCTTGTTAATTTAACTATGCTCATAATGCCAAGTTCTGAAATTTTGTCGAAATAAAGTTAAAATAAATATGAAATAACTCAAACTAGCATCAGAGACACATTGAAAGATAAATGAAAAACAGCACACGAATCTATGCAGCCTGTTTATATCGCCCTGGAGATTTAGATAAAGAAAAACAAACATAACCTTTTCAGCTGTTTCTCCCAAGAGAAAAAGAAATTAAATATTTGATTATAATTGTTTTAATGAGCTCTGATTCAAAATGATGAAGTTGTAATGGTTTGGGTAAAAAATATTCTGTTAATGAGCTTTTATTTCTATGAAAACCTGCAAGATGTAAAACTCTCCAAGGATAAAGTTTAGTGGCAAAGCAGTGTTTACTTTCTGAAAATTAAAATCCCTAATATTTATCTGCTTTATTTTCAACCAACATACTTATTAGTTTTTGATATTACCATGGAAAAGCGATGTGTTGAAAGAATACAAACAAAATAGTACAATAGACATAGAATATGTTTATGTTACTAGTTTTCAAACTGAAATTTGGCTATAAGGTAAACTTCTTCGCCTGATGTTTAGGAATCTCTTAGATTTTTTTAAGAAATAATTTATGTCTCCTATTCTGACCACAGGCACAGAGTAGTGAAAAAAGGTATTCCATGTGAAACAATAAAACCACCAGGTCCATTTAAAGCAGGATATTATAAACTGATACTTGTTTAGAATATCCATTATCATTTCCTCACTAATGCGTATTCCAAAATGACCACTCTCTCTAAAGGAAAGTTAAAGATATGATGAGCAGATGTCTATCATTGATTTCAACTTTTTAAGATGACTCAGTAAAACAAAGCAATGTTTGAATTAACATTCAATATTACTATTACAAATTACGAAAGATTAAATCCAGCCAATTTAATTTACCTGCATATTAGAATTCTAAGTAGTTGTCAATGAGAAACAGAAAAGAAAGATATGATTGTGAAGGGCTAATGAAAGATTCTATTTAGGTGATCAGGAAGTTTGGTAAGACTGCCACTGAGGGTCGTTGATTTGTTAAAGTTTCACTCTAGCAGTGAGATCTCAAGCTAAAGTTCATCCTCATCAGTGAAGAGAAAAGCTTTGAATTTTGAACTTCTGCACATAGTCAGTTCAATTTAACCTCTAAGTTTCAGCTGGGTAATGGCAATATGCTGCTCGATATAACACACACATACACACTCATCTTTTTTCTCTGGCTTTGTAGTGTGAAATAGAACAAGTTGAGAAAATGTTAAGAAGGAAAGGGAGCCAGTGCCTGGAAGCTTCTCTCCTTAACCTACATAGTTTCTTTTCCTCTTGTATTTCAGTTTCACAAGTTTAGGTATACCATAGGATTCCTTGTTGTTATAAATGTTTAGATGTTGAAACAGTTTACTTGCAAACCTAGTATATTGCCAATAAGCTGGCAAATATGAGGACAGTATTTTTGCTAATTCCTGTAGGTATATACACTATAATTCATAAGCAAAATAAATTAGAAAATAGATTTTTCTATTCTTTCAGGGCCAGATAAGGAATAATGGCAATAATAATAATAATAACAGCAGCTTGTAGTTGTTGATTACTTACTCCATGCTGCAGCCTATTCTGAGCGCTTTATATATACATTATCTAATTTCATCGTTACAGGAATATTATGAAGGTAGGTACTGTTTTAATCCTCATCTTACCGATGAGGAGGAGCCTGTGACACTGAAGAATTAGGTAGCTTGCCTAATGTCAACAGTAATTGTCAAATCAGAACGTTTTAATAGAGGGAAAGATTAATTTGGGGGTTACAAGGCAATTAAGTTAATCTTCTTGTTACTTTATTGAGCTGAAAATGAGTTAACAAAATCATGTTTCCAGTACATGGTTTTTAACTGTTTATTACATATAAGAATCTATAGATATTATATAGTGTGTAGTATATTTCTAGAAATTACAAAATAATAATTACTATTTATTCATTTAACAAATATTTATTGAGTCATTACTGTCATCTACCAGGATGTTCTAGGAATTGAGGATAAGATATTGAATTTCCTGCCTGAATTGAGTTTATATTCTAGCCTTATCATACCATTCAGCAACTTACTGCACTCAAAATTGTGTTTTTAGGATTAATCCAATCACACATAAATTAAGTTTTTTTACATTTTCAGTTAGTATACCATATATGAGTATACCACATCTGATTGATTGATTAATCTCACTGCTCATGAACATTGAGATATTTATCAATTTTGTATTATTACAAGGGATGCATCTGTGAACATGTCTTCTTGTGTGTATGTGTGAGAATTTTCGTCTGGCGTGTATATTTTTTTGGTTCTCACATTAAAGCAAGTTAAACATTTTTAATTCTTCTTTTGACTCACTGTCTCTTATCTTCATGCATGCTACTGTGTTTTACTGTAACCCTGGTGACAAGACATGCCCAGATTCTCAATAAGTGCTCTTGAGACTTGGTACCTCTGTCCAGCTTCAGTTTAACTAAGCCTCTTGGGATTTGGCCATCAGGAGAAAGAACTTATTTGCTTTAATTTGAGTAAAACCAAAATCGTACTTGAGAACCCATAAATGTGAGACTTTACGAGAAAGAGTACAGAGGACCTTTCTGAAATCATGGCTAGAGAGGGAACATTTACAGAGCAAGCAAGTCACTGTATTTACCATCTGAAAGAAATACATGTAAAATTTGGATAGTTTATGTAGGTAATTATTTTTAATGTCCTTTTGATTTGCATGTGTCTTTTTAGAAGGAAATTTCAATTTCAACATTACAGGTTAATTCAACTATTTGGGCTACTTCTCAAGTAAATATATTTTTTAGTCTTAATCTCTTGGTCATTGAGTTTGAAACCAAAATGTATCTGCTTCTTATTTTCCCTGGAGAATTTTTGTTTTAGAAATAGATTTCTTGTGAAACGTTTAGTCATAGACCAGTTGATTTTGAGAGTTTCCTTTTTGTTTTTCAGTAAACAATATACTCTGAATTCTGACTCAAAAGGCTTGTTTTGTTTTCCTCTGGCTTTTTCTTTCTGGAGTTTCAATGTAGGTTGTTCACATCTGACCTGAAGAGCAAATTGCTCTTACATCTCAGAAATTTAAATAGTTAAAGGCACTGCGTTTTGGAAATAAATTCTTCATTCTTTTTTTCTTATCTGTGAATATTCCCAGAGTTTAATTCTTGGCCATTTCTCTTTCCTTTTGGTATGCTTTCCATGGATCAACTATGACTCACGGTTTTGACTTTCACTTCCATGTTGATGGTCCTCCTCTTTACAGCACTTCTTCTATTTATAATTTGGTTAGGTTCCAAAGGTTGGTTTAAGTCTGTTTGCAAAGTGACACTTAAAATGAGTAACTGCTAACACCCTCTGATGGTACTAGCCAGAGCTGATTGTTTTTTTCCCCTCCTCTGGCTCTTAGATTCGTCTGAGTCATAAGAGAAACTTTTGTTTCATTTACCCCAGTTTCAAAGCTCTACATCTCAACTGTTTTTGGGAATTGCTCCCTTGGTGAACTGTCTATCTCCTCAAACTAAAGATATGAAAATTTGAGATAATTTTCTTTCCAAATAAGCTATGCCTTTCTCCTTTTTAAAAAGTGATACCATTGAAGTCACCAGAACTCCAAGTCTCCAAAATGTCTATACTCCCCTGTCACTTTCATCTCATACATTCATTTTCATTAAATCCTGTTGATTCTTTCTCTAAATTTTCTCTGAGGTCTGTACATTCCTTGCCATTACCACTAGGAATAAACTAGGTTCAAAACCAGTCATCAGGTGCTCTGAAGATTGTAGCCTGGTGCTGTTCTCGTTCTTCCAGAGCTCCAGACTCGTCTAATCTGGTCACTCCACTCACCCTCCTACAGGGCCAGCTTTATACGCCATGCTTGGCCCAGTAGCCTGTATTGATCCACAATTTATTACTAGATAAAATTCAGTATCCTCAAGATGGCATCAAATTACACAATAATCTGGTTTCACACTAATAGCTAAAATGTATTTTCTATCTTTCCAAAGGGGATCCTACTTTCCATCAAATTAGGACATTTCCTCACAAATGCAGCCTTCACATTTGCTACTCCAAGCTTTTACTCCTGGTACTGGCCCTGGATTGCTTTTTCCTCTTTCCTCCTATAAATCTTCTTGATATTTCAAGATCCACGTTGTCTCACTAACTCTTGAACTCCTTCTTCAACATCTTCAGTTTTCAAAGATCCCCCATTAAAAAATCTTTTTATTATAAACATAACATGACTTAAAATAGAAGATGTCAAAAGTCCAGAGAAACTTCAAAAAGTTGAAAGAAATATACTGTAATCTCATCTAATGCTATCTTATTTATTTTGACTTTCATCATTTTTTGGATGATTCTCCTTCATAGCTTCAGCTATGTCTTATCACCCAGTTTTAGTCTCATACCTTCCATTACACATAGAACCTTTCCACTTGGATGCACATAATCTCAAACAACTATTACAATTTGGCATGTTTTCTTTTAGTCTTTTTTAATGAATTTTTTATGTTTAATACTTTTATAGCGTAATGTTAGGTGAAACTTTAAACAAAACTTTTAAAGGCTGTATAGCATTCTAATGTATACATTTGCCTTATATCCCACTATAATTATATATCTTTAATTTTAAATATTTCTTATTTCTTATAATAAATGATACTGAAAGAACATTTTTAGATATAAATCTTTATCCAATTTCAGATGATTTCTTTAGGTTAATCTCCTATAAATGGAATTATTGGGTTCAAGGTATGAGAATTTTATATTTAAAAAATTCCTATTGTCAAATTGCTTTCAAGGAAGGCCATCTTAATTTATAATCCCAAATCAAGATTCTGTAAGAATGCTTGTATTTATTGCGACAAAATAGTGACTTAATAGTCTGGTTTTTCTTTTTCTTTTTTTTTTTTTAAAGATTTTATTTTTTTCCTTTTTATCACCAAAGCCTCCCAGTACATAGTTGTATATTCTTAGTTGTGGGTCCTTCTAGTTGTGGCATGTGGGACACCGCCTTAGTGTGGCTGGATGAGCGGTGCCATGTCCGCACCCAGGACTCGAACCGACAAAACACTGGGCCACCTGCAGCAGAGCGCCAGAACTTAACCACTTGGCCACGGGGCCGGCCCCTGGTTTTTCTAATAAGATTTTAAACAGTTACAAGTGGTATAACTTTAGGAAAGTTATTTAATCTCTCTAGTCCCCAGGATCCTCTGTAAAATGGAGATAATTATGGCGCCTACCTCACAGGTTTGTTATGAGGATTTAATGTACATAAAATTTTTTACATACTGTCCAACACAAAATACATAGTTAACAAGTAGTAGTTATTAGGATTATAATTGCCCATGTATTACACAAGTTATATATTATTTCACTTATATTCTTTTACTTTAGACTTCATACATTTGCTAGCAAAAGAGAATTTTCCAACGGTTTCTTTAACTCAATGCTAAGAACTTTCATATAATAAAAACAATTTTATGAAAGCTATCAAAAGGTAAACAACAATTTTAAATATAGATTCCCCAAACAGTAAAACAGAGACCCTTTAAATGATTACAGGTGTCATCTCTATATTGTCCGGGCCACATTTCTTCCTCCCCTTGAGAAGTCTCCAAGCTTCTAGCATCACTGTCAATCAGCTCCTCACTGCTCTTCTTGCTAGAGTTCCACACAGAAGAATGCACAAGTCTTAAGATGCTTCCATTGAACTTCAGTGGAAGACGATAGGGGTGCACAGCTAGGTTTTGTGGAGCCTAAAGCTCATACAATTTTAGAAGAATTTTTAAAGGAAAATAGTAAAAATCATAACTTAAAAAACTGTCAGCGTCTTTACCAGGTCCTTGCAAGGGGCTGAGAGGAGTCCTAAAGTTACATTAGCTTCATGGAAAATCAACAACTACTTCGTTGCATGCGTCACCACACTTCGCAAAGTCCCTTTCACACAGTAGGTGCTCAGTACACATTTGTTGACTTGAAAAGGAATTGAAACTTGAATAGGAATTGGAGAATTATCACAGGTGCTTCAATACTGTATATAGATAAAAGTGCTAGCTGCATTCACGGTGATCCCCACGTAGCACTGATGTAGAAATATAAGTCTGCTGACAGCATGTTAAATACAAAGGACAAAATCCACCCTTGATTTTTCTTCTGATACCCATTATAAGCCCTTGATGTAGAGATTACAAAGGGAATGCACTCAGCTCTGACAAAACTTATCTTATTCCTGCCAGCTTCACTACTTGAGATATTCATTCACTAGGTTTTTATGTTCTTACGCTCTAAAATTATTCCAGTGGAAATGGAGAAGTTCTTGCCAGTTTCATTGATAGGATGAAAACTGATCACAAATTTTAATCATGACTAAAGCATTTTAATGGTTAAAGAAAAGAGACTTGGTCTCTTCAGTCAGGAACCTGCTTATTCCACCTCTTTTACCAATTTGGACAACTGATGATTAAGAGTCTATGAGAGCATTCCCAGTCAGTTAAAGCTTTGTCATTAAAAGTAAAATAAAAAAAAAAAAGTTCCCATGTATTATGAAATGTCGAGAGGTGAAGTCCTGTTTTAAGATTTGATTGCCAAAGGACAACCACAACAGAAAAAGTGAGATGAATAGCACTTACTGGAATAAGGTAAATGTGACTGTTGAAAAGACCAAACTCCTTTAAATGGAGGAGGGTCTGTTTCTGCCTCAGGCTGCTGCTGCTTTCCAACTGTGAAAGCTTCTTACTTTGGAAACTAAGGTTTCTGCAAACTACCGTGCTACTGTCATCGTGGCTTTAATTATTGCTCTTTCATGAAATCCACTTCTCATTTATTCCTTAATGGAAGGAACTTTAGATCAGAATCTGTATCTGTGTCTTTCCCAGCTCCTGAACCTCTCTTTTACCTGAACACCTTGTTGAGAACTATTCAGGAGCCTGGCTTCATAATTCCTTTAGAATAAAGAACAAAATGTTCCCGGCACAATAATTCTACTTAGGAATGGATAGATTCTCACATACTTAAATTCTGAAAGGTACATGAGATGGTCTGCTCGAAATGACAGGTTGCCATGGTTACATTCTTCTGTGGCTCAGATGGGGATAGGGGCCAATTATCAAGTTTTGTTTGGTTGATTTTAAGTAGTTTGTTACCTGGATACTCAACAAATAAGAAAACAGGAAGGAAAAAAAAAAGACATTTTCTTCTTCCCTGGAAAGGAAACTGTCATCGTGGAAAAAAACCCCTCAAATTCTGAACAACATGGTAAATTATTTAGTTCAGATAGAATGTTTCTAAACTGTTGACTTTATTTAGAGACTAGGACAAGGCCTGTGAACTGAGATAGCTTTAACACTACAAATTGGAATTTTTGTTAGCTCTGTTGATCCTATAATACCAGCTTTAAATAATTCTCCTCTTTCCAAATTTGTCTGGTGCTTTTCAAATTTGTATGTGTGTGTATTTTAATAGTTACTCCTTTTGTCCGTTTGCTGCTTGGCCTTCCCGTGGTGGAAGTGGGATTGTTAATTAATGATATTCCAGAGGCAATTTCTGGAGTGACTATTGGAAAACCCTTCTTAATTAACACAATGATAAATGCCCCACTGCAGCAGTGCTGCAGCGAAGTTCATCTCTGTCATTCAAAATCCATGATTCTAAAACATCCTCCGACATTTTTGTGAGGCTGTTGGGCACTTAAAGTCTGGATCTTTTATCAAAGGTTCCACAGCAAGCCGGAGAAGGAGAAATGAAGAGTGAAAAGGAGAAAGAAGAACTGGACAAAATTAAAATGCTGTTCTGTCATTGTAATAGTTCATATGGGCACTGACAGGAGAGCATTTTAATTTTGTCAAGTGTGTCTGCTACTCATTTATTCCATCTCCTGCTTGTTATCGAAGTTTCAGATTAAATGTAAAGATATGAATGTATTGCCATAATAAATTTATAAGTGGATATTTAAAGAGCAAAGATTTGAATGACACAAATGAACCTCGGTGTAGCAGTAAAGTGGATGGGATTTGCAGAAAGATGCCACAGAAGTCAGAAATGACTGTTGGAATAGCCTTAATTAAAAAAAAAAAAAGAAAGAAAACCTTGAGCTGCATGAGCCGCCACAGAAGGTATCTAATATGAAATTAGGCTTACTTTACATTATTTATGCCAGTTTAAAATAATCTAATAAAAGCTTTAGAAAATCTGATTAAACTATATTATTCAAATGTAAGGCAAATACTTAGACAATGGAAAACTAAGCTGTTAAATTTAGGGGCAGAAGGTAAGATTCTAGACAAAGTTAATGTAGAATGTTATTTTAAAAGTATGGATTTATTTATAAACTGTATAAAATACAATTTATTTTTTGAAATTATATTTTGTTACATGAGTAGTAATCCCAATGTAATAAGCTGTAGAGGTACCGCTTTCTAAGGATGCCTTACTTTACTCCCCACAAGGGGCTCAGTGTTTGTTTATATGTCACAGCAACACCACATAACCTGAGACACTCCTGTGGGCTTTGCATAACATTGGTATTCACAATAAGAGAGAAAGTGATGTAAAGAGGCACCTAGTTGCTATTCCATGATGTAGGTGAGGACCCAGAGTGCACGCCTGGAAAGAAGCAAGGGGGAGTTAAAATGAGGACACGGGGATAAATTATTTGACATGATCCTGAGCAGACCTGACTTTTGTAATGACACTCAAACAGCAGATAACCCCGAAGGCGATCTGAAAAAGAAGAATAAGGTGGTCATGCTAGCAGATATGAAAGGAGATGAGTAAGCTTTCCTGAAATGTCTGAACCACTATTGAAAAGAATGTCCTTCGATTGTGACCACCACTTTTTTTTTTCATCTCATGCCTGCTGCCTTCCGGCTAACATAAGGATTCACTTTTGCTTATCTGCTTTAACACAGAAAACCCCCAGTGAGGATAAAGTCATAAGGACTGTAAGGAAGAGGGAAAGAAAAATGCATACAAAAATAGCAATGGAAGTTTCAGAATAATAGCATGAGAAGGACCTTGTTTGGGCTGGTTTTCTGATTTTATCTAAATAAATATTACTTTCAAAATAATATCTGCTTTGGAGAGGGAGGAAATGAAAAAGTTCCTCACTTAGCCTCAGATCCAGTGTTTTGTTTTCAGTTGAGTGTAGACAGTACATCTTAGGAGCAGTTCAGTCAGTTAGTTTAATACTTAAAAAAATTACTTCAGGACTGATTAAGCTCATGCTTTCAGTTGACCACTTCAGTGAGTTGGGGTGAGGGGAGAACATTGGACACTTTAACAAATGACCAACAGCAACAGATGTTGCCTAACAAGTAGATCGCATGTGGTAGATGCCCTGTCAAACTTTCAAACAATTAAATTTGATTTTATTATAAAGTACAGCTAATAGTAAGCATCTTTGCTTTTTAAACTAGACTTTATTGGTTGCATAACTGCTCATACAAAGTGGGAAACCTCATCTTAGAGTGTGGCATGGATCTTCGATAAATTATATCCGAAATTGGATTGCCAAAATGTGCGTATCTAGCAGGGTCACAATTTATAAATCACAACTGGAGTGTGCAGTCTGGAAGTAACTAATCTTTCTCATGAGCTCCCCCGTCACTGAGGAGAGTGCGGTGGGGTGTGGTGGGAGGAAATCTCAACAATCAATGGTCTCCTGGCCTCTTCATAGTTAAGACAGTCCCTTTATGAAAATGCTAGCCCTTTGTGTTTCCTCTTCTACCCCAGAGTGCGTCCGAGTAGGTTAGTGGCAACTGAGGGTGGTGTGACTAGCCCTGTCTGGCCTCTATGGTTGCCATGAAGGCAACCACTACTGAAGTCCATGGTACTAATTATTTGCATGTCAGCATACTAAAAGCTCACTAAAATTTCTTTTTTGGGAGGCAGAGGGAGATAATGACATGTTTATTTTGACTAATCTCTTTTAAAACATATTTTATTTATTTTTTGATTAAGGTAACATTGATTTATAACATTATATAAATTTCAGGTGTACATTATTGTATTTGACTTCTGTGTAGACTGCATCGTGTTCACCACCAAAAGTCTAGCTGCCGTTTGTCACCGTACAAATGTCACTTTATACTCCTTTCACCCTCCCCCCACCTTAAAATTTCTCGATCTTGATCCCAGGCCTCTGCCATTTCACCTGTCCCCTCAGAATCTCCATAGCCCCTTACTGGGACATGCAAGAACTTCTAACCCCTACACACAGGCCGTGGGCAATTAGGAGCACTGCCTCAGGCTCGTGTCCCTAGCCACCTCCCTGTACCGTGCTGCATTCTCCTTCCTCCCCACTCCCCCTGCCCCCAAAGACTGCTGCTAGATGCTTGCAACTTCTCTCAGGTTTTGGAGAAAAGAGGGCTTTTCTATAGTGTGCCCAAATTTCCTCATTTAGAGTTTGTGTAGGCCCTTCCTCAAATTTGGTCCCCTTTTGAACTACCTCTGGCTCTCATCTTGATCCTCTCTTCACTAGGGCCACCAAGAGAGGGCTTTCAACTTTCTCTTCCTATATGGAAAGTACTTACTGTGAGTCATTATGTTAGTCAGGGTTCCCCAGAGAAACAGAACCAATAGTATCTCTATCTCTTGCTCTACATCTGTCTCTACCTCTACCTCTCTGTCTTTATGTCTGTCTCTATCTCTGTCTGTCCATCCATCCGTCCATCCATCCATCCATCCATCCACCTATATCTGGAAAGAGATTCTTTATAAGGAATTGGCTAACATGATTATGGAGGCTAAGAAGTCATAGGATCTGCCATCTCCAAGCTAGAGGGACCTGTGTAAGCTAGTGATGTAGTTCCAGTCCTAGCCCAAAGGCCTGAGAACCAGGAGAACTGATGGTATAAATTCTAATCCAAGTTCAAAGCCGTGAGAGCCAGAGAGCTGATGCAAGGTCAAGGGAAGACCAGTGTCCAACTCAGCCATCAAGCTGAATAAAGGAGTGCATTCTGCTTTCCTCTGCCTTTTTGTTCTGTTAGTCCCTCAGTGGGTTGGATGATGCCCACCCACATGGGGGAGGGCAATCTGCTTTGGTAAATCTACGAGGTTTGAATGTTAATCTCATCCAGAAATACTTTCACAGACATCCAAAAATAATGTTTAGCTAAATATCTGGGCACGCAGTGATCCAGTCAAATTGACACAAAATTAACAATCACAGTCATGTACTCTTTTTCTTTCACTGCATTCTTCTTATTTTATCTGACTCAAACTGCAACCCCCTAATCCTTACAGTCCCATCAAGCCACATGTGAATTCATCCCTCGGTACCTCTCTGACCTCATCTCCTACTAATTTTCTCTTGCTCCTTCTGCTCCAGATACATGGACTTCCCCATTTTTCCTTGAAAACGTGAAGAGGCTCCAACCTTAGGGTCTTTCACTTACTGTTGTCTGTGTCTGAAAATTCACATATACCGGATATCAACATTGCTTGCTTCCTCATTTTTATTTAGGTCTCTGCTCAAATATCATTTTGTCATAGACTCCTTTCCTTTCTCACTTTGGGTAAAACAGGAATGCTCCTCCAAACACGTTCAACTCTCTGTCCTCTTATCTTTCTTTGTTATTTCTTCATAGTACCACCCATCCAAATATTGTGTTTGCTTGTATATGTACTTCTGTTATCAGTCTCTCCCTATGAGAATGTAAACTCTCTGAGAGCAGAGATTTTGTTTTATTGAATGCTATATCCCCTGTAGTAGAACAGTATCTGGCACATAGTAAGAAATAATAAATATGCGCACACATACATATGAATTAAACATGCATACATATATTTGTCAGATGAGTGGATGATAATGTTGGATGATATGCAGGAAGATAAGCTGGTTTACTGAAAGAAAATATGCATGGGGAAATATTTCCAAAAATACTATTTCCAACACAGACGTTACTTATATTTCATAGGCCTTTAGCTTTTTTTCATTTTGAATTGTTTCAAAAGAATTATTTTAAAATTATTTAGTTAATATGCCAATCAACGCAGTGGGAAAAATACCAGAAAAGTCCATTGTGCATATAAATGTAACTCTTAGTTCATTAAATTTTTTTTCTTTACAATCAGTATTGAAAAAAATTTATTTCAGAAGAAAGTTCTGAAATAAAATGTGTATGAAAAAACTAGACCCATTTCAGAAGTGTTTTATATTTAAAAAAATAGTTCAATTCAATTTACACTAATTATTGAATAGCAACTATATTTTAGGCAATTTCTTAGGCTCTGGTAATACAAAGTTAATGTCTTGTATTCTATGAAGAGTGATTTATAAAAATAGTGGTTTGTGCTTGTTGAGTTTTATATTTTACAGGACCCTTTATATGTTTTCCTCATTTGATTCTCACAGCTATTTCTGAAACAGGTTGTTGTCCCCACTTTTCAGAGATTTCGAGGTTAAGAGATTTGCCTAAGGCCTCACAGCCAGTAAATAGTGGAAGCAGAACTTAAATTTAGATTTGTATATGTCAAACTTAGGATACTTGCCTCCTTTCTCATAATTTATACTTTTAGGCAACTTCATGATTTAAAATATAATGTATATATGTTATTTAATTTAACATTGAAAACATCCCTGTGGACACATTTTGCAGGCAAGGAAAGACTGCTTTATAAAAGTCCCACTGACATGGGCAAAGTTATATAGCTCATTTGTGGCAGAGTCAGTTCTTGAATTCAAGATTTTTGACTTGAAAATAAATGCCTTTTACACTGTCCATTTGATCAAAGGAAAAGTTCAGAAATATAATTACTATCAGACTAAGAACAAATCAAGAACAAACTGAAAGGAAAAAAAATTGAATTTTAGAATAAAAGTTGAGAAATTTACTTGATAGAAAAAAGCTTCAAATAGTTAATTAAGCAGCGAGAAATACACCTACAGTTGGTAAACCTCAAAATGTGTATTTATATCCCATAGGATATTACTTATCTATCTATTGTTGTTTATTTACAATTTAAGGCAGTTTCTAGAGTTATGTAAAATAAAACAAAATGGCAAAATTTAAGAGTGGACATTAAAGAAGAAATAAATAAAAGTGAGGACATAACACCAAACCTTAGATTATGAGAAAAAAGGAAAAAAGGCAATGCAGGGCGTCACCTGCACTGGGTGGGCCACGTTTTGCTGTCACTTAAAAGGGAAGTGTGATCTCTTCCACAATTCGCTTTATTCAAAATATAATAACAAACCAATGACTTAGAAGAAGCAAAGGTTTCTTTGAAAGAAGTCAGAAAGAAATTTCTTCAGAGGGTCTTCATAAAATGGCGTCGTATAATATCATGACTGTTTTCAGCAGTGTTCTTAGAATTTTGCAAGGTTGTTTACACAGTGTCACTCAACATAGGGTGAATGCTTCATCCCAAAACACAACTCATAAAAGAATTTCATTGGCATTTGTCAGGCTATTATGTCTCCAACAAACATAAAAATCATGATGCTGAAGAAAGAGGTTTGTTAACACAAGAGTTTGAATGTTGAGTAAATCCACATGAGCCTATTTCCTCTGTCTGGGCTCTTCATCCTGGTATAGATTATTCTCATTAAAAGAATTTGGTGAGATCATGTGATTTCTCCTAGGGCAATGCTTTTCAAATATTTCTGCAGAAATACCTCCAATGGTAGCTGTATGTGATAGTAAAGAAGTTTGTGGTGAGAGGGTAGAATGGAGGAGACAACTATGTGAGGGGTAGAGATAATAAAAAAGCAACTCAAACTCTTGCTCAGGAAAGTCTATATTTTAATATTATAATTATGTATATTTCCCAAATCCCTGGACAAAATTGATGCTCTTGGAAGATATCAGCTTATTTATGTCACTTTGATGAGTCCCCAGCACAATGTCGCATGCTCCCAGGGTTATGAGTACCTCAGTTTGATAAGCAACCCCTAACGGAATTGTATTAAGGCAGAGGTAATTTATATCTCCTTGCTCTCTTTTAAAATGTTTAAGTTATAAAATATTGTAAACATAAAAAATTATAAAGATTAATGCAAAGAACCCTCATATGCTTATTAACCAAATTTTAAGCATGTTAACTTTGCTATTTTAGCTTCAAACCTTTAGTAAAATTAAAGATAAAGCCGATGGCTCCTTTGCAGTCCTTGCAGATGCTGCTGGTCCCTTCCCACTCTTGGGTCACCACTCTCCTGAAGTTGCTTTGTATCCTTCGTAAAAATGTTTTCCCCCTTTTTTCCTTTTACTGCTTATGTATGCACCTGTGAAAATACAAACAATAGTTTGTGGATTTAAATATTTTTACAGATGCAATCATGTAATATGCAGCATTCTGTAAATTCTTTACTTAATTCAACATTAGGTTTTCAAAATTAATCCATTTTAATACACTTAGATCTGTTTTATTAACCTAAACCCTTTGTAGTGTCCCATTTAGAAATGTACCACTATTTTTGTATATCATTATCCTACTGATGCATATTAACGTTTTCAATTTTCCTCTATTACAAAAATCTGCTGCAATGACACTATTGTTTAAGACTCCTTGAACATATGTTTAGACTTATTTCTAGTATATATGCCTAGCAGTGAAATTATTGCGCCTAATGTATATACGTCTTTAACTTAATGAGATATTGCCAAATTGTTTTTCAAATTTGTACTCTTACCTGCATTGTATACTAAATCCTCATTAGCACACTGACCAAGTCGTAGCATTTAATGTTTTGGGGGTAAAATGTTATGTTATTTTTAATTTGAATTTCCCTGATTTAAGTGGAGGCAGTTGAGCATATGTTCACGTATTTATTGGTCATTGAACTTTCCCCTTCTGTGAATGTTGATAAATTTTGCCCATTTTTTCTGTTGGGTAATTGCAATTTTCTTATCTATTGCATTTTATATATGCTGGGTACTTTCTCCTTTTTTGTTGTACAGGATACAATTATCTTTTCCAAGGATGTGTCTTTAAATTAAATGAATGTGTCTTTGAGCTAGGTTTATGGAATCTGTTGTTATAGCATAGTTTTAAACTTTAATATAGTCAATTTACTTTCCCCACCCTTTTATGTTTGTTATTTAAGACATAATTCTTCTTTAGTACAGCCATAAAATATTCTCCAAAATTTTCTCCTAAAAGTTTTAAAGTTTTATCCTTTATATAATAATTTCTTAAGCTGTCTGGAATTGATTTTGTACGTGATGTGTGGAGGAATCCAATTCCTTATTCTACTTGATTTTCCTATCCATAGAGAACAAGAAATTGTTTTCCATATAGACAGCAAAGTGACCCAGCATTTTGTATCAAATAATCTGTTCTTTTCTCACGAAAGTGTGAATATTTAGCTGTATATAAAGTTGCCGTTTATGCGTGGGCACATTTCTGGGCTCTTTATTATGTTCATTGTCCAGTAAACCCCTCCTCCTCCTCTTTCTTCTTCAAAATTGCCATGGTCATTTTTAGCTCTTTACTCTTAGATACACATTTTAGAGTCTATTTTTCAAGTTTCATGAATAATCTTATCTGGTTTGAGAATCATACTTGTGCTAACTTCACGAAATGAGTTGAGGAGCTTTTCCTCTTTTCAAGCCTCTTGAACAGTTTTCATAAGACAGGAATGATCTGTTTATTGAAGGCTTTGTAGAATCATTTGTAAAATTGTCTCTGCTTCATATATTTTTCATGGGAACTGGTTTTGGATTAGTGATTTATGTTTTTGAATATTCATGACCCTTAAAATTTTTCGCATATTCTTTCGTCAATTTTGATAATGTATATTTTTCTAGAAAAGTAAATATTTCTTTGAAATTTTAAAGATATTGTCTTTTATTTGTTTATAGTATTAGGGTTTAAAACTCTACTGTTTCAGTGGTTATAGTCATCCTGTTTTGAACTTCTAATACTTTTAATTTGTTCTCGCTCTCTCTCTCTGTCTTTCTGGATCAGACTTCTAAGTGTTTTACTATTTTTTCTAATGTACCAACTTTCATTGATAATTTCTATAATTTTTTTCTATTTCATTAACTTTTACTATCTTAATTATTTCTTGCCTATTTCTTTCTTTGATTTTACTCTGCTCTTTTGCTGGTTTTCTGAGTTCCTAAGCTAACTATTTGAAGCATTTTTATTTTTTAACAAATCTATTTTAACATAAACTTTCCTCTTAATTTTGCATTAGATGCATTCCATGAGTTTTTTTAAATGCAGTTCTTTCATTGTAATTCAATTCTAAATACTTCATAGTTTCCCCTTTACTCTTTACCCAATGCATTATTTAATGATTTAATCTTTATTATATGCTTTATTTAGTTTTATTCTTTAACCTAAAAGCCATTTAGAAATGTATTTCCAGTTTCCAAAACATGTACCATATTTATTTTTATTATTGATTTCTTATTTAACTATGGTCAGAGAATAAGGTCTATGTGGTAGTGATTTTTTACGTTTGTTGAGATTTCTTTGTGACCTAACACTAGATCAATGTATGCAAAAGTTTCTATCTGTGCTTAAAAAGAATGCATGTTTTATATTTTAGGGAGTACAGTGTTCTAAATATGTCTAATAAAAAAGATTCAGTTAAACGTGTTGTTTAAATTTTATATATCTTTTTAACTTTTTTGGTCTATTTGTTTTGTCAGTTTCAGAAAAAGGAATGCTAAAATATTCCATTTTGATTGAGGTTTTGTCAGTATTTTTCTTGTAATTCTGTAAGGTTTTCCTTTTATCTATTCCAAGTTATCTTTTTAGGTATATGTAAGGTCTGTTAGAATATTCTGTTGGTGGATTGTTTTAATATTACGTAAGTTCCCTTTTTATCTCTATTATGCTATTTACCCTTAATTTAATTTTTTCTGCTATTGATCTTGCTACACCAGCTTTGTTTTATTTAATTTTTACTGTGAATTAACAGTATACCTCTGTCTGAGAAACTGGTGCATTCTCACATTTATCTAGCCATTGTCTGTGGTCCTAAAACAGACTAAGATACCACTCAGCACCATGATATTGCTGAATACAAGATTTCAAATGTTGCCTCTTCCTGATGTCATGACCCCATTCCAGATGTGAATTGTGGGTAGTCTCATTCAGAGTCAAATTCTGCATTTGGATTTGTTGCTAGGTTGACCGTAGATCCTTCTTTTGGCTCACTGTGAAGGTTCCTCTATGGCTTGTAGTTGGATCAGCTAGGGTGAAACACGAGACTTTTAAACATCTTGTAACCAATATCTACTTTCTCTTACTTGAAGTAGATTCCTAAGGAACTGAAGAATAATGTATAAGGGAAACTGTAGATTAATTACATGAGATTTAAGGTGAAAATTCCCTGAAGAATTTGGAAATGAGGGAAATAAGATTGTCCCTGGAAAGTTAGACTAAAATTTTTACATAACTGTGTTAAAGTTGGGAAATATTAAATTGGCTCAAAGATACTATAGCCAACTGCATCCTGAATGAAGGTATTAAAGTAAAAAATGTGTCCAACAAGAAGAATAGTAGTCAGCCTTGAAATCTAGAGAAAGGAAAGTCACAGAGAGAAACTTTAGTTGTGTCTGTGCAGCTTTCCCAAGGGAGGGAACCTTACTTGGCTAAAGGGCTTTTGAGCTGTGTGGTCCCATTTGCTAAACCATGATTTCTGAGGAAAAGACTACAGTGGGTTGTAGCCAACAACCTCCAAGTATTCCAAGCCTAATAAAAAGATTGTCTCCATTATCTACAAATGGAGATGCAAGGCTCTCCTGTCCTGATGCCATCAAACTTGATTTCGCTAACTAAATCCTCTTGTTCTAGTTCCGTGCTCATTGAGCAAACTCTTCTTTGTTATTTGGTTTCCCAAATAGGTCTGCTTTTAGGGGAGAAACTTAGCCAGTCATCTGGAAATGAGTATTCCAATTACTGAAGTAACAGTATTTCTCACCATAAAGTCATAACTTAGTATTCTGATTATGATTTTCTGTCCCATGTGTCATTTTTTTTTAAAGCAATACTGTAGATAGTTAAGGAAGGCAGAGCATTTTGATTTGGAACATAGAGCTTCATTTCTTAAATGGTTGTATGGTTTTCCATTTTCCTTTCCTTTAATAAGCATATCATTAATTTAGGATGTTAGCTATGTTTTGCTATACAAACAATGCTATAAGCATGTCTTTTACATGCTTTGTAAACATGTGCAAAGATGTTGGTAAGATAAATTTAAGAAGTTGCTGCCTATGTTTCTTAATTTTAAGAAAGAATGCACCTTTCATGTTCACGTGAGTATTCTGGCACATGTGAAGGTGTTCTGCATTGGGATTTATATCACACAGAAAATCTATATATCTATATCTATAACTATATGTGTGCGTGATGTTGTATTGCATTGGAACTTACAAAACAGTCTCATGACTGATTCAGTGGGGGAGTTAACATGAGTCTGCCTTGGAGAGATGGATTTACTTTCAGGCCCTGAAAAAGTTAAGTATTTGAGCCTAAAGTCTACTAAACAAGTCTAACTTGATTAAGGAAAATTCTTCAAGACAATGTATGTGAGTCCAAGGCTTCCTGTGAGAACTTTCCCAGGTGACATTCTGACATCACTATATATTTAAAAAGGTGTACTATCCCTTCCGTTATTTATTTAAGTAGCTGACAGATAAATCTGTAAAGCTACCTAATCCTCCCCACCGTAGTTTATCTCCCAATACTCTGATTCCTGCACAGCTCTCTGACTTTCTGCTTAATCCAGAGCTAGAGAACTGCTCACATAACTCCCTCATCACTTATTGTGATTGCTCTCTGGCCATACTTCTTACTCACATAGTCTTTGAAATCTGCCTGGTGCACAAGGACTGTGGTTGAATTTATTGCATGGCACTTTTCTGAAGACTAGTGTTCCCCTTCAATCCATCTCGTAACAGCAGAGGCAACCATTTTCACGTAGTGTGTTTCTATTCACCTTACTACAGTTGATTGAACCAAAGTTAGATATCTTACCCAAGATAGGAATCAGAGTGTTTGAATACAGACTTATTTATACCGAATACACTCTGGTTTCACTCTGATTGCTCTTTATAAAATGAAGCACTCGAAGGAAATTTTTATTTCAAATGACCTAGGAAGCAGAGAGAGTTTGTCTAGACTGAGATCTTGGCAAGAATAAACATATGGGTAAAAAGAGACGTGGGTAATGAGAGCTCAGGAGAGAAGACTTCCCACACTATGTGTGACCCTTTAGTCCTTGGTTTTAGCAGATTTCTTCCTGAAGCTCAGCTTCATCCCTGTGCTTGAGTTCCTTTGTCCTTATACTAAATTTCATTTTCTTTTCATGAAGCTAGCTTAAAAGGTTTTCTGTTAGGCCTGTATGAGGGATCACATGTTCCATTCTATCCTCTTCCTCTTGCTTTGTCTTGAATACAAAGCTGTGACCCTGAGTCAAAATTTTCCTCTAAAATCTTCCAATCCACACACTGAAGAATCAAATTCAGGGTGGTTTATCAAATGTGAAATTCCTTGTGCTATTTGTGAAGGTATTTATTTAATGAAATGAAAACTTGATAACTTTCGCTGAAAATTAATTTCTATGTAAAATATTCCAACGTGTTTTATATTCGTGGATTTTTTAAAGTAAAAACTACACGGCTGTTAAATAACTTGAAACAATACATACTTATTTCTATAATGTGTATGCATATGTACACACACACATGCATGCACACACACACACATACTTTTTTCTCCTAGGCTAGACTTTCAACCAACTTTGTGTGAATTTTAATGTTCATGGCAAAAACTGAAGCTTTTTTCCATTTAAAGAGTTACAGTCTTACCTTTTAAATTTTCCCAATAGAATTTACAGCACAAAAATGATTCTTTTATAGAAGAAAAAAAATCTCTTCTCCTTTCATTTTTATCTGTACTATAAACGTCTATTTAGTTCCCATGGAAATGCAAACTCAAGTTTAAAATATCTGTGTGCTTGCGTTTGTATATGTGTATGAGGAAGGCATGCTATGAGTAAAACCCCATCATGAAGGCTAATATTCTGTTTCTGACAATGAGATCAAATGAGTTTTTCAGGAAGGCCCTTTTGTCCTCTATGGAGCAGGCTCAAGGGGGTAGGAATGTTGGAGTTGAAGCAGTGTAATGGAAGGTTTTCCACAAAACATGTGGTTTATTTGAATTATTTTAATGCATTTTCTGAACTTTTCATTCTGGGAATATATGTGATTTCCTTCACTAGAAACTTCAAAAATAAAAACATAAGGTAGAACAAAGGCAAAGCCAAGCTGATGTGTGGTTTAGGTCTCTAAATAGACTCAAATCAAGCTGTAGACACTGCTCAGATATCAGACCTGTCCCAGGAGGATGATGTCTCAGCCCTAAGAGACTCATTGTGGTTGTCTGCCATCTTTAAAAACCCCAGGGATCCCACAGCCATTGCATCCTGTTCGGATTCCTTACCAGAATTCCAACAGCTAAAGGATCTTCCCAGATAAAGCTCAATCTAGTATTTCTTTGACTCCTTCTAGGGATGGGTAGCATGGCTAAATTTAGACATTAAGCTCTAGCAAGGGTCAAAGAGCAACTCATGTCATCAAGTAAAAACACTCTATGTGTGTTAACAAGAGTGTCATTGATACAGATGAGGATGCCACTTAGTATCTTGTTTTTGGCCCTACATTACTGACATTCATTAAAATTTGTAGGCATTAAGTTGGTAAAAAATTCCAAGCAAGAAAACAGGCCAAGACAAATGTACTTGTTCTCGATACTTTCATTTTCTATTTGGAAGAACACGGATGTTGCTGCCTTGAAATATTTAAAGACCAAAAAGATGATTGCTATAGAAATCTCTTTTGTTTAAAACCGTATTTTATAGGATCATAAAAATCTTAAAGATGGCAGATCATGTAATCCAGATAACCTTTCTAAAATAGAGATGTATTTCAATTTCCCTAATTAATGTCAATGAACTTTAGCTTTCCTACCTCCAATTTCAGGGAATTTAGCAAGTTAGGAAGCAGTGTAATCCATGGATGGCTAACTTTCGTAGAGCGTTTCCTCCTTAGTGTGAGCTGTTCTTATTTTCTGCATAATCAGGTGTGGGTTACTCTCACTTGACTATGGTCACAAATTATTACAACAACATTGATGAACTTAATCATCCCAGGTGTGTAAAATCATGTAGGCACTGTATTTTCAAGCAGAGAAATGAAGAAAAATCATCTTCTTGCTTTTGGTTAAGACCGTTGTATGCTTAGACTTTGAGCACCAGTGCACCCCAACAGAAAGCAATGATAAATGAAAACTGATTTGATAAAGTTTAGAAGACCTTGCCTTTCTCAAAGGTAAGCATCCCAAAAAGTAATGTGGCAAATGGTGCTGAAATCATAAGCTTGTCGTATCCAGTGCCTCTCCAGACAAATGGAAACAAACAAACAAAATAAGACTAACTGTGCTCCTGTGCCAGGGAGGAGCAGAGTTGAGCTCACTGGATACAATTTGGGGTTGGTGCAGACTCTCCCTTCACCCATTCTGCCCTATCACGTGAAAGACAAGTAAGAAAAAATGACCAAAACCCTCTTTATCCCTTAAGATCCATCAAAATTTAAATCTTCTATACCTTTTCTCATGCCTTTGCTGACTCTACAGAACTCCCTTTTTGTGTCCTATTATATCCTGCACAAATGTCTAGCATAGGACTTGCAATAAGATTGCATCTACTGGCCAACACGTTTAGCATCATCAAGCAGGCTGTACGAGCTCCTTGATGGCAGACACCATGTCTTATTCAACTCTAGACAGATGGGAGCCTAGTTCCTGACACTGAGGAGGTACTCAAATTATATTTATTGGATGAAGTAAGGAAAGAAGAGAGAACATTCTTTTATTGCAAGACATTTATTCCTCTTTCTGAGCAGCAACTTTCTCCCAGATAGTAATTCTCCTCGGTTGGCTTGAACTCTGTAGCTCTTCCTGCCCCTCTATTGTTGAAATCTTGTCTCTCAGAGCTCAAAACATAAGAGTATGTAATGTGAATCAAATTCAGTAAGAAAATGGCTCCTAGAAGTAAGAAGATATGCTTCATTATAGCTTGTTTTATGACTCTCTTTATTGTTCAGAGTAGCAAAACAGTGAAAAAATGATACAACACATGGTATATAACCATTACCACTGAAGCAATTTGAATTGCTTTCTGTGACTACACTGTCACTGATCTAATTTTTACTAAATGTTAAGCAGGTTTCTGTGCTAAAAATATATTGAGCTGAAACAGTGGATTAAGAAAGATGTTGTTCTAAATCCCATCTTGTAATTTTCACTTAATGGGCCTAAATTCCTTGAAGTCTCAAACTTTAAAATTGACTTGCAGAGATCTTAAGTTATGGCTCTGAATCCCTTTGGAGGAGGTGCTTATGAATATTAACTGTACCTTAGGATGCACTGTGTTGGTACAAGACTCACTTGAGCACTGAATTAGTGAGAGGTGAAGGATGAATAATGGGCTCAGTGTGTGGAGTTTAAATATTCGACAGAACAGACTCTGTATGGTATTGTAAAATGTCTTGTAGCTTCATTTCTGAGTTTGAAATGTTACAGTGCTTGCTTATTGTCACAGCATGATCTTCAGCACAGTTGGGTAGTGCTTTTTTAAAGTAATGCAAATGCGTGAATGTCAGAAATACCTTCAAATATCGGGGACTGCATCTTTAAGGAGTACATTTGGCATTAAACAGCCTTTTCCAGCTAATGAATTTCTCAAGTTACAAGAATAATGGCCTTTTTAATCTAAGCAAGAGTAATTAAACAGACATTTGTTATTAATGATGTTGTTAATGGCAGAAGATATTGAATTCTCACTTTATATATTATATTGCTTGAGAGTGATTATTTTGAATATCAGACATATGAGTGTATGATGGTTTTTAAAGTACGACATCTTCTTAAGAGCATTGTAAAGTACTAGTTATTTAAAATGGAAAAACCGCCCTAACTTTTATTAATACCAAGAAAACTAAATATTTCCAAACTGAGGCAGAACTAACTCTTAGGGACAAAGAATGTTTGTTTGATTAGTTCTGCTCATCAGTTGAAATGGTGCTTTTCTTCTGTTGAGATAGATATGTGGCAGCCCACAGCTTGAGAAAGAATTACTTACTCAAAGTCTGCTTCAAAATAGAAAAGCAGATGATATTGGTTAATTACTTTGTGTCCATTTCCCTTTCTTAACAGGTTCCTCAATTCTATTCAGGAATCCACCCTATCCCCAGCTTCATCAGAAGGGCATCTTAATTCATTCATTCATCCAACAAATATTTACTGAGTGCCAATTATGGCCAGGCACTGTTTTATGCACTGAGAATATAGCTGGGAAAACAGAAAAAAACAAAACAAAAATATCACAAATAAACAAAAGAAATATACAAAAAGACAAAAGTCCCTACCTACTATGATTGTGGTTAATGAATCAATCAAGGTAGAATCAATCAGGCCACAGCATCCCCCAGTGAGTCTTATGGTCTAGTGCCAGTGATGGGCGTGTGGGCCAAATGACTCCCATCAGACTAGAGAGCAGGGCTTTCATCTCCACATAGGGGAAAGAAAATTTTTTTTTCTCTCGTATTACTACACATAGACAAAGCAACAGCCAGGCATAATTGTCACTGGCAGCCATATTGTGACTATGAGGGAATCCAGGCTTAGGATGAATCAGAACCTAAGGACAACCATGAGAGTTTCTACTGCCTGCTCTAAAAGCATCCGAACAGATATACATTTTAAAAATTGAAATTTTAAATACTTTTGGGGCAGAAATGAATGGCTGTGTTCTTTATTATAAGCATATGAGTGATGACTTGATCTTAGTGCCATTGAGGGCAAGTAAAAGATACTTTGGGAATTTGAGAATCAGGGTAAATGATACATTTACAAGAGTCATATTGAAGGAGCTTCAAAGATGAGCTAGCATGTACTGACAGGAGCCATGGGATTGGCTTTTGAGGGTGCATGATCAAGGCGTCTAGAATATAAGACTGGATAAAGAAGAGTTCATTAGCTTAAGGGCATTGGATCTTCCCATGGGATTTAACACCTTGTCAAGGACTCCAGCGGAAAAAGAAAACCCATTGCTAGACTAGCTTTTGAAGCCTGGAGACAGTGATGGTCCATACTGGGGAAAATAAAATGACTGATTCACCGTGGCAGATGGTGGAGGAAGGAATTAAAAGGCTAAGGGAAGTGGGCATGCTGAAATGCATATGTTATGTGACGTCAAAAGACTTGCCAGAGGATTATGTTGCAGGGAGGGCCCTGGGACATTTCATTCACCAAGGCCATCAGTAACTCATTGGTGCGAGGAGTATCAGCATCTCTGCGAAGTTTAGTGATAGCTTTTCTGTGCAGGCCAGGGCTGATGGCAGGAGTGGCAATCATTGAACCAGGATCTTCACGAACTTATGAGAATGATGGGTCTCTGAAGCAATGAAGCTGAAGTGGCAGTGCCTAGCCACTAAAAGCCAGAGATTTCACAATTATTTTAAGAATTGGCAAGGTCAGAAAAATAGCCAAGGAGGCTGTCAACACGGAAGTGTGGTGGTTAATAGAACATGGCTTTCCTAGGTCAAAATAGATAGATAGCATGTGAGCTACTTAATATATATAATAAAAAGAAGACAAGAATGGATGAGAAGGTATCTGGGGGTCATTGCTCAAAAAGGAAGCTACATTCTCTTGCCTAATTTTGGGACCTGAGTCAGTTTTCAGACACAGAATCCAATGACTGATGGGGTGGCTGGATCCCTCAGAGAATCGTTGGCAATACAGTGTCAAGTATATACTGTAAGGATTCCCCTGATCTTTCCACAAGAGGATGTATGGATATTTACTTGGGTGCCCATGGACTGAGGAAAGGGAGATGCGAGACATTTCCAGGGCTATTTGATACAGGGTCTGAATTGACATTGCTACCTGAAGTATTATTATGTCCCTGTTAGAGGAGGAGGAATACAAGCACCAAGTACTCAATAGAGTCCTGGCCAAAGGCCAGCTTAGAGCCGGTCTATTAGGTTTTGGCCCCACACAGTTGTCATTTACCCAATCCCCAAGTGTAAAATTTAGAGTTAAGATACTTAGCAGTTGGAATAACACCAATTGATTCCTTGGACAGTAGAGTAAGAGCTTTTAGAGTGGAGGATACCAAGTAGAAGTCTTTGTGATTGCCTCCTCCTCCCATCAAGATAGGGAGTCAAAAACAGCATTGACTTCTTGGAAGGATGACAAGATTAGAATCACCCTTAAACATCTTAAGGATGCAGGGGTGGTGGTCTGTATCATATTTCTATTTAATTCACAAGTGTGGTCCTGGCAGAAAAAGAATAGACCTGTGAGAATGACTGTAGACTGCTACGAGCTCAACCAAGTAAGAGCCCTGATTGCAGGGCTGTGCTGGTTGTGGTATCTTTGCTTGAATTAATTAATAACTTCTCTGGTACACGACGTGAGGCTTGAAGTAGCAAACATTCTTTTCTTGTAATCGAGAAAGAAAATGTGAAGTAGTTTGCACTCACGTGGAAAGGACAATAATATACATTTAAAGTTTTGTTTGAAGTATATGTTAACTCTCCCACTCTCTGTTATAATATAGTCAGAAGATATCTGGACCATCTAGACTTCCCATGGAGCATCACATTGATCTGCTACATTGATGATGTCATGCTGTTGAGGAAGAATGAGAGAGAGATGATTAGCATGCTGGAGGTCTTGGTAAGACACATGTGCCTCAGAGGGTGGGAGATAAACCCACTGAAGATTCAGGGACCTGATACTTCTGCAGTTTTTAGGGCTCCAGTGGTCAAGGGCATGCTGGGATATTTCATCTAAAATTAAAGGCAAATTCCTATTTGCCGTCCCCTCCCCCTGCCCCCCACCACACAGAAGACATAACATTTGGTAAGCCTCTTTGTGTTCTGGAGACAGTAGATTCCCTACTTAGAAATATTGTTCTAGCTGATGTGCTAAATAATACAAAAGACTGTTAGCTTTGTGTGGGGCCTGGAGCAGGAAAAGGCTTTGCAGTAGATTTAGGCTATAAAGCAAGCAAATGTCCCCTTAAGGTATACTATCTAGCAGACGCTATGATGCTGAAGGTGTCAGGGTGAGAAAAGATGTGGTGTGCAGCTTATTGCAAGCCCAATGAGAGAATCACATCAAAGCCCTACAGTTCCAGAGCAAGGGCATGCCGTCTGCAGTTGGGGAACAGCTCCTGACATGTTTCTGGGTCCTGGTAAAGACCCATATGAGCTGGATTCTGTTGGATGCCCCAAGGCATTAAGTTGGGTGGAAGCAACAGCAGTCCACCATAATAAAAGATGAATTTGTGTTGAGCCTGAGCAGATCAGAAAGCATAAGAAAACCATATGAGCAGGTAGTTTAGACCTCTCCCCTACTATGTCAACCACTATGGTTACTCCAGCACCCTTTTTCAGCTCATGTTTGTGGCCATATAGGGATGTCCTTTATGACTGCTGAAGGAGGAGAACAAAGCCCAAGCTTTGTTTATGGATAGGCCAAATAATCAACGGAGTCCTTGCCAAATAACCAAATACATTGGTTCATTGTGTGGATTAAACCAAAAATGGATGTGGTTTCATTACAAGCTATAGTTAGTCAGTAGTAGAAGACAACTTTTCCATTGTCAGAGTTTCTAGTGGTGTACCTGTTTACCTACTTTGTGTGGAAGAAGTGGTCTGAGGTGAAAATATATAGAGTCACGAGTAACTCAAATGGCCTGGATGACTTCTCAAGGGTCTGGAAGTTTGGTGACAGGAATGCCTGAGGTAGAAGTTGTGAATGGACGCAAAGTGTGAAGAAGATCTTTGTATGACTTTTGAATACTCACCAGAAAGCATCATTGTGGAAGAGTCATGGAACTATAAACTAGGTACGAATGGCTCAGTTGGTAGATATTAGTCTGCCTTTGTCTTCAGCACCCCCAGAACTGGTATAATGGGCTCATGACTGGAGAGGACTCAGCAGCAGAGATGAAGACTTCACATGCACCAGACAGAGTGACTTTCACTTGACAAGGCTAATCTAGCTATTACCAAGGCTGAATATCTGATATGTCTCTATTCCTTGAAGAGACCGACTAACCACCGATAGCAAGTTGACCGCATTGAGTCTCTTTTGTTCTGTAAGTCCTCGTGGTTTGTTCTCACAGAAATAGATGGCTGTTCTGAATATGAGTTCGTCTTTTTTGCTCTCCAAGTCACCATCATCCAGGAACTTTCAGAGTGCCTTATTCCATTCCTTATTCGTAGTACGAAGAATCCTACGAGTAAATCCACTTCACAGTTAAACAGGTGCAGGAGCAAGACCATGACCATAAAATCTGTGGGCTGCATCAAATACCACAGCATTCAGAAGCTATTAGGTGAATAGAGTATTAGAATGGCCTGGTGAATTCAGAACTGAGTTACCTGCTCAGAGGCAATACTCTGGAAGGATGTGGTTCTATGCTTTAGGTGGATCAGAGATTTCATTATGGCATGTGTCTGATAGAGAAATTCATGAGTCTGGGAATTTTGTCTCTATTAAAGTTAGGAAGCAGGAGTGGTACTTACTATCATTCCCAGTGGTCTACTGCAGGACTTTGTACTTCCTGTTCTTGCAACTCTAGGCTCTCTAAGGCAGAGAACCTGGTCCCTAAATGGAATACACTCTTCCCAGGGACACCCTCAAGCACAGAAATTAGAAAAGCCACCCATCTTCCCATTTTTCTTTTCCCATTTTTCTGTGTGATTAGACATAATAACCCTAAACTGTCTGGCCAATCATTCAGTCTTAGAAAAAGCTATATATTCCCATGTGATGCCCCAAAAGTCTCTTCCATGAGTTAATTTTCTGCATTAGGAATAAAGGGGTCATAGCTGCAAGGAATAAAGGGATGTAATATTGACTTTATCTTCCTTCTATGTTCCATATCTTTTCCCTGGATCGTCTCTGTCCCCAGAAAAGTGCAAGTCAGGAAGCTATGCTCCAACAGCTCTGCTTGTGTGCAGAAGTGGCCCAATTCCTTGAGCAGAAGGCTTGTGGCTTACACTTTTACAGCTGAAGGAACAGTGCTGGGCCCATGGAAGATACCAAGCATAGATGTGCTGCACTGACTGAACTAAACTGTACGAGGTGGTGTTGCCAAGATGCGTTAGTCTTCAACAAGTCAATAAATGACTCTGAGCTGTTGTTTAGTCATTCTTGTTACGAATATGAATTAGATGATGGGATGATTTGGCATTCTCAATGAGATATCTTTCAAACCAGAGATTCAATGGGAAATTATTTTTCGGTGGAAAGGAAGCACTCTAGTCAAGCTTGGGGGCAGCTCCCACAGTGACATGTGATAGTGTAGGCTTCCTTTGACTTTTAAATCTTTATTTCTCCTGAGGAACGAAAAAAATGAACCAAGCTTTAAAAAATCCACCAAGCTCTCTAGAGAATAGAGTTTTCAGGGAGCTGAATTATGTGCCTCTTTGAATCCATGAATTCAAGCTTTCCTGCCTCTGTGGCTTCCAGCTGACACCTTCCGAGAAGCCCTGGTCTGCGCTGTATTTTCTCATCAGGAAACTCAGCCATCTTAGTTTCAGGGTCATTTGAATCACATGGTTAACCTGATTCTTTTTTCATTTTCCAGAATATCACAAATAGGTTTTTTTTTTTTTTTAAGAAGGGAAAAGAAAATCTGGCTTCAGTTGTTAATTTCCTCTGTTCTGTCAAGATTAGGCTAGTAGTTCTGAGTAATTCTGGCTCATTTTCTCAAGGGACTAGGCCTGAAATAATCCAGTGTTTATTTTTATACAAATTCTCACAGTACTACAACATTTCAGTGACTTCCTGGGATGTTTCTAGTTTTTCACAGGCCAAGAGGCCATTCTCAGAGGTAGCTCCTTCATGTAAACCTAAAAATGGCACTTTCCCACATTATAGTTTATCAGGAAGTTTAAAGTTCAATAGTCCTCCTCTCTTTTCTTTCTCGTCACAGAGAAAGGAAAAAATAAGGGGCAGTTCCAGCATTTTAGCTCATTCCAGCTCGGTCATTCCATTTCAGTGCTTTGGAACCTGGGAAAGAGGCAGGGAGATTGGAGTGTATCTTGGCTGAGAGATGGCTGGACTGGGAAACAGGACTCTCTGTCATTCCCTGTGTCACTCTCTGTGTGACCCTGACCTCTTCCCAGCATTCCTGACCCCACCTCTAAGTTGGGGAAAATGATGCTTGTC
Source organism: Equus quagga (assembly GCF_021613505.1). Taxonomy (NCBI): domain Eukaryota; kingdom Metazoa; phylum Chordata; class Mammalia; order Perissodactyla; family Equidae; genus Equus; species Equus quagga. The sequence continues at coordinate 119,457,413 of NC_060273.1, forward strand.
ATGTAACCCTCACAGCTTTCTCCCAAAGTCATGAGATACTGTGCTGAAAAAATGTGATCGTGTTTGGAAGACCAGCCCTATCTTCTGCAAGATTGGGTCTCAATCTGCCTTTCTAGATTTGCCCTCCACTACTCTTTCTCAAGAACCCTCACCTTCAGCCCAGGTGGTGGTCTCGCTGTCTACTCTCCATAACAAGCAACTCTCTACCTCCTCACCTTTCTTCAATGTCTGCTGCTGCTATTTCTCTGCCTATTTAAACTCAATCTAATTCTTCAGTTCAGCCTCTCTCTTTTCTTTCCTCTCAAATCCTATAACACTTTTCACTTGATATTTCACTTGCATGCAAATTTCCTGCTGCTGTATTTGTAGAAGGTATTATAACACCTTTTTCCCATTCTTTATCTTTTCTAGTACGGGCGTGAGTGCTGGAAGCACTCAGATAATCTGATTGACCAGACAATCTCTACATCAGCCCCTTAGCCATTCAAGCTGTGTTTTAATGACATCATGACCCTCTATGGACACACACACATATTGTTAAAGTTGTACACCAAAATGTGATTATGGTATGTGGCTTCAGGCGTATGAAGTGGATAGTAGAAAAATCTGTTTGAAATATTTAGCCTAGAGTGTTAAATTTGATCCTAGAAGGCAAAAAATCGCTTAGCTCTCTCAGGTGCAGAGCTATATTTAAGTTTATTGTTTCATAACAAGTCTGGTCTATTTCAGTGTATTGTTCTCCGTACAAGGTCTCCCTGTAACCATGCATTATCATAGACTGTTGCCAACATTCTTAAAGTTTCAGAGATGGATTCTTGATTACTTGCTTCCTGCCCCAGGGATTCTTGCTGTTAGGATTGTCATTAAACAAAGCAGCCTCCCTGGCATTGTATTCTGACAAACAATTTGCACCTTTGTAAACTGATTCAAAGACCGAGTTTGTTTTGATAATTGATCCTTGACTTGTATTTTAAAGGACAGCAAAATTTGAGAAGATTTCTATATTTGTTACAAATGCTTTTCCTGGAATTTTAAAAATAATTTAGAAACTCCAGTAAAAAAAGAACATTAAGAAATAAATTAAGACTGGAGACCATTATTTCAATTATCATGGATATAATTAATGAAATGACCAGTCCAGTTCCAGACTTTCTCTTCTTAAAGTCATCCCCCTCCCCTCAACCCTAAGTGAGAGATGGGATCTTTGGCACAGAAGCAATGGCCCATATGCATACAGGACACAGAGCAAATTTTATAGTTTGAAGTATTATTACTGTGAACTAGTCTGTCTGAAGACCAACATAGGAATCTTTGTTGATTAGCTGCGTTAAAAAAATACTCCGCATTGACAATTGTTCTTCATTTCACGCTCCAAGTCAATAATTCTGTCAGTCATGCAGCCTTTGGCAAGTAAGAGGAAAAGTTTCTCCCGATAAATCTATTGTAATCATGGGATAATTTAGCCATTCTCCTGTTTTCTGGTGTTTAATTACATTTTGTTTATTAGGTTTTTTTTTTTAAGAGCTTAGGGGAAATTCATACAAATATCAACAGATGTCAAGAATTCCAAATAAAAAAGGGAAGCTAAAATTAAAAGGGAGGATTAGAGATGGTAACTGATATGCTTAGCCCAGGTAGAGAATTTGAGTGGCTGGTCATTTTGGTGGTCTAATGAAGTTTAGTGTATAGTTGTTATTGGTAAAGAATATTAAAAAATATATATATCGGTACAATGCATTTTAAAAATGAGAAGGAGGGGCCTGGTCTTGTGGCCAAGTGGTTAAAGTTCTGCACATTTCACTTTGGTGGCCTAGGTTCACAGGTTTAGATCTGTGGTGCAGACCTACTCCTCTCAACAGCCGTGCTGTGGAGGCATCCCACATACAAAGTAGAGGAACTTTGGCACAGATGTCAGCTTAGGGCGAATCTTCCTCAAAAAAACAAAAACAAAAACAAAAAATGCGAGGGAGATTTTTAAAGCTTTTGAGAGTTAACAGTGTGATACTAGCCCTTCTATTAAAAAAGACTACTCTTTCCACTGTGAAGTGACTCTAGGATTAGAATCTGATTCAATAAAGAGGGGAAAATGTGACTAAACATAATTGTCAACAGACTTAAAATGACAAACACTGTTCCACACAAAATAATTATTTTCAGTATGTCTTGAGGAAACAAAAAGAGGAAAAGAGTAGATTTTCATTCTCTACAGTGTAACATTTTTAAAAGGGCTGGAAAATACATGATTCTGACATCTTGAACTCTTAAAATTCCCCTAGGAAATGGCCAGAGATGGATTTTGATGGAAACAAATTCCCATTTTAAACTCTTTATAAGTATTTTTCTTATTCTTCAGGTAGTAACACTTTGGGCATTGCTAGAGAAAGCAAAGTGAAAGAGTGTATGTTCTCAACTGGTTAATGAAAAATTGAGATAAACAAGAGTTGCTTAAATATAGATTCTTCTCCTCACATAACTTGTCTCATTAAAATGCTTTTAATATTCTGTATTCTGATTTTTCTTGAAGGAAATATTGTTCTACCAAATTCCAATGAGACATGCTAAAAATAATTTCTGTGACAGAAATGTTAATTTCCTATCTAAATAATTAAATTTAAAACTATTGCATTTTATATTTCAAAAAAGATCATTAGATCCTTTCCTGTAAGGGAAAACTGAGACCCAGAGAGCATAAAAAACTTGCCCAAAGTCACGGCGTTAAGGATCGATAGTCAGGGTTGTGTTGAACCCAGTTACTTATCATCTACCCTGGTTCTCTTTCCTTTGTGCTTATTTGAAAGTCTACCTTTCTTTCCACTGCAAAAGGGAGGTCTTATTGAAGTCTGCCTATAGGACACACAGCACAGAAACTTAGAATTTTAGCTGCCATATAGGAGTCCAGCAGGCTAGATTTAGGTTGTGCAACATTCTGATTTTTGTTTGTAGATTTTTATTCTATGTAGGTTACAATACTGTGTATGGGCTGGAAAATACATGATTAGAATTTTTTTGTTGTTCTGAGGAATCCCAAAACATGACTAGGTTTATATCAAATTATGAAATAAAGTTTTCTTTTGAACTTTCAATTTTTCCACTTTGTGTCATTCCTTTCACCATCTCTATAACGTCTTTCATCTGGGATCTACTACTCTATTATTTCCATTTGATCATGTCACTTCAAAACCTGGATAATATCAATCATTTTAAATTTATTATGAATTTGAATGAATATGCTACCTCTTCTTAGAGTATTTGTATTTTGACATTTTCATTGTAGAATAAAATGCCATATCTCCAATTATAAAAATGAATTCAGGCACTAATTATGAGGTTAAAAAAATTTTATTTATGGGTAGAAATTTGTTCTGTTCCCTTGAAATCATGCAACCTATATAGTTGTCTATGCTATTTTCTCCTTACCTTAAGACTTCTTTTTTGGCATTTGCTTCCTAAAACAATAACCATTGGCCCTCTACAATAACCATTGGCCCTCTACCTTATATCAGAATTTGTAAAAAGAATCATTAGGGTGATTTTTTTATCAGATTCAGTTAAATTCATGAACATCTACTAATCTACTCTATAAAAGTACTGTGCTTAATAATATGAGGAAGAGAAAGATGAGTAGGACATGGGACTGTCCTGAAAGATTTGGAATGTTCCACAGTGTATTCTTGGGTAAAATGTGGCTTGAACACCACATTTTCTAATTTTCTAACTTTGTAGTTCAAAACATGGGCTCTAGGTCTTTCTCTACCAATTGCATGCAGCTATTACCAACTGATCCAAGTTTGTATTCTGTTTGAAACCTTTTTGGCATCTCTGTTGGACAGCATAAAGCAGTGGTTCTCAAGCTTATTGGACTCAGAGCCTTTTATAGTCTTAAAAATTATTGAGGACCAAAAACACCTTTTGTTTTTGGGAAAATATCAGTATTAGAAATTAAAGCTAAGAAAGTTTAAAACTATTTATTAATTAATCTAAAAATAACATTAAAGCCACAACTTTATATAAAAATAGTCACTTTACATAAAAATAAAGAAACTTTATATAAAATATAAAGTAACATAATATATTTTTATGAAAAAAGCCCTATAAAAATACACACATATTTAATGAAAAGAGTGACATTGTTTTACATGTTTATAAATGTCTTTAAGGTCTGGTTTAATAGAAGACATACCTGTTTCTGCATTCGATCTCTTATTATATGTTGTTTTGGTTAAATAATATGAAGAAAATCTTATCTCATACACATATATAGTTAGAAAAGGGAGGATATTTTAATAGCATTTTTAGATAATTATGAATATTCTTCTTTGATATTACACCAAAACTCAACAAGCGGTAATAATTTTTTAAAGGTTATTTGCAGTGTAGAATCTAAAATCACACCAAGAACTTTCCATACTTGTTACAGTAAAATTCATTGGTTTATCTTATACTTTAAATTTATCTTTACCCATGCATGATTTTTTAATATTGTTATTGACAATTTGGAAAATTGGTTTACTAAGTTATGCATGTCTACTGAGAGTTAACACATTTTATTATACAATATCAATAAAACACATTCATTAATGTCACCAGCAATTTATCAGCAAAGTCTTTAACTCTTGGGAAGCTGTCACAATGACACATACAAATTTTCCAAAATGCTAAGTTTTACTTGAAAGCTTAAATTTTACCTTTGGCAAAAAATACTGTCCAGATAGTTTTCCCTGAAGTGACAGAGTCATTTTTGTCATTTTCAAGACAATGTCTGCCAAATAAGCAAATCTGAATAATCAAAGTTCATTTTTTCAAGTAAAAATAGTGTTCCATGAAGAAAAGTAGATAATTCAGTGGAAACTTGAACACGCATAGTACTTTTTCCGGAGATGACTATTGTCCTTCAACACGCAGAAGTGCTATAGGTGTGCTACCCACTTTGTCACGCAAAATATTAAAAAGATGTACACTCAAGACTTGAAATTTAATGAAACTGGCTTTTTATCTTTAATCTTTTATAGTGAGTGTGGCAGTGACGAATACAATGATTACTAGGACAGTCAATGCCGCTGCTTTCATACACTCAGAGGTGCCAGCAGTTTTCCCACCATTTCTTTTGCACCAGTAGTGCAAATGTCAATAGAGTTAATAAAGAAAAATAATATCTTAAGATTTTTAAAAAACCAGTTTCGAGCTTATGGACCCTGACAGGGAATTGGGGCTCCCTGGAGCTCCGTGGACCATATGTTGGCAACTGCTGCTAAGTGGACAGAATAGTCTATTAGAATATAATCTAGTCTGATATTTACTAGCTGTTGTGATTATAAAAAAAAAAGGGTTGCTATTGTGAGCCTCAGTTATTTACAATATGAGGGGAAGTGGAAATCTCTAACTCTTAAATTCTATTCTTTTCTGATTTTCTTTTGTTTGCATCTATATTGCCCCCACATGGCAGGGCAGACCAATTCTACAGCTTGAAAATAGTCATTTGCCCACTGATCAAGCTGCAATTTATGTCAAATAAGGAGCTAAGAATGTTAAATTTAAATATTTCTTACTGGTGTGCCATTTGGGGATAGGAATGTCATTTCTTTATGATTTTTCTTTTTAAATTTGAAATAATGCTCAGCCTTTTTACTTTTGTGTGATTATAATTTTTATGCTTTTATATTTTGTATTATTTTAATTTTGGACAAGAATCTGAGTCCTGCCAACAATAATCATAGCTACCATTTCTTGAGCAATGTGTCAGACACTATGCTAGCCACTTCATGGTCACTATTTTATTTAACATTCTGAGGAAATCAATAAAATACTCAATTCCACAAGGTTCTCCCTGAAAACAATGGAAGTGAATTACTAACAATGGGAAAGAATATGACTCATTTTTTGAAACAGTAAAACACAAACCGTTTGCATGTATAACTCTAACATGCAATAGGTGATATTTTGTGGCAAGAATTTTTTTAAATCTATCTTTTATGGTTTGAATATTTGTGAAACATATACATATATATGTAACAAACACATAAATGTGCTTTATCTAAGCAAAATATCATCACGGTTTTTGCAAGATAAATAGTAGTAAGCAGGTAGTTCAGGTAGATGGAAGTCAAGACATCGTTCACAAAAGGATCATTATGAACAAATTTGGAAGTAATTTAAAAAACAGAAGTGTGCTTCACTTCCGGTGTATGCAGTTGTGTTTATCACAAAGCATGATCTTTTTCTCAGTCCCTGAGGAAACTGACATCTGTATTTGATTTAATGAACTCTTGTTTGTTCCTAACCCATGCAAAGGAAAAGACCCTAGTGAATCTATGACATACCCAGCTTTTCAACTGTGCTTCCCAGAAGTCAAAGCAGGCACTCTGGGAAAGAACTTGTAAGTTTCTACATGTTTCAACAGACCGAGTCACTTAAAGTTTGCTCCCTTTTGAATCTACATTTATCTTTAGCTGATGAAAATATATTTTTTGTTATATTTTATTATTATTTTAAGCAAAGATCAGAATCTTAGCATGATCTTGCATTAAATTATGTCATTCAAACCTAAGTCCTGCTCCCTTGTTTTTAGCCTGAATTCTGAAAAAGATTTAGAACGAACACAATAACTACAGTGGTGTGTCAGGGAATCGGATAAGGTATGATTAGACCAAAATCAGTCTCATGTGAACGCCTGCTTCTGAGTGTTGCCCTTCTGTCTGTAAGGCATAGCTAATGCACTATTAAAAAGCCCTTTAGTGGGAACATTTGAAACTGTAGTTTTGTGCTGATGCTAAACTTTAATAACTAAGGCTTCTTTCCATGTTTTTTAAAAGCCTGACAATAATGGCTCAGTAATTACTGAACTAATGTTATCAATTCCAACAGATATCACATTTATTAAACAGAAAATGCTATGTTGCTGTTCATCAGTTAGAAATGTGTGTAATTGAAATATGAAAATGAAGTCTGTTGGAGTATGTGATTCATCATGAATTCTGCAAGCCCTACACTAACTCTCCTTTTCCTAATTAAACTGTCAAAGTGAAATCTTATAATTAATGCAACCACATGCCTTACACTAGGTTTTCCACTCTCATGTAAAGCTCAATTCAGCAGAAACTTTGCAAGAACCTTCTCTAGGAAAGATGCAATTCTTTGCTCTTCTGATCTCTTGAGCAGAAATCTTGCCCCCTCCCTCCGTCGCAGAATATTGTGTGGCACAAGATTTCTGTTCTCTGAATGATTAGGAGTAGAGTGGGCTGACGGGTATGTCAGGGGAACCGGTAATCCCTGCTTTGAGTTTTTTCTGGTGAGGCAATAGAGAGGAAGTTGAGAGCTGGAGTGAAGTCTTCCATATTCCTTCCGGCATTGTATATTTCTACATCACGATTGGGCTTTTTTGAAGCTGTTGCTAAAATTTAAAGACTTAGCTGGGTTTTTTCCTGATTAGAGCTTTGAGGACATGGATTTTCAACTCTGCTCTCTAACACTTGATGGCACAGAGTAATTGACAGGAATTTATTTTATACTCAGGATAAAAACACCACACATGATGTGTACTCTGGTGGGAGTATATGTACTGAATTCTGCTTTGGCAAGGAGGTAGCTCGGATATATCTTACTTAGAGCTGATTTCTGCATATCTCTGTCCAGTCACTTGGGTGGCAAGAAGATTTCACCTCTTGTGGTAACTCTAATCCATTGGTAGTTGCTGTCTGGGCTGTTTGTCTTAAGAAGGATTGTGAATTTATTTCTGGCTGGGCAAAATAGGGCTGGAATCAATTAGTAATGTCTGATATGGTGTGGCAATGGGCAGGCAGAGCAAAGTGACTCTTAATTCCATCCCTGGGTTTGTCAGTTCCTTAGACATGTCTTTGTCAAATGCCTTTTCATCCTGTGTGTTGTTTCTAGTCTCAGGTTTTTATCCTATCCTGTCTCTGGTCAGACGTAAGTTTGTCTTAAGTTTTCCTAAGAAATAGGTTCTCAACTTAGTTTCCGACTCTAATAATCATGTAATCTAATCATCCAGACTATTCTTTTTTTCTCGGTTTCTACAGAACAATATGTTACTCACTGATCTCATCTTCTACATAGATGCAGTTCTCATCACTCTCTGCTTCATTTGGACTCATAAGCCTAATTACATTTTAAAATTTGTAGTTTTCAATTTAGTCAATTAACAGGTACAATTATAATCATTTTATCTATTTAAATGTAGATAGTGTACCACTTGTTGGTATATCCAATCAGGCAGGCAGGTTGGAGCAGTTTACGGAGAGTTGTGAAGCATCTGCTTTAATGATAACAGTTCAACTCAGCCTCTTTATACATCCATGACCATGTGAGTGTCTAGAACTCTGCAGTGTGCTAGTGAGTGGGACTGATTAGGAGGGAGCCAGGGAAAAGAGGCTTTCTCTATTTTTTTTTTGTAAATTGTTTTATACCAGCGCATATTCCATTTGGAATTTTTTTTTACCATGAGTGTTGTAATCATTATACCATTACGTTTATAAACATATATGACCTGCATGCCAGCTAGGACATCTCAACTCTTCATGATCTAGACAAGATCCTCTTGAACCCCTGTTATTTCACCTATGATAAGAACATGCAATTTCCAAGATTTCTGAGAATTACTGTTGGGCTTACATTTTCATGGCTCTGATTTCCTTGCTCCTTTCGATTTTTCCTTGTTTCTCTGTATCTTCCAGCTGTGTCTTTATCTCTGCCCTAGCTCCAACCCAAGCACGGAACTGAGACCCTTTTCTTAATTTGCACAGCATGTACACAAACACACACAAAGGCTTTGTGTAGAGCAGGTGTTTCTGAAAGTTTGAGAAGATGGAGTATTTGACACCACAGCAGCACAAGCAATTTAAGATGAAATTATTCATTATAGTTCCAAGGAGATCTTTGGCCATTTCATCATGTAGCTCTGCCCTTCTATGTTTTCTCTCTCAAGAAAAAAATTTTACTCTTAGGAGGAAAAAAATCCTTTTACTTTGTTATATAGAACAATTTTGTTTTCTCCAGCTCCTTCTCTGAAACTGAGAACTGAGTTTTTCTGTGCATATGAAAAGACACAGTGATGCACTTTGCTGATCAGGCCTCTGCTGAACTATGGATTTAATACCCGGCTTTCATCTTCTCTTTCTCTCACACAGTATAGAGATAATCCTTACCTAAACCTAGGCATCAGTTTGGGGCTTTACATTTATCTTTATTAATGTGCATACACATACTTGTAAAACATATACAAATGCCTATAGGTCTGACTTTTTGCATGCATGTGGGGGTGTATTTTCTTTAGCCGTTCTCGTGTTGATCAACACATAGTTCAACTACTAGCAACAATGCTGTGCGCCTATATTTTATTGACCTTGAGGTTTGCTTGGGGATAGATCCCTAGAAGTGCAGTTAAATTTTTGATAGATAATGTTATTCTGATCTTCAAAACAGATGTTTCAAATTATAATTCAATAATCCAATATAAGAACATCTCCATTTCACCACAGTATTGCCAACCCTCAATATTTTCTAATGAAAATATTTTTTGTTAATCCACTGGGGGAGAAATGGTGTCTTGATATTATTTAATTTGCACTCACCTGATTACTAGTGATGTTGAACATATTTTTCATTCATACATTAGCAGTTTGCATTACTTCTTGGATTGCCTGTTCCTGTCCTCTGCTCATTTTCTATGGATCCTCTCTATTTTTCTTCTGTTTGGTGGGAGCTTAGCTATGTGCTAAGAATGTCAGCTGGTTTTTATGTATTAAACACTACGAATATTTTCTCCAAGAATACCACTTATCTTTTATATTGTTTAAAGTGTATTTTGCATCCAGAAATTTTAGAATTAGATTTCGTTTTTAAATCTATCACTAATTTTCTTGGTGCTTCACATATGACTTCGAAAGCCCTTTTTATTTTCCACTACTTTATTCTAATTCTTTCATAGATTGTTTTCCTACGTGTAGATCTTTATCAAATTTACTTTTGTGAATGGTGTGAGGTAGGAATCTAATTTCTTTTAATTTTTTTCCATATGAATGGTGAATTCTCTGAACACCACTTATTAAAGAGCTCAACACTTAAAGCTGATTTGAAATTCTACTTTTTCTGTATACTGAATAACTATATATAGAAGGATTAATTTCTGTACTCTATTCTGTAGCTTTTAAAAATATTTTGATACTGTGCATGGCTGGTGCCTCTCATTATACTTCATTTTTAATTAATTTCTGGCTGTTTTCCAAGTCTCTAACACGTATTCAGTGATTTTCTTCTTGGGCACCATGGCTGTCTTCCCCTGCTCAGTCTCTACCACACAGGGGCTGCTCAGGTGCTGGCTATGTCTATAAATATCAAATGTCACATTTTCTTCTCAGATTCCATGAAGAGATGAAAATAAGAAATTTCCATTATTTTAAGCTCATGATAAATCTTTCTTTCTACTTCTGACCAAATGACAAATCCCTAGGCATACATTTTCATTAAAATCATTTGAAACAAATAGTAATCTTGTTAGAAAACAAGAGAAGTTTATAGTCTTCATGAAAAAACGTATGTTAGCCTGTTTTTTTTTCTTTCTTTCAACTTTCTCATGTGAGTTTTAGAAAGCACAGATATGCAAAAAAACAAAATTAATATATAATCCCATCATGTAGTGATAACTATTATTAACCTTTTTTATGCAGAACTTTTCTTCTTTTATATGTGCTTATACACATTTTAATATTATTTTGCAAAAATGAGCCTATATCATAATGTGCATATTGTTTACTTACTGCTTTTTCACTTACCATGTTGTGAACACTTTTTTTTTAAAGATTGGCACCTGAGCTAACAACTGTTGCCAATCTTCTTTTTTTTAATTCTTCTCCCCAAAGCCCCCCAGTACATAGTTGTATATTCTAGTTGTAGCTCTTTCTGGTTGTGTTATGTGGGACATGGCCTTGGCATGGCCTGATGAGCAGTGCCATGTCGGCACCCAGGATCCCAACTGGCGAAACCCTGGGCCGCCAAAGTGGAGCACGTGAACTTAACCACTCAGCCATGGGGCCAGCACCTGTGAACACTTTTTTAATGAAATTAATAATTCTCTTCAGACATCATATTAATGCCCTTATATTGATGTACCATGAATGATTTAACCAATCCATGATGTGGGAGTTTGTAGTTTGTTTTCATTTATTTTATTTTTGAGGAAGATTAGTGCTGAGCTGACATCCACCACCAATCCTCTTTTTTTCTGCTGAGGAAGATTGGCCCTGAGCCAACATCTGTGCCCATCTTCCTCTACTTTATATGTGGGACACCTGCCACAGGATGGCTTGATAAGTGGTGCATAGGTCTGTGCCTGGGATCCAAACCGGCGAACTCCAGACTGCCAAAGTGGAGTGTGTGAACTTAACTGCTGGGCTACCAGCCTGGTCCCTTCATTTATTTTTAATCCTATAAAAAACACTGCAATGAACAACTTTTTAGCTAAACTTTGTATGCCTTTATGATTATGTCTTTTGTGAATTCATGAGCAGAATTGTTAGAGCAAATATTACGTACATTTAAAAAAATCATTGCTGTATCTTGCCATATTACCCTCAAGAAACCCCAGCTAAAGAGGCATTGATGTCTCTACATAGAATAACAATGTTCTTTAGTCTCTGTGTATGCATGGGATAGACTTCATTTGACTATAATCCGAACTGGGCATCTCAGAGAGAGCTCAGCAAAGGGATGCTGAAAACAGAGCTGGAGACTGTGGGCGCTTCTCCAGTTCACACTTTTGGAACTGTTCTATGTCTCAGCATAGCAGTCTGTCCAGTATTTAAGTGTATTGACTTAAAAATACTTGCTGGCTGGTGGCCAGTTTCAGATAATGTTAGATGGAAAGGAATTCTCAAAGGAGAGATTATGGGAGGAAAAAAAGGAATAATCGTTTTCTTATGGGACACAGGAAGATGCTAATGCTCTCTGATAGATGAAAATGCTACCTGTGTATAAGGAATTGTTGTCTGTTTCTAGTCAATTCCAGTTTATTCTAGCAGAATGGTTCAAAATATGGCTAATATAGTCAGAGAGGGAAGGTTCTAGGCTTGGCTTTGCCATTTACTGTCTATATCAATGTGAACAAATGCGTTTCACCTTTCTGAGTCTCAGTTTCCTCAACTCATCAGGTTTAAGTGAGGTAATTTGTGTAAGCCCTTCAGAAAGTGCTTGGAAAATAGTAAATATTCAATAATTGTCAATTAATACTAGTATTATCTAATGATGACTCAGCAAAACGGTTATTCTGGTGTCATCGAGTAGACAGGAGCAATATCTCTTACTCCACTGGTGGTTTTAAGTTTGACTGGACATTTATCTTCTCCTATTCTTCCTTTGGGATCTGCTGAGTAAACCAAGTAGGAGGAGAGGAGGAAGAAGGAGAAATCAGCTATGAGAGAATTATGAGGCACTCAGTTTCTATCTGGAAGGTAAGCTGCTTATTTGGACAGACAGGTAGAGAATATTAGCTGGATGCAGAGGACTAGAAAAGAGTGAAGCCTGTATTTATATGCATTTGTATTCATTTGAACTATTTTGTGTAAGCATATATCAATTCATGATAATCTTATATTACTCAACAAATTCCTTAGCCAAATGAGGCCATCTGGGAATTCCAACTATGTCCACTTCTCACACAAGTTATTGTCCATGTGTTCAAAATAGATGTTTTCAACTCCCTCATGTCAGTATTTTGGCCCCTATATTACAAAACCACTTTTAGTAGCCGTCCTACTGTGGTCAAGAGAGTCTTAGGTTCACCTTAATTATCTCTAGCTTTAATTTAAATCTGTTTCCTTTTCTTTATCTTCCATAGGCAGATAAAAGCTTGACATTTTCATGATAAAAATGTCTTCATATATGTGAAGACAATAATTAACTAATTTCTTAGGTCTGTTTGGTAGACTAAAAAACTCAATCCCTTTAACCTTTCCTTTCAGTTCATTTTTGAAAGAATTGGCTTAAAGTGCTTTCAGACTTTGTGTCCTGAACTTTCACCTCTTGAACTTGGCATTTCAATTGAAAAGGGTGTGATTTTCTTTCTCTAGGCCACAATATGATATAATTATAATAACATTAAACAAAAATGTAATGATTACAGGCATCAACATAAATTCAAGGATTTATGTCTCTTTAACATCAACAGCTGTTCATTCATTTAATACATATTGATTGTTTACTCTGTGCCAGTCTGGGTGCCAGAGAAACAATGTTACCTATGACATAAATAGTCCTTACCTTCACGAAGTTTATGTTTTAGTGGAGGGGAAAAAAAACAATAAACAGAAACAAGTAAGATAAATAATATGACTTCAGATGGTGATAAGTGACCTAAAAAAAATAAAGCAAGGTATGATGATAGAAATTAGAGGGAGGAAGGTCAGGGGCTGTTTTAAAGAAATCACATCAGATAAGAAATGACATTTTATAAAGGGCAAAATTATGTTAAAGAACTGACCATACAAAGATCTGTGGAAGATTAGCTCAGGCAAAGAAAGGAGTAAAGTGGTGTTTGGATGTGAAAGTCTTGGGGATGAGGCAGAGTGGTGCCAGCTGAGTTCAGAGAGGTGACTGGGGCCAGGTCAGATGGCATTGGAAGGTGATAGGACTGAGTTTAGATTTTACACCAAGTGTGGTGGGAAGCTATGTGGATGAATAAGATGGCAACAGAGTTGTGATACAATGTTCTACAAAATCCCCCTGACCTGTGGGGAAATGGACCACTGGAGGAAATAGCAGAAATAGGGAAACCTGTTGACAACATAGTTTCTCTCATGCTCCATAAATATCTTTTCAATACCCTATGTATTTTTTCCCTCCACTGCCGAACTTAAAGAGTCCACAAGAGGACACATTTGGAATACTGTGTTCCTGCAGGTCTTGAAGAAAAGTGACACAAATTGTCTCAATGTAGAGCATTCTCACTGGACAGGTATAAGTGCTACGGAGCTAGGGGTCTCTCCACCGTTTGGCGCATGGAAGCCAATACTATGGTATACTGGTCTTTGAGGGAAGAGGCAGTATATTACGCAATTGATTGGTAAGGAGACAGAAGGAAAGGCTCTCAACTCTGTCTCCCTGATCCAGGGTATGGGGTAAGGTTTAAGGGATCAGGGAGGTCAGGCTGGTATCTGGAAGCACTGGCAAGATGAGTTTTGATGGGCAGATCAAAATTTTCTCCTCTGTGCATGCTCTTAAGAGGCTGGTTTGCCACCCCTGAAAAATAGCCTTAACATTCTGTTGTTAAGATGAGGTCTGCCTGGTAAAGGAGGGTAAAGTTGTTCTGTAGCTGTAAGTCATTCCTTCTTTGTTGATAAGAGTTTCTAGAAATGTAGTCCTCCTCTCCTTCCTGACACAATGAGAAGGCACCCTTATACAAAAGAAGATTTTTCTAATAACTGTAAATTTCCCTTACAAATGGGTAACTTCTATGAGGTTTTTCAGAGCTTTCCCTGTGTCTGCTGTTTCTTAAAAATAATCAGCCCAAAATAATTCTTATACCAAAGAGACGTATTTTGGGGTGGCAAATTCTGTTCATGGTCCTGTGGTTACGTAAGATTCAATGCAAGGTACAGGAAATCCTAGCCTCAGGGATGAGCTTCAGAGTGGCCATAGCACTCACTTATTTTGTCTGAAAGATCATTTCATTTATCATGTGCCCAAAGAGGGTTGAAAACTGCAATAGGTATGGAGATTGAGGTAAAATATTTGGAAGATATGGTCCAACCTCTCCATCAAAAAATACACACGCAAAACGAATACATGTGCTGATGAGGTAATTTCCAATTTATCAAAATATGATTGTTTGAGTTTGATACTTTTGTTCTTTGCGGTATCAAAACCTAACCCTTAAATTTAGGTTCTTTCTTACATAGAGGCAAGCATTCTTGGGCCTATACCCAAATCTAGTGGTCTTTAATCATTTTCATTTTCATCTTTCCACTTTAAAAAAAAAACTAAAGCAACAGTTTAAATGTTTTTCTGTTGGTATAACTATTAGTATTCTAAGAATATTGAATTCTACAATTTTCATCACAAGTATAATGCTCATATTTTATATACATCAAAGTGAAATTGACTACCCTTGGATAGCTTAGGAACCTAACCCCGACATGTGATATTTTCCCCGATGGTATGACACATTCTGAGCTCAAATACTGATTTACAAATGTGCTCTTGGATTTCAAGCTATTTGCAAAGATGGAGACTGACTGTACTGTGTGCACTGCATAGAGGAAACTTGAAGTACAGATAAAAAACCGAGTGGGGTTAATTAGGAACAACAAAGTATGTATGTTTATAATAAGAAATGGTTAATGTTTCCTCTGTTTTCGCTTGAACCTGACTCATCTACTGCTTGTTATTTACTGGGACTAGAGGAGGGTTTTTTTAACCTTTTGAGCAAGTTGGCTCTGTGTGCAATTATGCCCTAAAATGGAGCCCTTAAGCTGTGTTTGTGAGGAGTAAAAATACTCATAGCAGAACAAAAGTGATTCACCTCTCACTTTGCAGAGACAAGCAGACAAAGAGAGCAAGAGAGTAAAACATATTTTGACCACTGAGAGACAGGCTTCTTGGAGGCAACGTTACTCCGTCACAAGATTTTTTTATGCCCGTTTGCTTCCTCACTAAAGCACCAATCTCCTTAGCATGTATCCAGGAACCTGCCTCAGTATTTTCCCACGATGATTTCCTTAACTTGCCATCTCTTAAGAAAAGGAAGCCCACATATTCCTCAAGTCTAGCCATTGATGGAAATGATTTCACCGTCCTGAGCAATGGAAGCTGCTTCTTCCTCTGCACACAAGTGCCCAGATTCCACAAGGCTTTTGCCTCTCTGGACAGAGGGGCACTGTTGCTGACTAGGCCCTACTGTGTATTTTACTACAATTGTACTGGATTAAATGACAGTGTAATCATGTAATAAGTTTACTTGGCTGAGGAGGAAAGTGCAACTTAGGGAGAATTGTGATTTCCTGAAGGACTAACAAAGTAGGAGTATTTGAATGGTGGAAGCAGAGCTGAGGAGTGTTGTATTCCACAGTCCCTGGGACAGTTATAACTCGCCAACAAATAAGAGCATTTTGACTTATACTCTTCATCAAGGTGCTGCTACCCATTTTGAAGTTTGAGTTAGGTTATTCTTTTGTTTGTCAGTAAATGGTAATTGACCAACTTCTTATTCCTGTAGCTTTAAAAAATAAACATCCCCTTGCAGGCCTCACGTTGTTTTCTCCTTTTCACAACAATCAAAAAGCAGGCACACGTTGAATAATTTCATAAGGTAATGTTAGTTACTCCCCAAAGATACCAACTATAATTATCTTCCCTTTGGGGTTATTACTTCTGATGCCAACTGTGTACAGACAATTCGTCTCTTCCTGCTGTAGAAGTGGGCAATAAACAATGTGCTTAGTGCGTAGAACTCCTCAATGACAATTGCTAACACCAAAAGTGTACACCAAAATATCGAGAGTACAGGGGCTGGCCTGATAGCGTAGTAGTTGAGTTCGCGTGCTCTGCTCAGCCCGAAGTTCGCCAGTTCAGATACCGGGCATGGACATATGTACTGCTTATCAAGCCATGCTGTGGCAGGTGTCCCACATATAAAAAATACAGGAAGATGGGCACAGATGTTAGCTCAGGGACAATCTTCCTCAGCAAAAAGAGGAAGATTGGTGGTGGATGTTAGCTCAGGGATAATCTTCTCCCACCCCCCCAAAAATTGAGGGTACGGTGTGTCTTCACGTAGACACCAAATCTTTATCCAATATGTATTTTGTCTAAATAGATAATTTCTCTCCAAAGAATTGTCAGGAATAATATTTTACTGGAGAAGTCTTCTTAGTTTTCATGGTTGGGTTGCCAGAGCCAGGAGCCATGGTGAGGAAGCTCAGGAAAAAGCCAGAGAAAAGGTTTTTAACTTTGATTTCTGGCAACAGTTAACCATGGGGAAATGTTTTCGGTTTATATGGTCTCACCACTCAATTCTCTTTTCCTTGGCTTAGGGGGAATGCAGATCTTATTTCTTTAATATTAACTACATTAATTCCAATTATCATTATCTGAAATTAGTGTCTTTTGCTTAAATGAAACTCTGCTGTTTCATAGGGAAATGTTTCTGCTTTAGAAATTATACTAACTTTAAGTATGATCCGATAGAACTTGAGAAATCAGCTTTCTATGGCAGGTTTTTTGACAGATAGATTTTGATGAACCTTGTCCAAATATCTGATTTATTAGGAAGAAAGATTCTAAGGAAAAGGGTTGATATCCTCTCTTCAAAAGTTTTTCCATGCTAATAAAAGAACTTTTTACTTTCCTTGAAAATCTATGCTTTTACACAATTAGCAGTTTCAGAATTAATCTTTGTTTTTCATTTTCTGTAAGTCAAAACACCATACGAGGTGTGCTTTTGCAGAAACAGAAAATGAAAGGAAGGAAACAAAAAGACAATAATTTCCTCCTTCAGCACATTCTCTTTTTACTTAAACATTTGTAGAAGTGAGAATGTGTCTGTGTTTGGAGCATCAAGCTTCAGTCACGATGGCTTCGTGCTGTAAGAACCTGCTCCAAAACCTGCTCTCTGAGTAGCAGCTCAGATGGAAAGACCACAAATGTGTCACTCTGCTGGCTCAGCTGCAGGACAACAGCGCCCAGCCACCCCAAGCTGCAGAAGACTTCAAACTGAGAGTTATAACGCCAACCTCAGGGATCACCAGGCTCCCAAAGACCAATTGCTATGATTCCATGCTAGCATTTAAATAATATTTCGGATGTGTCACAAAATGTCTCCCCCACCTCTGCTTCTTTCTTTCCCTTCCTCCTTTTCTGTTTCACAAACACACATACACACTTTTCACTTTTCTTATGAAATAGTGTCCTCTGGAAAGAGAGTAGGAAATTGTTCAAGATACATCTTAACATTCTATGAACAACAACTCTGCCTTCTATTAAAGGCTACTCAGAATAATCCTAGTTTGGAAATACCCCACCTGATTCTAAGTATTTGCAAAGCTCTGTTTATCCTGAAACATGGAATATATTGACTGCACTGCCTTTTCTCCTTCTTGGCTGCATTATTTTTTCATTTTATGTTTTATTAGAACATTTATTTGAGGAAAAGAGTGAAGAGAACAAGTGCAAAACTCAATTTAAGTCCCTGGATGGTTAATTGTTGGTTGGTTGATGAATGTAAGATGGAGGGAATTAAAATTAATGTCTAGCCTAAATGTTGGGAGACACCAGATTTCATGATTCCCTAACTGAGAGTTGACTGTACATATTACTGTTTCGAAGCAAGTTGCTGAAGAGGTTTATCTTTTGCATCTGATGTTTATTTGTTCTACCCTACCTGGCTATCTTGGCTATCCTGGATGCCATCTCCAAAATTACCTGCACGTAGACACTGAATAATGTCCTCTGCATGCTTAAGATTTCTCATCAATTTGCTCTCGACCCAAATCTCCCATGTCCTACACATCACCTTACTGATTCTGTAATCCATGGGTCAGGCCTAGATATGTAGCAAAGATGTCCCTGGCTATGTGCTGACAGAGAAATTTCAATCCGCCCAAGTTCTCTTTCTCTGACACATAATAGGCAGACTTTTTTTCCCCAGTAAGTATGTTTGACAGCACACATAGGCTTGTTGCTGTTACATCAAGTCTTTGTAGCACATTTTTGGCTAAATTAAAACTGACTCATCAGGTATCAGTTTGATGACAGCCTTAAGATCTACGTGAGCTCAGCTCTGACTGCATCCATATACATGTTTAATGGTCCTCATAAAAATAACATGTCCAAAAGAGAACTCCTGATTCCCTACTCCCACATCACAGTTGGACAGTTTTCTTCTTTCTGTCCCCTCTCAGCAAATGGCACCACCATTTGCCATCTTTGATTCTTGCCTTTTCCTCAACACTCACATACAATACATGAGCAGGTCCTTTTGATTCTATCTAAAATGAGTATTTAAGTATGACTACCTTGCTCCAGTTCCATTACCACTACCCAGGTCCAAGCCTCTGTCATCTCTCCCCTGGACCAGAAGAAGCTTTCTAACAAGTATCCCTGTAGTGTTTCTTGCAGTTCTCTTAAATAACTTTTTTCAAAGACAAATCAGACCATTTCCCATCGAATGACCTCCCATCATTCCTAAGGTAATACCAACTCCTCCCCATGGCCTTCCAAGTCCTGCGTTATCTCGCTGTCCTGTCTTTCCTACTCCTGTTCCTCTAACACACCAAGGCCATTTCAGTGTTTGACAGCATTGCTTTCTCTTCCTGGGATGCTCCTTCCCAGCTCTTTATGTGGTTAGCTCATGTGGCTGGCTCCTTTTCTCATTATTGATGAATCACTTTAAATGCCACTCCTTAGAGATCATCTCATGCCCACCTCTCTAAAGTCCCATCCAAAGGGCTCTGCCCAAGCCCCTTCTCTGAGAGTCAGTCTCTATCTCTTCACTTCACTCTATCTTCTTTCCTCTATAACCCTTACATGATCTATTGTTCTGTATTACTTACCATCTGCATCCCCCAATGATGTGAGCATCATAAGAACAAGGACTTTGCCTTTTCACCATTGAATATCCAGTGCCATGAACCGTGCCTGGCACAAAGTAGAACCTCAGTATATATTTGTTGAATTAATGCTGCTATCATGAATAAAGTTTCATATTTTGGGATGTAGCAATGAAATTCATGAAGACATTTGTTTTCTTATAGTTTTGAAAAAAATCCTACAAAACTGATAATAAAAAATAATACTTATGAAAAATAAATATAATAATTCCTCTCTCTGTAAGTATAGTAATACTTGCCTCTATGTGCAAGAAAAATAGAAAAACTCATCATACCTAATCACTCATTTAATTATAGAAATTAAGAATGAAAAATTAATTTTTTTCCAGGTTTAAAGATTTAATTAATATACAAGTTTATTAAGCTTCAAATATTCAAGAGGTAAGATAATAATTCAAAAATCTCAATAAGTTCATTAATCACATTAGTAAGAGGTCATCTTCATTGATTCCTTTTTGTATCAAATGTTTAGTACTTATCATTTCACTTGAATTTCACAACAATGCTGTGAGTTGTGCATTATTATTTCCATTTTGCAGAGGAGAAAGCTGAGGCTCAATAAGGTCAGGAAACCCACCAGAGACTCCACTGCTCATGAGTAGTAGAAGCTAGAAAAGATTAAAACTCAACATTGTTGTAAAAAAGTTGGAGCTCTTCATCTGCCCCTTTGATGTCTTTTTTTTCTGCACATCTTTCTAATGTGAGAAATTGCTGATAAAATGAAGCCTCAACATGGCTTTTAAAAACAGTAGTAAAGCGTGCTTAAGTTTGCACTTAAGATGCAGGGAACAATCTTTGGCAGCGTATCAGGATACACGCCTACCTCATTCCTCAGCTGTGGCTTGTTCCTCCTATCTTAGAGGCTGGAGTTTTGATCAAACTGGATGATAGGAAAAACATATATCCTTCAATAATTGGTCAGAATAATAAATGTCCAGAGCTGGCATGGGCCACTGTACAGGAAGCACCATAAATTTCATGCAGAATCAGCTCAAGAAGGCAAGCTGAGGCCAAAGAGTCACAGCTGTCATTTGGCTGTGGGAAAGAGTTCAGAGGTCCCTTCCACTGTTCATTCCCATGAACTTGAGGTTCTCACAGGGGCACTCCGGGAGGTGACGTTTCATTTTCTGTAGTAATGTGATCCAGAACATGACAGAGTGCTAGTAGTTAGTCAACAGGTTATGATAAAAGTCCAAACCTGATGTATTTTGTTTTGTGCCTGAGACTGGCTGTATTTTCACATACAAACACATGTATGCAACTTAACAGATCTAACAGAAGCCAGTCCCAAATACAAAATTGACATTTCCAACTAGTATTTCAGTCTCTAGAAAATTCATAGAAATTATGAAACATAATTAAATATTTCAAGTTTCCAAATAGAAGTGACCTCTCCCCACAAATGTAATTTGCATTTATGTGGTGTAAAATTTACGTTAAAGTTTGAAAAATTAATTCAATGTAGGAGAAATTTCTTTTGTCATGGAAGGATAGGACTTAATCCAAATATGGAATATTAGAGATGATCATGAGAATGGAACTCTGCCATCCGCAGGAGTCCCGTATTACTGTCAAGGTCTCTTTGGGCTCCATGTTCTTGAGATATTTGATTAGTTTAGAAGGTCATGATTGGCAATTTGTGATAAAACCTTTGTGGTGTTGTGAAATTTGATGATAAGTAGTAATGATGATAAAAGTAAATCAATAACTAATAATTATTGAGTCTTAATACACACCAGGTACTGTTCTGAGTGTTTTGTACTTATTAATTTTTTTAAAAGTCCCTATAACAAACCTATAGCGTAGGAACTATTATGATCTCCTTTTCATAGATGGGTAAATTGAGGCACAGGGAGGTTAAGTAATTAGCCCAAGGCCAAACAGCTAATTTGTGGTTACCAAAGTTATTTGGTGACATTTGTGATAAAGGAAATGGGTTTTGCTATTATTGCATCGGGAAAAGGGCTTTGTGGGAGGGCGCAGTTAACAGAGAAAGTTAAGAATGCTAGTTTTGCCACTAGTTTTGCTGAATAGTTGATATCTTTTAGACCAGAAGACATAAGTTGACAGAAAATAAAGAAAAAGTAACTTTTTAACATATTTATTGCATTTTTGCTAAGTCCTTTAGGTCTTGATATAGTGTAGCAAATATACAAATATATCCCCTATTTACACGCAGTCTTGTGGCCCATTTTGGCATTTGATTTACCATTTCTAAAAAGCGAATGGATCTGGTAGAACCAAGAGCTTGCTGACTTGGTGAAGAGCAGAAATGAGAACGGTGCCAAATTCTCCAGGGCAAGTGTTGATTTCTTTTGACGATTGTCTTCCTATCAGCATACTTTTTTTTGTGCCATCTCAGAATTGGAGCACCAGGAAAGGGTTGACTTTTTAATGCTACTTAAATAGAAGAACACGTAACGGCAGAAATTAGAGTGCAGTTTCTAGCAAATAGTTTGAAAATCTAATACAGTGTCAAATGAAAACAAATTTCTTGGTCTTTAAATTAGAACAATGGTGAGAGAATCAAAAACAGCTGTGGCACTTCAGGAAGAAGAAAAATACTCAGCTGTAGTGTGGGGGGGTTACTGAAACTGAGCTGTAAAAAATTGTCATTGGGTTTTAGTACACGTTAGCTAATTAATGCTAATGAATCTGATTTTTTTCTTTGTACATTTTGAAAGTATTTCAAGATGAACAGGCGGACTAGTTTGTGTGCATATCTGCACTAACCTTGGCATCTGAAATAGTTCCTCTTTTATTCTGTGAAACCCAGGACAGGAAATACTCTCTTCTCTTTAAGCCAATAACTGGGTTGATTCATAGTCTAGCTCTTACCATCGTTATTTAATTCTTCCATCGTATAAAACTCTTCATTTCCCCCGTGATCATCAATAATGCCTGCAGGAACTGTCAGTGTTGTGGGACCAAAGAGTGAAAGTGAAGAAACTTCTATACTCCATGACTGGATAATTGTTTTAGAAGTGAAGTAAGTGTTGGCTACATTGTTCCAACCGCACATGGTGAACATGACTTCTCTCTGTCTCTCCAAAGCTAAGAAGCTACTCTCTGTGTTTTATTTATATGTTTATTTGTATTTTTATTTTTATGTCGCTTGCTAAACAGGTCTTGGAAGAGCAAACAGTCAATTGGTATTTTGGGAAAACGTTCATTGAAAATGTCATGGGGCTGTTTTTGCTGTATTTCTGTGCACACATTGTATATATGGTTGGGAATATATGCAGCTTTCTAATTTCAAAAACCACTTGGGTGTGGGCACTGTGGTCAGAGTCTAGGGGTCTAGATGAGTAGATAGACACCCAAAAGTCATTAATTCTGTAGTTTTTCTCTGGTGGCAGGGCTGTGCACATGTTTACGGTGGAGATGACATGACTACATTTATTAAGATACAGAAAGCTTTCATTTTCCTGGACTTCTCCAGCAAAACCACAATGATCCCTTAGAAGGAGACAGCCCCTCACCCTCACCTCAGCTGCTCTTTTCTTCACCACTGCCTTAGGGACACCTTTCATTTCTTCTGCTCATTAAGAAAAAGGTATAATTGTTCTTGTTTACTTATCTTTTGAAACACATTAAAGAGCCTTTCTAACACTAGCAAAGCCGAAAGCTGGTCTATAAAATCCCTCAGAAACATTATAGAGACTCTTAGTAAAACAGGTTAAACCAGAACTATATTTGGTCCTTGAGACTGATACTGTGACATAGAAAAAGTAGCATTTCAGTATTTTGAGGTTGGTGTATAATTAAGGATTAAAGGAAAGAAGGAAAAAATCACCAAAGTTAGGCAGAAGTGAGAGAAAACAGTTCAGAGAGTAATTGTCAAGCAGTTCCTTCTTTTCCTTTTAACTTGTAGGGACATTAAAACTTTAAATCGTCCGAAAGCATTTTCATATTCCTTTGCCTCTCGGCTTCTGAGGTTGAACTGTTCTAAATCTTTACTAAGTCACAAAGTGCTTTCAATTCTGTCAGTTGGTCTCTGAAATAGGTTAATTTTTATTTGTTTGCTTATTTATTTATTTATTTATGCCAATTCTGCATCCATGAAGATAAATCTTCATCAACCTCGTAACTGGTAAAAATCTTAAAATAGACAAAAGCCAAAGATCAATTATCAACAAATAGGGCACATGAAAGGAAATAACATGTATATATAGGCTAGAAATGATTTCCATGACATAATTAGAACTAATTGAATAAAATTTGGAAATTAAGGATATTGTCAAGAAAAATAAACTAATAGTGAAAAATGTAGCAATAAGATAAAAGTGATGGTGGCAACAGAATTGAGTAATAATTAAAACCTACTACTAAGTCCCTGTAAATCAGGACCTCATGATCTGTTGGTGGAGACTAGATAATCTCTACTCTTGCTTAGCAAGAGTTAGTGGGAGCTAAGAGTATTTACAAATTTTGGAGGTGAATATAATACACATGTTAGAAATAAACTGTTTTCAAGCATACTTATGCATTTAGTAGCATCTCTTAACATAAAATGCGTTTGATGATGTTAATTATAACTTAGTCCTATCCATTTGTTAAAAAAAG
This sequence comes from Equus quagga, assembly GCF_021613505.1. NCBI lineage: Eukaryota > Metazoa > Chordata > Mammalia > Perissodactyla > Equidae > Equus > Equus quagga. Next base: position 119,481,589 of record NC_060273.1, read on the forward strand.
AAAAAAATCCACTAAAGAAGCTGAGTAGATATTTGTTAAAATGAGAAATGTGTGTTCAGATTTAGGTTTTACAGCAGAGAGTAATCACTTAGTTGCTAGGGAAAGATTAGATGTTCATTAAAAAAATGCTTTTGATAATTCTGAAGAAAAGGTACTTATTAATAATCCAAATGCTGTGAATTTTTAGATGAAAAGCTATCTGAAAATCAAGCATTATAATAAATGCAAGGACCTATACTTATAATGTTACCATCTTTTACAATGCTTATCTTAATATTTCATGTTTAATTAATTCCTTCATTGCTTATATTATAAAATTTTCCTCTGACTTAAAAGAATATATCGTCATTTTAGAAAAATTGGAAAATAAAGGACAGAAAAAACAATTTCAAATCCCCTATTATCCCCTGATAGGAATAATCACCTTCTTCACTTCTGAAAGTCTAGGGATCTTACTCTCTTCTATGTATGTGTGTGTGTGTATGTCTACATATATGTGTCTATACGTATTTTTTTACATAGTCTACCTTACACTGTATATGAAAGCTATTATTTTAAGTTAAAAACACATTCTCAGATATTTCTTATGTTTTCTTGTCTTAAATAAAATCTAGTAAGGAGAACAGATAAAAAACAATGTTTTGCATGAATAAAAGAACCTGTCTTACTTTTAGGTGGGATTGTAGCACTGTAGAGAAGTCAAGGTGGCTAATCTGAAATTACCCATCAGTAGCCCAACCACATAGATCAGGATCAAATAAGACTGAAGAGTTGAAAAAATTATATTTTTAGGCCAACCAGCCCTCCAGGTTATTGCGTCAGATTCTTTTGTCATCCTTGGACACCATTAGCAGGGTGCTTCTTCTTTCTCCTTTGTGTGGTGTGGTGTCATTTACACCTTTGACTTTCTGATCATAGGGGCCTCTTTGGATTATAATAAGTGTGGGCTGCAGTGGAGCTAAGAACAAGTGTACAATTGATTTTACACAGTGACAAAGGTCCTGCTAAGAGGTTTGTCAGTGCAGTAATCACAGCTCATGCTTTTGACCCAGGACCTGTTTTCTACCTTTGTCTTATTTCCAGCGTAAATCCTTGTGGATGAAAATGAAGCTTCCAGTGCAAGTGCTACTTCTTCATAACTTCTGACAAAAATGTGTCCCGTGAATTTCTGAATACCCTCTGTCTATGTACATGGGGATCTGAAAGAGAGTCAGGAATATGTCTATTAAATGGGGCAAGAAGGCTACACTGACATCATAAATAAACCCTGAAAACGAGGTTAAGAAAACTGAAGCTTAAGAGAAGGAAGGTTCGTTTCTCATTCCCACAAAGTCTGATGCACTTCAGGAGATGCTTCCATGCTATGACTCAGGGATACAGGCTGCTTTATCATCTTAACATGTGGCCTCCGAGGCTGCACTGAAAAAGGAGAGACAGAGGAGGCCCACCAGCTCTTTTGTTATCTGTGTCAGTCCGCAAGTGACATGGGTCCGTTCACCTCTTAGTCTGTTTGTCTAATAGTCACATAGCTTTAACCTAACTGCAAGGGTGGTTAGGAAATCTTGTGGGGTGTATCAGTCAGGATTCTACTAGAGAAGCACAACAAATAGGAGATATACATATTAAGAAATTTATCACAAGGAATCGATTTACGAAGTTGTTGGGGCTGGATAGGAAAGTCTGAAATCCAAAGAGGAGGCCACCAGGAAGGGGAGATTACGGGCAAGCTGGAACCCATAGGCACAGACTGAAGATGCTATCCATAGCAGGAGTGTCTTTGCTGTCTCAGGGAAGCCTCAGCTCCGCTTTTAAGGCCTTTTAACTGATTGGCTCAGGCCTACCCAAATTATCCAGGATAATCTCCTTTACTTAAAGTCAACTGATTGTGGCCTTTTAATTACATCTGCAAACTCCCTTCACAGCAACCTAGCTTAGTGTTTGATTGAATTACTGTAGCTAGCCAAGTTGACACTTGAAAAAAAATGTTGCAAGTGAACACGTGGAATAATAGGTGAGATTTAACGGTCTCTGCCAGAATATGAGATCATTATACCAGGTCTCATGAGGCATTACTCAACAACAACGAAAAGAGATGTGAAAGAAATAATCAGATAAATGGCCTTGTGAGTTGATGTGTGAGATGGAACAGAACCATCATTTAATTATATAATATGTGCATTTCATCATCTGGGCTGAATTAATAGATTACTGAAGACAATTAATCTAGAAAAATTTCATCTAATTCTTAGAAACCTTCCAAGAACCGGCGATCACCTTATCATACTAACTTACCCCTGAAAAGGTTGTTTTGATATTTTTTTTAGTTGTCCTGTTAACTACATTTTTGTCCATACTATTCTTGTTTTTCTATTCCATCTATTTTGCTCTGCTATGCTATTGTTGTTATCACCTAAGCATCTCACGCGTATTTGTTAAACTCTTATTAGTCAGTCTGAACTGGCCTATATCCTTAATCTTAATGCTACAGAATTTAGATTTTACTTGAAGTTTGAGTGCTATCTCTTAATTATCTTCCTTCCTTTTCTCATGCCTCTTGGCATTGTCTCCTATTCCTCTTTTGCTTGTCATCAGTAGCCCACTGAGCTGCATCGTCTTCTCACAGTGGCAATGAGCAAGACAGCTTTACTTTAGCAACTTCGCATCACTACCAGCCAGTTGGTCTTCCCACTGCCCAAGTCACAGCTTCCATCACTGTTGTCAGTGTCACCTGGTAGTGGCTGATGGTGTTTCATGTGTCTCTCTGTGCTCTGAAAACAATATTTGCCAAGAGTTGGCCAGACACTATAGTGGACAGAATCAAGCAGGTCTTCCATCTGCTGCCTGCATTGGCTGTGTGTATACCCTGTGTATTACCTGAGCAGAAAAAGAGACTTGCTTCCACAGACATCAGATCTACCAGGTGAGGAGCCAAAAGCAAGCCCTTTCTGGCCAAGTTGTGCTAAGCCTTTCTCTGTTGGAAGTTACTCTTTGCCAATTAGGCAATAAGTCAGAACTAAAAGCTGCAGGAGACAGACAAAGCAATGCAGAATTAATGAACTTCTTTGTGCCAAGGTACAAAAATAATATTTGGGCAGTAAACATTTTAGTTTTAAGGTCAAAGTTATTCCACCTTGGGACCACTATTAGGTTAGCAAGTGATTTATCAGGCGCAGACAGAGCTGTTTTAGGTGGCCCTAAAATGAAGTGATTGTGTTCACTTCACCAAAGTGTATAATTTTCCTTTATTATCTACTGGGTCAAGGTCTCACCTTATCGTAACATACCTAAATATGAATTTTCATTGCAGAATATCATTAGTGCATGGTCTGAGTAAGCAATGTGCATTTTTAAAATTGTCTAAACACCTCTTTACATGCCAACTTTGGCGATAATTACCAAATGTCTATATCTAGAAAAACAGGCAATTCAGAAATATCAATTTGTGCTATTATTTATGATACACATGTGCTAGTTTTCCCTAAATATAGACATTTGGTAATTATCACTGGGACTATTTGTTACAATTCTAAAGTAGATACCAATGAGATAGAAATATAATTTATTTGGTAAAAATGTAGATGCTGAAAAATTCTCATTATCTTTCTGCAGAGTACAGTTCTTAGTTTCCTATTCATATTTCATGTAATAATTTTGGATTAGCCATCTGGTTTGTTGAGGGTTGAAAATCTGTTTAACACCAACGCAGAATTTTTGTTAAAAAATAAAACAAGTCACACAGAAATCACAAATGTTTTTCAGGTATTTCATGATGCTAATGATGAATAACTTTTGGGAGATGGCATGGAGATCTGCACTTTTATCTTTAGCACCTTTTTTTCCCCTCATTTGTGCAATTTAGAGTCACCTGCAGCATGCTTTTGAAACTTATTTTTCAGGGATGTGTCAATCTAAGTGGTTGAAATATAATAATTCTCGCGAAATTTGGTGTTGGCCCACCGACATTATTCTCTTTATACCGCTCTTTCTCTTGTCCAAATGGTTAGCACCGTGGATTAGATAGAGCATTTTCTCAATGACTCCAAGTGTATGTCCCTGAGACTGAATTACCTCCTCTTGGCCCCATGTCTGCAAATGGACTCCAGGCCTCTGCTACTCATCCTGTATGGATGTGGTTGGTCCACACCAGGAGACAGGGAAGCAGAGTGTGGATTTATTGGTACAGATCCATCACTTTATGTGAGTAAACACCTTGATGTGTATGCTGCATAAAAAGTGGGTCTGTAGTGTTATTCTTATATTTGGTAGGCAATATTCTCGCTAGCAAGTCCCTTTCTAAATATGGCAAGGAACAGGCTGCTACCTATGGATATGGGTGTCTGTAACTCTGTCCCAAATTATTGACCCCCACACAGCAAAAGTGTATTCTGTTGTATCTTGCTGAATGATGTTTGTAGATATGCATTGCACCTGAGGTGTTAGAACATCTGGATAAAGCATTCCACCCATCCAAGTATCAAGAAGGTTGGATGTGGGTTGACGTATGTCTGGTATTGGACTCTAAAGGCTAAATTGGGCTGCCACAGCTCATCTGAATATGCTGTTAGAAAACATTCCTTGGAGGGAAAGAATATTCAAGGCCTATCAACACACATGTGGGTTTCTGTTAAGTACTCCTCCAAACACCACCTGTAAGAAATGCTTAATGAAATTTGAGAAAGATTTTGTCTCTTCTTGCCAGGACTGGGCCCAAAGCTGAGTAAGATAATCATAAGAAGAATGCTTCTAGATGCCCAGAGAAACAACTGGGAGGAAGCAGCTGGTTGACTTTTATAAGGTTTTGAAATAACACCTGATTTCATTTTGATTGGGAGAAGAATGATCAGTTTTGCTCCATGATCCCGTATTTCAACAGCTAACCTCTGACAAAGAGAAGGCCAGGGAGCTGCTTCTTTCCTGACAGAAGGACTCTAAGTCATAAGGGTGTAAGTTTTGAGAAAATGTGCACAGAGGTATGCACTACGTTAGAAAAGAGATTCAGAATACAGACCTAGATACTTCTCAGTCTTCTGAATTCTTTTCTTTACCTAATGTTTATTCCTTAAACATTTTAATCTGGAAAAGAATGAAAAATGATCTGTATGTTACTCACAAGCCAACACTTCTGGTGCTCTCAATAACAATTCATTTTTGTTGTTGTTGATGTTAATTTGGCTATGGTAAAAAATAAAGAAAGAATGTAAATGAGTTAACAGGCTAATAAACCGATATGTGTGCAGACTAAGCATTCCTACTCAAAGCTCCATACAGGTAGTAAGGTGTTGCAGACAACACCGACTGATGACAACACTCTTCAATTAGCACTAAATTAGTCAGTCTCTTGCTGCAGGTAAAGACACATTGAAAGGCACACAGTCCAATGCAGAAAAATACCATGGAATACCATGGAATAGCCCGGGTCAGATTAGAGAGGAACATTCTAATCAAAGACCTATAGAATGTTCATATCCTAATCCTTTTTCACAAGAAAAATGATTCTTGTCTCCTTTGCTTTTAATGGGAGTAATTCCTATCACTAATTGATTAGGGATATGAAGATAAAAGTAGTTATGAAAGATATGATCAAGGCTTATTAAAATCTCCAGTAATGCTTAAATATATTTGGCAATGGATCTGAAATGGATTTTGCCTTTCATTCTTACTTATTTTTTTCAAAGGATTTGGTGTGGGTAACAAGTTTCTGTATTTGTTTCTGGAAGACGATGTCATTCTCTCGCCTAAATGATGGAAGAACTAGAGTAGAAAGGGGTGGAGATGGCTGGGTGGGAAACACGGCGTGCGTGCTCTCAGATCAGATCCTCACAGTTTGGGACAGTGAAATATAATTTTCATGGCCCCAATAATTTCTGAATGTCAATTTCAAGGCTGGATTAAAAGATCTAGGCTTAAAGGAAGTGATTCAGTGATTCTGTCTTCTGGATGTTCTCTTGTTTCTTATGACTGTGTTCTACCCTTTTTCTCCTGCTATTCTTAAAATAAAAGTGCATTGTTCTGTACTCAGTAGATATTCTGTACATACTGATTTACGTTGATGCACACGGCAACTAAGAATATTATTTCCAGATTGTTTAGGTCACTGTTACCCAGTCTGGGGTGCTTCATTTTGTGTAACTCTTCCAGGCTGACTCTAGTATATGTCATTTTTCTGGTCTGTGATGTCCGTATTCACTTAGTTCTCCAGGGACAAGAGACCTCCAGCAAAGCAGTGGTCCCTACAGGTTCTGCCAGGTTAAGTACAGGCAGTTAGCAATTGAGAGTCTAGCAGGAGAAAATCCTTAGAAGTATATCTATGCCAAAACATATTTTTAAAACTCATGCTATTTATAATCTAGAATCCTTCATCTCAAGGCTGTTAGACACTGCCCTTTTTTGAAAGCTGTCCTTTTGAGTGCTGATGTTAGAACCCAAGTCTCAAAGCATCACAGAAGCCAGTCTTTTCTCCAGCTGCAAGCTTTAGGGTGAGTTTTAATAGCACGCCAATTGCTAAGGCTGCACTAGCTACTGCGGGCTCATTCAAAACACCAAGTAGGACTGGGAATCCCATTTGGTGTGATTATATCATTAAGCCACATTTGTCTACCTTCACACACTCCTGTGCTTGGCGTTGGTGCTGACAATAATAAAAATCATAATACCTTTTTCACAAGAAATGCAAAGCTATTTAAAACGGTCTTATTACAGCATCCCTGTGAAGCTTTCCTAGAAAATACCTTCATGTGGGTTTCCCCAGCTGAAGACAGTGATCTTCACTGAATCAAAACATGAAACCAGTTCCCAGTAGTTAGAGTTTTTAACTCTGGAATGAGGGTTTACTGCATTTAGAGCCAGTAAAGGAAAACTAGATAAAAACACTGTATAATCCTATATTACTAGCAGATTCCTTTTCTAAAAAGAAATACTGTCCTTTTTCCCTAAATCTATTTGAGTGTTAAAACTAAGGTCTAAAGATATTCTTGAAGCATAGCAAAGCTTAACCTAACCTTGAATAACCCTGATGTATTGTTTTAGTCTGATAAAGATGCTCTTCAGCTTCATCCTCTCGTCGCCATTTTAGAGATAAAGTTCTACCTATTTATGATCGAAATGGTCATTTCTTATTGCTGCTCAGGTGAGTTTATGATAGAACATAAAGAAGACTCCTATGAGGCGTGGCCACGTTCAGACCAAATTGTCAGAATGTTTTTTGTCTTAGGTGGCATCTTTAAATTGAGTGCCGTTAATGCCCAGAATTAGGAACCTCAAGAGGCAGCCCGCAATAGATAGGGATTCTGCTCCCAAGGTGCTGCATGATTATGTTGTGAGATATTTGCAGAGAGGTTTATTTTGGGCTGGGTGAAATTAGCATCTTTGTTTACAAGAATACCATCTCACTGATCAAGTTAAAGTACATGCCTAATAACCAGCATTTCTAAGGCTTTTATGTTGCCCTTAATTAGACTCTTCAAAGTTAATTAGGGGAACAAATGGTACTTTTTGTTCTTTTAAGTCCCCTTTAACAGCTTTCTCACACTTAAAATGGTCCCACATTTATAGGTAGCTGGGCTTCTGCTTTAAACCTACTGGTTAACTGCTCACTGGTTAACTCCCCCTTCATTCACAGAGTGCAATACACTCTATTTTCTTGGATGCCTTTGAAACTTTTTCCCCCCCAATTTTCAACCGTTAATATGGTTTATTTTTAGATACAAAATTATTCGTTAAATTTTTTTGTACCTGTTTGGAAACAGCGTTTGCTCAAAGCTTAGAAACTGGCAAAACTAAATCATGGAACACTGGCACATGCAAGGAGCCTAGGGCAGCTTTTGCCTTAGAAAATTGCACAGAAAAATTGAGTCGTTCCCCCTCCCGAGGTGTGGGGTAGTGTTAGTGTTAGTGGTGTGGGATATAACACTCTTTTCATTTTAACTGAAATAAAAATGATTGACCTCATTTTGATATCTATCATACATTTGAATATTATTCTTTATAAAAATATTTTTATTTTAATTTTTAATAAAGGGCTTATTGCATACAGAAAACTGGCACTCAATATAATAAGCTAATCCCAAGGAGGTGAGATTTTTCAGCCATGATGTCTGTCTGCTTTGTGCCACTAATGGTAATATACGACTATTAGAAGTGAACCGAATAAATGAGAAATAGTCTTTGCATTAGAGCAGGAGTCTGTCACTCTTCTGGCAACCCTGCCGAGAGCTACACATCAAAGCCACCACACTGTGCTAATAGTGTCACTTATCCCACAGCCTTTACACTGTCCCATATGCAGTTACGATGCAGGGGGTGTGCACATGAGGGTGAGAGGGGAGTTGACAATGTGCTAGAAGAAACCGTAGGAGATAAACTGAATGTGATTTACCACCTCTAATCCTTGCAATGGAAAACATTTAGGAAGAGCAAATAATTGAGGTCTTTCAGAAATATGTTTTTATTGAAAAAAAAAACCCTTGAATTAATTAGAAACCTAAAACTGGAGGAATAAAAATAATTTTTTAAAAAAGTCATGATAAAATCCTTAATATATTTATATAGTTGGAACAAAGAAATTATGATTTAAACCTCCTTAAAACTAGTTTTGATTATATGCCTGAAGGAATGTAAAAAAAATGCCATCATTATTGTTTTTTTATATGGCAATCACAATCACAGATATCTACATAACTCAAGTTGCTGAAACAAAAATATTTCTATTAAACTGAAAGCAATCAGTGATAATGTATCCATATTTCACTTATTGCTGTCTTCCTAACCGGGCTAACATTGTTTTTGTGGTATTTGATTTTTGTGTCGTTGTTGTTTGTATATTTAGTAATCACTGAATGGTACCAGATTGAGAGGCTGGGTGGAGAAGCGTGCAGACAGCCCAAGTGGCGTCAGACAAAGCCCCGCCCCACCCACCAAGCTGCGCCTCCCATGCCTTTAGCCAAGCTCTGCAGAGCGTGGCTGGTACCTGCTAGGATCTCTCAGGCCTTGGTTAAAAATGCCAGCCTTGTTTCTAGGTCAGTCTACTCAGTTGTTCTCCTAGGAACTGAGCTAACTGTAAATGCTTCTTCTGGAGTCCTTTAAACTATCTAAAGGGTTTGGGAGAAATGGGAAGGAGAATTGTAAATGGCTGAATTGAAGTTTGCCTCTATATTTCAAACATGCACAGAGTTGGTATAAAAGATTTTCCAACAATGTTTCCATGATCTAGGAGAATAAAAAATAAGCATTTCATGGAAGAGAAAAGCCAATAGACAGAGGATTAAAAACAAAACAACAAGCACTCCCACACTTCAAATTACCCCAAAGGCGTCCTGTACAGATTTTGGCAGTTACGTCTCTTATTAGGAGGTCAAATCTAACAGTTTCAGCTCATTGGAGGAGAAATTTTAAGCAACCAACGATGAAATCATAGAAGGGATGCCCTGGAGTTTCCACATTTTAATCCAGAGGAGTCTCTGAGTCCACCTTTTGGTTCTTGTTTAATCTTCTATCTGTAACATATAGAATGATTTGATGTACAGTCCATTTGGTGGCTTTGAGAAAACAAAGATATGACAAATGACAATCTCTGACAAGGACCAGGATAGAGAAGCTTTAAAAAGCAGAAAAAAGGAAAACGGCAAAATTTGGAGTCCTTTCAGGGCGGGCTGGGAACCCTGTGGTCTGACACTGTGCTTCCTTGAGGACAATATCGTAGAGATGAAGCGAATTTTGTCAACTCCAAAGAGCTGTTGCTCGCCTCACAGTCTCATCTCAGTTAGCAGCATCTCCATCTAGCAGAGCTAGGAACCTCTGAGTCTTCCTCAGATCTTCCTGTGCTCCTGCCCTCCCTTCCTTACCCAGTTAGTGAAGTCCTACTGATTCTGCCTCTTAAGTAGCTCTTCATTTTGGGTCCCCGTCCTCGTTGCCACTGCTTTATTTTGGGGGTGACTATGAATTTGAGACCTTGTTCATCCTTCTTCGTGTTCCTTATCCAGTACCATAAGTTAGAGGCAGGAAAAATGTTCCTGTGTAGGCTCTTAGTGCTTAATAGCAGGGGCCTTATGCTTCAATATTTTCTGAGTGCAACTGCCTATCAGTTGGTCGCCCCAGTTCTGAAGTCCTCCGAAACCACAAGGCTGGTGCTAGAACGTGCCATGTTGCCATTACATAATTGCCAGTGCCTTCTGGGAGAACAACATTCATCATATATCAAAGCCTCCCTAGTCTTTTCCTCCCCAGACCCTGCCACCTTCATCTTTTTTCATCCCCCATATGCCCCCTACGCGTCAGCCACAAGGAACTTCTCACCGTTCTCTGAATATGCCACTCTTTCAAACTCTGTGTTTCCCATATGCTGTTTCTTTTCCTGGGCTGCCCTTCCCTCCTTTCTCTCATGGTAAACTCCCACTCATGCTGTGAGACCCAGTTCAAATGCCATCTCTTCTCTGAATACTTCCCCACTCCAGCAAAGAAGAACTGCGATTCAGGGATCCACTGGCCTTTTGCAGACAACTCTTTTAACATAATTGTAGCTAGTGCCACCGCCAGGCCTGGGCAACAGGGGCCCTGAGTTAAAGGTCTCTGACCTTCCTCCAGCCAGGGAGAGGTCCATGTGGTGAAATGGGTGTGCTACCCAAACTCCTAGCCTCTGTCTTTCTAAATTATGCTCTGGATAACTGATACCATAAAACTCCCTACCCAAATGGCCTCAATCCCATCCCAGAAACTGCTGAGGGTCCTTTCCCTGGGTCTTTGCATCTGAGAGTAGTCCATTCAGTTGATGTGAGCACTACTGGGTCTGAGGGAAGGGGGAATGTGGTTGGAACTTAGACTTGTGGCCTACGGTATCCACATGCATGTGTCCAAGGCCCCTCATGGTAAAATACAGAGCCGAGGGTTGGGTAGTGAAAGGAAGGAGGAGGGTTACAGGCCTGGGGCTGGAAGCAGCTTCTTTGATGGCATTAATTTCTAGCCTGGAATTCTGAGAAATTCAGGAATTCTAAACTTGAGCCTGATAGTCCATGTTGTTAAGAAGGTATATTTGTCAAGGTAGAAAAATACAACATTTTGTTTAACTGTTTGTAGCTTACTTTATAATTTTTTAAATATTCAGGCATCTGTTATGTGGGCCTCCATTTGTACTCTTGCTCAGGTCCAGCAAATATTAAGAAGGCGCCTACTTATAATTATTGCTTGACATCCTTATCTCCCTAACTGGTCTATGAGTTTGGGGAGGGCTGGGGCTCTTCTTTTTTTCTTAATCTTTTTATTTCAACAGTTCACCATCTTGCTTTAAAATGTATTTGTTGATATAAAGAATTATATTAATAATAGTTGATTTAGGAAGGCAGGGACATATAGAACACATTTTAAAGAAGAGTATCTAAATTGGTTAAAGAAAAAAATCAAACTCTCACTGGGTGAGAAACAGACTCCTGAGCCTTGGGTAATTATCAGTCTCTAACAGCATTAAAGGATAGCATCATAGGATGCTTCCGAACTTCCTTCCTCCTGCAGACACATTGGATGTACAGCTGCACACGGAGCCATTTCCTCTGAGACAAATTCAGAAACTAGCTGAGTGACTCCTACACCTTGGACAAATGAGAAAATACCCACATTGAAATGGGTGAGAAAGGCTGAGACACACTTTGCCATACACCCCACCCTTGGCACAGTGCCATACAGCTGGAAAAAAACCCCAATCCCAGCTTCTGAGGAATGAAAAGTTTGGACTGCACATCTACTGCCCAACTTTTAAGCTCCCACCCCAGGGACGGGCCCCTAAAACACCTATTTCTGAAAGCAGTAGGGCTTGCCTCCACAAGACTCACAGGATTGTAGCACGCAAAGAAGTAGTTCTTAATGGGTGTGGAAACACTCCTCATGGCTATCCTTCCAGGGCTCAGGGCAGAGGGAGAAGGCAAAAATGCTCATCTTCCGGTCTTTCCCTAGAAAGAGTCTGAATGCATACTTTATAAACTGTTGCCTGAGGGTCCAGCTTTTAATTTGCATGCACCTAGAGGCTGGCTATGATTCTCCCCAGACACCAGGACGCTAGTAGACACTTCCCCTGCCTCCTACCTCTGGCTCATTCCAACAATAAAGCCAAGCACCAGTATGAGCTTGTCCACACATCTAGCATCCCAACTTTTATGGCTACCATCCAAGGGAGGGGCCCTGAATCACCTAGCTCTGATAGCGAAGTCCCACATTCATGAGTCCCACAGGACACTCCCCTCCCTACCCCCTGCAGCTATACACCTGGGCTCAGCACAGAGGGAGCAGGCAAAAACTCTTATCTCCCAGTTTTTCCCTAGAAGGAGTTTCACTACATACTTTCCCAGCTGCTGCCTGAGAGTTTGACTTCCAATCCGCCTGCATCTAGGACTGACTGAGATCTTCCCCTTTGGAATGCTGCTGGGCCTTGGCACACCCTCAGCAACATAATCAGCTTTAAATAGACTATTATAACTATTAGTTAGTTTTTGTAAGCTTTATGGTAACTATAAAGCAAAAATCTATTGTAGATATACAGGGATAAAAAGAAGGAATCTAAGCATACCACTACATAAATCATAAAATCACAAAGGAAGAGAGCAAGAGAGGAAGAAAGGAAGAAAGGAACTACAAAACAGGCAAAAAACAATGAACAAGATGACAATGGTAAATCTATACCTATCAATAGTTACTTTATATGTAAATGGACTAAATTCTCCAATGAAAACGAGAATGGCTGAACAGACAAAAAAACAAGACCAAATTATATCCCTACAAGAGACTCACTTCAGCTTTAAAGGCTCATAGAATGAAAGTGAAAGGATGAAAAGAGATATTCTATATAAAAGGAAACCAAAAGAAAGCAGAAGAAAAGCTATTCTTATATCAGACAAAATAGACTTTAAGTCAAAGATTGTAACAAGTAACAAAGAGGGTCATAATATAATGATAAAGGGTCAATTCATCAAGGTGATATAATAATTATAAATGTTTATACACCCAACTTTAGAGCTCTTAAATATACAAAGCAAATATTATCGGATCTTACGTGAGAGAGAGACTAGGAAGACAATAGAAAATATTAATGAAACGAAGAGCTGGGTTTTTGAAAAGATAAACAAAATTCACAAAGCTTTAGCTAGACTTACCAAGGAAAAAAGAGAGAAAACTCAAATAGGTAAAATCAGAAATGAAATAGGAGATATTACAGGTGATACCACAGAAATCCAAAGTATCATAAGAGACTACTATGAATAATTATGTTCCCACAAAATTAGACAACCTAGAAGGAATGAATAAATTCCTAGAAACTTAAAACTACCAAGATTGAACCATGAAGCATAGAAAATATGAACAGACCAATTACTAATAAGGAAATTGAATCAGTAATCAAAAATCTCCCAAGAAACAAAAGTTGAGGATTAGATGGCTTATCTGTGAATTCTAACAAACATTTAATGAAGAATTAATAGCAATCCTTCTCAAATTCTTCGAAAAAATAAAGAGAAGAGAATACTTTCAAACTCATTTTATGAGGCCAGCATTACCTTGAGACCAAAGCCAGACAAGATACTAAAAGAAAAGGAAACTATAGGCCAATATGTCTGATGAACATAGATGGAGAAATCTTCAACAAAATCTTAGCAAACGGAATTCAACAATACACTAAAAAGATCATACATCATGATTAAGTGGGCTTTATTCTAGGGATGCAAGGATAGTCCAACATATGAAAATCAATCAATGTGATATGCCACATTAACAAAATAAAGGATAAAAATCATATAGTTATCTCAATAGATGCAGAAAAAGCATTTGACAAAATTCAACATTGTTTCATGATAGAAACTCTCAATGAACTGGGTATAGAAGAAAGGTACCTCAACATAATAAAGACTATTATGACAAGCCCATAGCTAACATCATACTCAACAGTGAAAAGCTAAAAGCTTTTCCTCTAAGATAAGGAACAAGACAAGGATACCCACTCTTGCCACTTTTATTTGACATGGTACTAAAAGTCCTAGCTAGAGCAATTAGACAAGAAAAAATAATAAAATGCATCCAAATCAGAAGGGAAGAAGGAAAATTGTCTCTGTTTGCCGATGACATAGTATTACTTATCAAAAACCCTAAACACTGCACCAAAAAACTGTTAGAACTAAAAAGCAAATTCAGTAAACTTTCAGAATACAAACTCAATATATAAAAAATTAGTTGCATTTCTAACACCAACAACAAATTATCAGAAAGAGAAATCAAGAAAACAATCCCATTTATATTAGCATCAAAAAGAGTAAAATACTTAGGAATAAATTTAACCAAGAAGGTGAAAGACCTGTACACTGACAACTGTAAGACAATGATGAAAGAAATTGCAGAAGACACAAATATATGGAAAGATAGTCCTTGTGCATGGACTGGAAGATTTAATACTATTAAAATGTCCATACTGCCCAAAGCAATCTACAGATTCAGTGCAATCTCTATCAAAATTCCAATGACACTTTTCACAGAAATAGAACAAACAATACTAAAATTTTTATGGAATTACAAAAGACCACAAATAGCTAAATCAATCTTGATAAAGAAGAACAAAGCTGGAGGCATAACTCTTCCTGATATTAAACTATATTATGAAGCTATACTAATCAAAACAGTATGGTACTGGCATAAAGACAGACACATAGATCAATGAAACAGAATAGAGAGCCCAGAAACAAACCCATGCATAGTTGGTCAATTAATTTTCAACAAATGAGCCAAGAATGCAGCAGGGGGAAAGGATAGCCTCTTCAATAAGTGGTGTTGAGAGAACTGGACAGCCACATGAAAATGAATGAAACATGACCCCTAACTTACACTGTAGACAAAAATCAACTCAACATCGACTAAAGACTTGAAAGTAAGACCTGAAACCATAAAACTCCTATAAGACAACAAAGGAGTAAGCTCCTTGACATTGGTCTTGACAATGAACTTTTGGGATTGACACCAAAAGCAAAGGCAACAAAAGCAAAATTAAATAAGTGGAACTACATCAAACTAAAATCCTTCTGCCCAGCAAAGGAAGCCATTAACAAAATGAAAATGAAACCTACAGAATGGAGGAAAATACTTGCAAACCACATATCCAATAAGGGGTTGATATCCAAAATATACAAAGAACTCATACAACTCAATAGCAAAAGCAAATATACAATTGAAAAATAGGCAAAAGACCTCAATAAACATTTTTCTAAAGAAGGCATACAAATGGCCAACAGGTACCCGAAAAGATGTTCTACATCACTAATTATCAGGGAAATGCAAATCAAAACCACAATGAAATGCCAACTGACATCTGTTAGGATGTGCATTATGAAAAAGACAAGAGATAACAAATGCTGTCAAGGATGTGGAGAAAAGGGAACTGTTGTACGCTGTTGGTAGGAATGCAAGCCGGTACAGCCACTACAGAAAACAGTATGGAAGTTCCTCAAGAAACTAAAAGTAGAACTACCATGATCCAGCGATCTGACCTCTGGGTATATCCAAAGGAAACAAAATCACAATCTTGAAGATATATCTGTACTCCCATGTTTATTGCAGCATTTCACAATAACCAACGCATGGAAACAACCTATGTGCCATTCATCAGATGAATGGATAAAGAAGTTGTGGTATATTTATACAATGGAATATTATTCAACCATAAAAAGAAGGCCTTAGTCCTCACAATCAAAGTCAGTCCTCAGGAAAGAATCTGAAACTCATATTAAGAGCAGTTTTATCATTTTTATTCATTTGCTTATTCATTATTTCTTATCACTTTATAATACATTTGTATTTTAATAGGATTCAAACTAAAGAAATTATACTCCTGAAGTGGAATTTCAGATAACTTCCAGTGTGGGGTGCAGGAGTTGGAATGATGAGGCATGCAAGGAGACCAGCTCAAGAAGTAAGTGAATCTACTTGTGACATCTTCTTTTTTGCTGAGGAAGATTCACCCTGAACTAACATCTGTGCCAATCTTCTTCTATTTTGTATGGGGGTTTCCACCACAGCATGACTGCTGATGAGTGGTGTAGGTCTGTGCCCGGGCCGCCGAAGTGGAGCACACCAAGCTTAACCGCTGGGCCACAGGGCTGGCCCCTACTTGTGACATCTTTTTATCTCAAGTTATAAGTGGCTTACTTTTCTGCCCAAAGAGAAGTTGTGTCATGTACACTGGATGACATCCTGTCATCTTTAAAGTTATATATTCATATGTAGTTAATGTCTTAGGAGTATGAAACTGCAAAATATATTTCTTTTAGAAAAGACAGTATATTAATAGCAAATTGTTGTAAATATCAATAGCCACACATAGGAATTTAAGCAATTGAAAACGTAATCTTATACCTTATAGTAAATCTTATACCAGTAGTAAAGTCTTTTAGGGGATTTTGTCAGTAAATTCAAGAGAAAATGCTTCCTTCTTACTAGACATCTAAAGGCTAGAAAAGAAATAAAGGCATGTTTTCTTGAAATCAGATTGAAGTGAGGAGTAGACATCTATTTTTCATTTTGTTATAACCTTTTTTCCTCAAATGTATTTGTGAATGTGCTTTCCTACCCCTGTAGATTTAGGGTCAACATGATTCAGACTTTGATGATTAAAGATATGATGGCTCCTGAGACTATCACAGAAAACATCTAAGTATCCTTTTCCGGTAATGAAGCTCTACGTGTAGCAGGGATAAGAGGTTAAGCTGACTGATTATTGACACCAGAACATACCCTGGAAATTAGGTGCTGATATCATTCGGTTTTACCATTATTTGCCCCTTTCTTATAAAAATACAATGCTTCTGGGCAGGCCCCAGTGACCTAGTGGTTAATTTCAGTGTGCTCTTCTTTGGCAGCACAGGTTTGGTTTCTGGGTGCGGACCTATACCATTCTGTTAGTGGCCATGCTGTGCTGGCAGCCCACACACTAAAAAATAGAGGAAGATTGGCATGGATGTTAGCTCAGGACGAATCTTCCTCAGCAAAAAAAAAAAAAAAAAAGACTGCTTAGGCATAAAGGTGACTCATAATTATAAGTGTTAATTAAAATTGAGAAATGGGTACATGCACACACTCATATGTATACATATATGTATATATCTATGTATGTATGTGTTTCTTTTATAGTTCTTCACAGTGTCTAGCTTGGTCTTCTGTATATAGTACATATGCAAATTGTTGTTTCCTGAAAGACCAATGCAGTCCCATCAATCTGAGCTCCATTCTTGTCCCAGTGGCACCAAAAGCCTCAAATCATTTTTTGGGGGAGGTTGGGGGGAGAACTGACATTTTATTATGTTGAACCTTCTATTTCATGAACCTGATATTTTTAAAGTCCTTTAATGTATTTGAATACTTTTTTTTATTGTGGTCAAAATAGTTTATAACATTGTGAAATTTCAGTTGTACATTAATATTTGTCAGACACCATATAAATGTGCCCCTTTACCCCTTAGACCCACTCTCTGTCCCTTTTCTCCCTGGTAACCATTAAATTGTTCTCTTTGTCTGCAAGTTTTTTATATTCCACATATGAGTGAAATCATATGGTGTTTATGTTTCTCTGTCTGGCTTATTTCTCTTACCATAATGCCCTCAAGATACATCTATGTGATTGTGAATGGGACAATTTTGTCTTTTCTTATGACCGAGTAGTATTCCATTGTCTATATATATACACCACATCGTCTTTATCCATTCATCAGTTGATGAGTACTTAGGTTGCTTCCACGTCTTGGCTATTGTGAATAATGCTGCAATGAACATGGGGGTGCATAAGTCTCTGAATTATTGATTTCAAGTTCTTTGGATAAATACCCAGTAGTGGGATAGCTGGGTCATATGGATTCCTATTTTTAATTTTTTCAGAAATCTCCATACTGTTTTCCACAGTGGCTGCACCAGTTTGCATTCCCACCAGCAGTATATGAGGGTTCCCTTTTCTCCACAGCCTCTCCAATATTTGTTATTTTTTGTCTTGGTGATTATAACTATTCTAATGGGCGTAAGGCGACATCTAAGTGTAGTTTTGAGTCGCAGTTCCCTGATGATTAGTAATGTTGAGCATTTTTTCCTGTGTGTATTGGCCATCTTTATATATTCTTTGGAAAAATGTCTGTTCATATCCTCTTCCCACTGTTTGATTGGGTTGTTTGTTTTTTTGTAGTTCAGTTGTATGAGTTCTTTATATATTATGGAGATTAACCCCTTATTGGATATATGACTTGCAAATATTTTCTCCCAGTTGGAAGGTTGTTTTTTGATTTTGGTCTTGGTTTCTTTTGCCTTGCAGAAGCTCTTTAGTCTGATGAAATCCCACTTGTTTATTTTTTCTTTTGTTTCCCTTGTCTGAGTAGACATGGTATTCGAAGATGTCCTTTTAAGCCTGATCTCAAAGAGTGTAATGCGTATATTTTCTTCCAGGAGTTTTATGGTTTCAGGTCTTACCTTCAAGTCTTTGGTCCCCTTTGAGTCAATTTTTGTGTATGGAGAAAGATAATGGCCTACTTTCATTCTTTTGCATGTGGCTGTCCAGTTTTCCCAACACAAAAGCCTCAAATCTTGATGGTTGCCAATGTCCCGAGTAAATCCATGCTAATTCATGCTTTTGAAAGCTCTGATCAAAAGAGCATGACCTTTAGACTTGGGTTCAAATTTTGATTCTACCATTTACCAATTTTATTGCCTTGGGCAAATTACTGACATCCACTGCATCTCAATGCTCTCATCTCTAAAATGGGGTGAATAATACACACTGTGTATAGTGTTGTCCTGAGGGTTGAGTAAGATAGCGTGTGTAAAACAGCTGAAGTGGTATCTGTCCTGGAGTGGACGGTTCACTGTTGTTAACCTCTTTCTTCTTTTTGTCCTTTCCTAGAAGTGGCTGCATATGTATCCTCTAGCGTCATGGCCTTTTTTCAGGACACGCTACTGTAGGTTTACTGCAGTAGTGCATTTAGGGGCATAGGATCTGTGTAAAACCTAATTAATTGCTGTTTTTATACTCTCACTCTTAATATCATGTGTTGATCCCGCATTGTCAGAGAAATATTCTATTCATAATTTCCCCAAGTTATCGTAAAGTCAATATTTTTCTTTTCTTTTAGTTTTATTGAGGTATAATTGACAAATAAAATTGTAATATATCTAATGTGTGCAGTGTGATGATTTCATGTAGGTATGTATTGTGAAAAGATTGCCACCATTGAGTTAGTTAACATATCCATTGCCTCACATATTTACCTTTTTCTTTTTTGGTGAGAACACAAGTTCTAGTCTATCAGCAAATTTCGATTTTACAATATAGTATTATCAACTGTCATTACCACACTAACACATTAGATCCTCGGACCTTATTCACCTTATAACTTAAAGCTGTACACTTTTACCAGCTTCCCCCTGTTTCCTCCACCCTCCCAGCCCCTGGCAATCACCAATCTACTCTCTGTTTCTGAGTTCTACTGTTTTTTAAAAAATTCCATGTATAAGTGATACCATGTAGTATTTATCTTTTTCTGTCTGACTTATCTCACTTAGCATAATGCCCTCCAGTTCTACCCATGTAGTGCAAATGGCAGAATTTTTCTCTTTTTTAACATAATTAATCCTGTTTCTCAAATAAAATACATAGACTGAGATTAAGAAGTGTAGGGGTTGGCCCCATGGCTGAGCAGTTAAGTTCATGCACTCTGCTTTGGTGGCCCAGGGTTTCACCAGTTCAGATCCTGGGCATGGGCCTAGCACTGCTCATCAAGCCATGCTGAGACAGCATCCCACATAGCATGACCAGAAGGATCTACAACTAGAATATACAACTATGTACTTGGGGGCTTTGGGGAGAAGAAGAAGAAGAAGAAGAAAAAAGAAGATTGGCAACAGATGTTAACTCAGGTGTCAATCTTAAAAACGAAGAAGGAGAAAAATGTTAGGGGACATGGATTCACAGAAGGAGTGGTTTGAGGATTATTTGAGAAATATCTGTCTAATTTTTCAGTTGACCTAAGTGACCATTTCTATTACATATATGGTTAGAGATTAAACACTTATTCTGGCAAATAGGTGCCATTTGTCACAGGGGGTAGGGAGTATCATCTGGACAGGGAAAGCTTCAGTGTTAGTCTCTTGGCTTAGGACAATTATCCTTTGCTAAACCCAATATCTCTGCACCTAATTTCTATCCCGCCTTCACTGGAAGCATACAAAGTCCTTTGAAGTTTCTCTCTTGGGTCTCGGAGGGAACATGTTGAAGGGAAAGAGTACAAAATGGAGGAGCCCTGTTGTGTCATCAGCTTGAAATCCCTTCTCAACTTTCTCTTGCTCCCTTCTCCCACATCTTGCTTAATATGGAATTTGTAAAGTCACTCAATCTTACTTTCACACTCTCTCTCAAAAAAAAGGCCTCTGAGTTTAAACTCATTTAACAGATGACCTTTCTGATCCAATGGCTTGTTGAACAATGTGGCAATGAGTGTGTCTTAGTTCACTTGGGCTGCTATAACAAAATACCTTAGACTGAGTGGCTTAAACAACAAATACTTATCATTTGTTTTTCAGAGTTCTGGAAGCTGAGATGTCCAAGACCAATGTGGGCAGATTTGGTTTTGTTGAGGGCCTTCTTCCTGGCATGCAGACTGCCTTCTTACTGTATCCTCACATGGCAAAGAGAGGAAGCTCTGATGTCTCTTTCTCTCCTTATAAGGGCACTAATCCCATTCTGGAGGCTCCACCCTCATGGCCTCATCCAAACCTAATTATCTCCCAAATGCCCCATCTTCTAATACCATCACACTAGAGATTAAGGCCTCAACATATTAATTTTGGGGGAACACGATCATTTAGTCCATAACAGAGCATGGATCCTGAATGTGATTGGCCATGGAATTAGTAATTTTCTGAGAAATGTGGCTCGCTTCACATTACTTTTGTTATTATTAATAAGACTCCTTTGTCTCCCAAGTGTTGAACTATATAGACTTCCTTCTTTCTTGTTCTACTCTCAGCATCCAATGAGTAATTTGAGTACCCATAGAATTATATTGTGCTATGGGTTTTGTTACTTCATTTTCCCAGCCCTCTTTATTTCCTTTTTTCAAAATCTCTCCCTATTTTCCTTTTCCTTTTCCATTTATTCTTACACTAAATCTGTTTTCCATATGCAACAATTGTCAATCTTGACCAGTATTCTGTTCTATATAGTGCCACCAAAAGATAGTAAGTCATGGATATGGATTAATTATCCAAGAATCTACTTCAAATCTTCTTTGAATCTACTTGAAGCTTAATGATAGAATTAAAAATCTTAAATAGTTTTTAGAAATCATCAATTCAACAACTTCTTTGTACAGATGAGGACACTGAGACTAAGAGAAACAAAGTAACTTTCCAGTCATCACATACCAGGACTAGAACTCGGTTCTCCTGGTTCGATGGCAATATTCTTTGCCTAGTCATTATTGCAGTATTTTGTTTCTCCAAAATTTTTTCTCTTCCAAAATTGGCTCCCACTTCCTTTAGGAAGCATTGAATCTAGTCTGAGGTTTAGGTACAATTCTGCCTGGATAGATCAGATTGGATTACATTAGTGATGAAAATTAGCACTTGTGTGTGCCTTGAGCTTAAAATAAGTCAAGGCTAATGGAAATCATCCAGTGGACCCAAAAGCAATTTAGCATTCCTTTCTGCTTTTCTGCTTTTGCTTTGGTTTTACAAAGAATCTACATATGTGGAGAGGTTTGAGTGGGTCTAAAACAGGCAGGTACTTATATTTTATGAAGTCACATTTTTAATATCAGCATGGGTGATGAAATGCAATCAGTCATTTTTCATGGGGAGGAGGTATGGGAAACACACACATTTATGTAGATAGATGTGTGTGTGTATATACGTCACATATATGGAGCATGTAATTTTTATATACCCATATGTACAGTATATAATACATAAACATATACATATTTAAGGTCCTGGGCTGTATATGAATCAACTTGACTCTAACTATATGGGATACAGCAGAAATAAAAGGTAGAGGAGATATATGGCTCATGTAAACTCACTTAGCTAAAATAAAATCAGTACACAGGAATTAAAAATCTGAACTAGGTGGCAGTTTCAGTCCCATCTTAGCCTCAACCTGAATTAGCCCCTCATCTTTGAATTATGGCTGTACAATAAATTAGCTTTAATTTTGTGATGGTGAGAGTTGGGACTTTGGAGCAGGGATCTAAAAAAGCATTGCATTTCAGAATTAAATGCTCAGGAAATTTCAATACAGCAATGGTTTAGAACCTGGTAGATTTGGTGACTGTCATAGACGACTCATGCATATAGATAACCCTCCAATGGTAGGAGATGAATGCAGAAGTGTTCAATTATGTTTTTTCTGTTCTTCTATTTCTCCCATGCCCCTCCTGCTTACTGCACTCCAGATTTATTGCCCTTCTTCCTGCTGTGTGTTCCTTGTCTGGGAACTATCCCCCAAAAGGTCACATGGTTTATACCCTCACTTTCTTTAGGTGTCTGCCTAACAGTCGCTTCCTCAGAGAAGCCTTTGTTGACTGAACTCTCTAAAGCAGCGCCCAACACTCTAATTCCTTCTCCATGCTGTATCTTCTCATAGCATTTCCACTAACTAGTCTTAACATATTAGTTTGTTCATCTGTTTTTGTCTGTCTTCCCAGTAAACAGCAAGTTCCTTGAGAATGGGGACTAGGTTTTGTTCTCTGCTTGTCTCCAGGGCCCAGAACAGTGCCTGCACTAAGTCAGTGCTCCAAATGACACTTTTAAACAGATGAATGATTTCCTGCATTCATATTATCTATTTCACCTTCGGAGAGCACCTGCCACATGCAGGGACATGTGCCTTTGAAGGAGTGCTGGTTATAAGCTGAAATATCCATTTTTTTCCCCAAAACTTCTTTTTCTTTCAAAGAAGTTGAATCTGAAGAATTTTGTAACTTTGGATTCAGTTTTTTACTATCAAATTAAAGCTAAAAATGCTGCCAGGAAGGAGGGAAAGCCAGATTGGAGGGGGAGGAGGCGAGAGGTAGAAGGGAAGCAGAGAGTTGGGGGAGGAGAGAGCTGAGGGATCCAGGAAACCTGAGGAGAGGCAACAAAACCAATTAAAGTTAATGAACTACAGCTAAGCTTTTTATTTTAGTTGTTTTTTTCCCCCCTCGCAGTATACCAGCCTCAACTTGGAACTATTTTTCTTGGAGAGACACTTTCAAAAAGTCGATTATTTCCTCCCTACCCCCACGCTCAGAAAAATATAATATGACACTTGAATCAACAAAAGCGTGAGGATATGTTGTGTGCAGCTATCTGGTGGGTTTGTCACTTGGCCTTCAGCCTTGGTCCTACCACCCACTGAATTCTGGCAAAATCCCAGAATGTCACAAATCTTGTTCTCCTCTATCTTCACAGAAGCCGAGAGAAAGTCGGCCCTACCGAGTAGTTATCTGGAGACAGGAGGCGGAGGTCCAATTGTAGTATCTAATATTAGAAATAGAGATGCCTCCAATGGTTTTTGGCAGACTGAGCCTAGAAAGAGTGGCTCTGGCTCTCCCACTCAAACGTCTTAAATAGTTTATATATCTGTGTGATTAATTTGGCTAGAAACGTGCTTGCAGTTAATGTATTAGGTATAAAAGTTTAGAGGAAGATTCTTATCTCAATCATACCCATTCTCTAGAATAACTTCTTCTATCAATCCAGCTATGTTTAAATGATGAGTGCTGATCATAAGGAGACACTATCATATTTATTGAGTGTTCTTCATTACCCACAAGCCCCCCCCCCCAAATTGAATATGAATGAAATGTACTTTACTAACGTTTTCTACTCATTCAACATTTTGGCCAAATATCACATTCAAATTTATGATTCCATTCTAAAATGCAAAAAGGGGTATAAACTGATCTAAATTACTTCAAAAGACATTTAAAATCTGAGTTCCTGACACTCAGGTTTCCCATTGGAAGTATGTTTTCAAATGCTCTGCTTTTCACAATGATCTCTTCCTCAACCTATTGCCTTCACCTCAGGCTTGAAATCGGAATTTGTGTCTATTGATTTCTCAGCTGCCATTTAATTCCATTCATTCTTTTTTAGATTCCTAAATGATATATATTTCCCTTTTTTTCAAAGAATTTAAGAATCATAGAAGTAAGAGTAGCCTTACTGAATATGTGGCTGGATGCTAACTCTTCTCTCTGTCACTCCAATTCCTTCTCCTCTATGCTCAAAAATACTGGGGTGCTCACTGTTGCTTGAGGCAGCCCCTTCTTTGTTGAGAAAACCTAATGATTAGAAACGTAATCCTTGTACTGACTAAAAACGTATATTGAAACTTCTATTCATTTTAGCCCATCAATTTTGCTCATTGGTGTTTCATTCATTCATTTACTCACTCATTTATACATGCACTCCATAATTATTCAGTTATTTATCAAGATTCTACCCTGTGTAGAGGCTATACCAGCTCAGGGCCCTGGAGCACCACAACGTGAGTCTATTCTGGCACACACGCTCCATCATTTTTACAGCTGGAAAGGAAAAACTACATTTGTAAATATAAATATCCTCACTTCTACTTTTTGCTGATACCATGTAATTTTAAAAACTGTTCTGTTTCTGGCCACTTTCTTCCCAAAAAGTCTTTGTATGTCAATATCCCTCTTAAAATGTGCGCTCAAATATGAAGGGGATTTTTACATTTAAAAATTAGTAAAACCATTACCTCCCACATTTGAACAAATGCCTTCTTTTAATATTGCTTTTTTCAATATGCTTTTTTTCTTATATTTCAGTGTTGGTCATTATTTATTCATTTTATCTGAAAACTTTAGATTTTGAAATCAAGATAAAGTACAATTAGGTCAGGAATTCTCCAGCTTGTGCTTGGATATGTTTGTGTGTGTGTGTGTGTGTGTGTGAGAGAGAGAGAGAGGGAGAAAGAGAGAGAGATTAACTCAACTTTCCTTTTTATATTTTTCCATATTAAAGTTTATCTTGTTAAATAAATTATTCTTCCTACCTATATAAAGAGTATTTGCAAATAATTCAAACAACATGAACATTCTTCTTACCAATAGAAAAAAGCTATGACAGAGAAGTCACAAAAAAGAGAATGAAGAGGACTAATAACCATAAAAATTCAGCCCTCACTTATAATAAAAATGTAAATTGAAACCTCAATAAAATACATTTTTTAACCTACCAAATTGCCAAATGTTAGTTGATTTGTTTTCAAATTTTAATTCAATACTCATGGTAAGGAAGATGCAAGCATTCATTTATTACTTGTTTGGATATAAATAGTTACAATCTTTGCAGAAGCCAGTTGGAAAATAGAGAGGAAGAGTTGAACATTCATAACATTTCCTGGATTATATTATAAAGGAATAACTGAGAAATGGGATTAATGATTTATGCACAAAATTGTCTAGCATTATTTATGACAACAAAATTTGAAATTAGTTAGACATCCAACAATGGGGAAATGGTTAAATGCATCATAATACCACTAACAAACCATTACACAGATGTTTACTTCCATTTTCAAAAATATTTAATGACAGAAAGGATGCTTTCATTGTACTTTTAAGTGAAGAGAATATTCAATTATATCTAGACTGTAATTTTCATTAGTTCAAGAGTTTTTGTCTATTTTATTTATGGTTGACTGTCCCCAGTGCCTAAAATAGTGCCAGGCACTGGCAGGCATGCTGTACATATTTGTACAGCAATGAATTGATGAACGACGATGTAGTATACTTCCACTTAAAAATACACATGCTCACATTTACACACAATTAAGAAGAAAAATCATCAAAATACTAGCTTTGTCAATCTCTGTGCTGGTCATTACAACACATTTTATTTTCATATTTTCAGTACTTTCCAAATTTTCTGCATTTTATAAACAAACAAAATTTACTGAACCAATAGCCTTGTTATCTTCAACCAATGAGTCCAACTTGTGGAAATATTCTTCATTTCTGCTTCAAAGCCATGCCCAATAAATTGGTGTATTTGCCTTTCACGCTTACACTTTCTGAGCAGGATGGAATCCTTTACACTATGAGATCATTCTCTCCAGCCTGAAAACATTTTGAAATAAGGATCTAAATGATTTTAAACCCACCTCCTATCAACTGTATTGAAATGTGGGATCAGCCATACCATTCTATTTTATTTATGATGATTCGTTGTAAAATATTGCCAATGGCCTCTTCGTAGCAAAATACATCCTGACCTATACATCTACTGAGCTTCTCAGAACGAGAAACAAGGTTAGTTCACTTTGGTTTGGTCTTAGTGATCCTTGCTGTGATTGTCTCTTTTTCTTAAGTTCTCTTAACCCAAATATTTGAAAATTAGTTCCAGAATTTTGTCTGCTTAATGTCAAACTTAACTGTCTCTTCTCTTGAAGATCTACATTTTTGAAGATGAATAAAACATCTGCTTGTCTCCTGAGTAGCCCCCACTTCTCCCTGGGCTGTGGTCTCTGAATTCACCAAGGAGAGATTGACTTTCATATCTGCAATTGTGGACAAAGTTGCTTTTCCCAGATCATTTTAGAGTTGCCTTTCAGTTAGATTTAGATTTAGATGTTTAAATACATTTTAAATGGCAAGGTGCTTTCCTACTATGCCTTTGCCTTTTTCATTTTCTAATTCAATATTTATTTTTCATTTTCCAGTAGAAGATTGTTCTCCGTGGTGGAGATGATTAAGGCACCTTTGTTCTTGCTGCCCTATAGAAACTGACAACACCACCATTATCTCCTGACATTATTCTTTAACTTTCCAGTTGAATTTTCTGTGCTGTCTTCTAAATTTCCACCAACTGGAGGAATATGTTTTGTTTTAACTCTCTATTTTAAAATAATTTAGGAATTGCAGAAATGTTGAAAGCAATTGTACAAGTATTTAGCCTTTGTCTAGCTTCCTTGAGTGGTAATCCTCCCAAACCTTCTTTCTTAAACTGAGAGTAAGTGCAGGTATGCTGCCCCTTTACATCTAAATGCTTCCCTATGTATTTCTAAAAAACCAAGCATATTCTCTTATACAAACAGAGTATAGTTATATAAAAGAGGAACTTGGCATTGATGCTGATGAGGTCCAGGATACACTACCATAAAACATGGCCCTCAGCATATTGATTATCTTCAACTGAAGGAGTTTGAGAAAATGGCAGAAGCAGGAAGGTCGCTCTGACCTCCCCCCTCACATTTCTTCCCTAAAAGGAGACAAATCTCCCATGTGAAAGGCCCTCTTCCTGTACCAGGAGGAGGGAAGACCTTCTTATCACCAGAAACACGGAATTCAATCTTGTTAAACTAACCCCTTACCTTCCTAGTTGCAGCTTCACCATTTAACACTCTAAGCCGAAACCCCTTTGTCTTGTCAATTCTCCACAAATTTATTGTTTCTTTGTCTAAAAGGTATAAGAGCTTCATGCTCTGGTCACTTCTTTGGGTTGCATTCTCTTGTGAAGGTTCTCATGTACATGTAAAAATTCAATAAAATTTGTAAGCTTTTCTCCTGTTAATCTGTCTTTGTCAGTTTAATTTTTAGACCTAGCCAGGGACCCTAGGAGGGTTGAGGGAAACTTCTTCCTCCCCTACAGTACAATATTATTGTAATAAACGTATATAGGGGGCCAGCCCTGTGGCCTAGTGGTTAAGTTTGTATGCTACGCTTCAGCAGCCCAGGGTTTCGCTGGTTCAGATCCTGGGCACGGACCTAGCACCGCTCATCAAGCCATGCTGAGGCGGCGTCCCACATAGCACAACTAGAAGGACCTACAACTAGAATCTACAACTATCTACTGTGGGGTTTTGAGGAGAAGAAGAAAAAAAAAGAAGCTTGGCAACAGTTGTTAGCTCAGATGCCAATCTTTAAAAAAAACAACTTATAGTAAGTAATTGTAAGCTCAGGTGCCAATCTTTTTTAAAAAAATTTACAGTAAGTAACTGTAAAGAACTTATTCAAATATTGGTAGTTTTTCTAGTAATGTCGTTTATAACAAAACAATTTTTTTTCTGGTCTAGGATCACATGTTGCATTTAGTTGCCATATCTCTTTAGTGTCGCTTATTCTGGAACAGTTTCCAACCTTTTTTTGTCTTTCACGACCTTGACATTTTGAAGAGCACAGACTAATTATTTTGCAGCATGTCTCTCAATTTTGGTTTGTCTGATATTTCTTCATGATTACATTCAGGTTGTGCTTTTTTAGCAAGAATACCACAGAAATAATGTGTTCTTCTCAGGAGGCACATGATGTTCATTCGTGCCATTACTGGTGAATTAACTTTGATCATTTGGTTAAGGTGGTGTCTGCCAGCTTTCTCCCATAGAGGTACTATTTCCCCCTTCATAATTAATAAGTATCTTGTGGAGAGATACTTTGAGACTTTGTAAATATCCTGTCTCATCAAATATTCACAGTCTAGTTTTAGCATCCATTGATGATTTGTGCCTGAATCAAATATTACAATGATTATTTCCACATAGTGAATTTCTAATTCTATCATTTTTTTTCTACACTCATTAGCTGGCATTTTTCTGTAAGGATGAGCTTTTTCTTTTCCTCTTTTTAATTATTTACTTATTTATGACAACAGAGTTTCACATATTGAGGTATATCAGGTAACTATTCAGGTTCAAAACTGATTCACTTGAACTAAAAAGCCTGATTTATGGCCTATCAAACATACATTGTACATCTGCTTAACCATTAAAGTAAGGAATGTGCTCTCTTAAGATAAGAATGCAGACTTCCCCTCCTAAGCCCTATTGGTAACGCTGGAATTAATCCCTTTCCTGACATCATGGTCATGTTGATCTGCTAATTTGCAACTGAATACCTCTTTGAAATTTTGATAAAAATGTACCCTGGATGTGTTTAACGTATGTTCTTTGTCCTACAAAGATATAAGACTGTACTGAAAACCATGCTTCTCCAGAATGCTTTCTTCCTTACTGGAAAAACCCTTCCTGGGTTATAATCCTTACTCTGGCTCAAGTAAACTTACCTTATTTCTCTCATCTATAGGATAGTTATTGGTTATTTTGCATCCACGTTTATATTAGAATGGCCTTATGGGTTTTTTATATTCATTTAATTCAATGCTAGTTTTAATTCAATGATAGCTGTTACTATCATTGTTTATTTTGATGCATAATTTGTCCCAGTTTGGTCAATAGGAACCTATTCAAACTGTTTTGCTTGTATTTTGACATATCCTCATTTCTTTTTAGAGGTGGGGCAATTCTTTCTTTCTGGACTCAAAAGTATTCCAAGAACATTTTGTATTTTCCCAGCCCCAACTCTGGCGTTAGCCAATTTTCCGAGAAGCTCTGTTTCCTTTTAGTGTAGAATGATGTTTAGAAACCAAGATATGGTTGCTATGTGTGGTCATTGCTACTGGAGCATTGTTGCTTCTAGGTTGTTTCAGAAGACACGCACACCATACACACACATACATACCTATGTAAACATAGCTGTATCTTTTTCATTATCTGTCTTTCAATCATCTATCTATCTACCATCTATCATCTGTCTATCTATTTATATTGATACCTCCAGTTGAAGTTCAACGTCAGAGTTTCTTCCTTTCCATAGTTATAACTCTTTTCTCAGACATTGAGAAATCTGGCAGCTATCTTTATTTTGACAGGTCAGAGAAGGTCTGTTTCTCTACTTAAAAAACCCTGACAAGAGTTTTCAGTAACAAATTAATGAGAACAAGAGTGCCGGAGCAGAAGAGGGCCCTACCATCAAGTTCTTTTAAAGGCAAACACCTTTTGCAGTTCCTTGAAGTGTCACATGCTACTCAAATGTGGCCTAAAGACTCCAAAGGAAACCACTTTCCCTCCTACATGGGACATGATATACCTGGAATAAGTCTTCCTGGTGATGAAGGACCAACAATGCTTTGATGGTTGAGCAAGCAGTGCTTTCCGACAGTCAATCAGCACTTTCCAACCGTGCTTTCCAATATTTGATCAGTGATGCTTTCAGAGAAAGATCTTGATCAAAAGGGAAAAATGAGGAAGATGACATGAGTGGAGCCATGTTAAAATAGAGCTAGAGCAGCCATTTCAGAGGAATTGCCTTGCGTGTCTTGTTATCTTCCAAACTAGACCAAACCGCCAACTTTCCAAGAAGTCAGCAAGAATGGGAATATCCTTTTTGTAAGGACTAATGAAATTGGACTTTGCCTATGACCAAATCACTAACCAATCAAATGAGGTGCAAATCTATCCTTTCGTCCAATGATCAAATTCCAAGCCACAATTAATTAATACAACTTACTTAATCTTCCTCCTCTTTTTACCATAAAAACCCTGAGCCTCTCTCTTGTAATCAGGACACTATTTGGATTTTTACCTGAATCTGTGCTCCCTAAGTTGCAATTCTTTGGTTTCAGATGAGGTCTGCCTCTTGAATTGGTTTCTGACTTTTGTAGGTTGGCAACCTTCTAATTCTTCAGAATACATTCTCAGATCCCAGTTTGAGAAATCCCAGGCTATATTTTTAAATCGTCCTCCTGTGTCATTCAAAGAAACATCTCACACATATTTTTTTCTAGAGATGCTATTGCATCTGAGAACATCTGCAACAATCCAAAACATGTTTTCCCCAGCATTTTGCTTTAATCTTTCTACAGATATCAGACATTCTCACAGATTCTGTGATGTATTAGTTTTACTGAACAAATGCCATTTATGCCTGTGTCTTCAGTAGTGTCAATCTGAATTGAAAACATGTCAGCTTTGTTAACATCCTTAAATTCTTCTTTCAAAATTATGAAGAGTCCATTAAAAAGAGATTGGGTCATGATAGAAACCATTTTAGAATAAGTGACTATAATTATTAAAGTTTTGGTAGAGATACACTCAGCTAATGGTAAGAAACAGGTCTAAGTTATGTCTTCCCTCTCACTATAGAAAAGCAGTATGGGACGAATATCTAGACTCTATCTTCCAGGTAGGAAACAAAAGTTACAGGTAGCAAATTTCTTACTTCCTTCACTGTAAATTGAAGAATTAATATTCAAAAATGATTGACTGAATTCCCACAAATTTAAGCTTTTTTCTTCTTTATGCTTTTATGAAAATAGAATTCTCTGAGGCCATCTGGGACTCTTAACTGTTTTTCTGCAACAGGAGCAAAAATGAATGACTGTTCTATTTATTGGTGAAACATTAACTAGGACTCTGGTAGTTTGAGAATTTATTTAATTTGATTTTGATCAGAGATAGAGTTTAATATGAATATCTACTTAAAATGGATGTGTACAATGTGAACTCTTTTTAAGATTGTTAGCATTTTTGAATGCTACTTAATTAAAAATTTTTAAAGAGTTTACAACATTGTTTGATGCCAGAGGGTGTTAAACAAAGACTCTCTACTAATTCTGATCAACTCTTTCTTTACTTAGTAGCAGCATACTTGTTTTACTGCCTGAAGATCTGGGTTCTAATCTAATTCTCCTATTAGCTAGATTTGTGAGGTTGAGGAACTTACTTAACTTTTCTCAAACACAACTTAATCTTTAAAATAAAAGTACAAGTGCCTCCCCAGTTCATTTCACAATAATACTGAGAGATCAAATGAGACTAATGCTTTTGAAAGTGCTTTT
This sequence comes from Equus quagga, assembly GCF_021613505.1. Lineage (NCBI taxonomy): Eukaryota > Metazoa > Chordata > Mammalia > Perissodactyla > Equidae > Equus > Equus quagga. The sequence continues at coordinate 119,513,257 of NC_060273.1, forward strand.
TAATTTGCAAAGTACTATATAAATTTACGTATTATTTTTGTTATTGCATATACAAAATGTTTTGTGAATCTGTCTATATTTGAATTCACTACACCCTAAAAATGATTATCTAGAGCAATGTTTCTCAAATTTGAGTGTGCATCAGACTCACCTGGAGGTCTTGTTAAAACAGTTTGGTGGGGCCCACTTGCACAGTTTCTGACTTAATAGATCTGGGGTAGGGCCTGAAAATTTGCATTTTCAACAGGTTCCTAGGAGATATCAGAATTGCTGATCTAAGAACCACACTTTAAGAACCGCTGATCTAGAATTCAGGCCTGTATTTTCCCATATATAGCAAATACCATTAAAAATATTGAAAATAGACAACATTCACCATTAAATAATACCATTAAATTCAAATAATAATACCATTAAAAATATTCAAAGTAAACATTTACCACCTTATGTACTTTTGTTATGCTTTTCTCCTCAAGTTTTATTTGCATTTCCAGTAAAATATTAGCCCCATTGAATCAGACTCAAAAGTGTTAATAATTTATGATAATATGCAGCATATTTTATGCTGTAGCTTCTTAGTTCTGATCTTGAGACCGTTCTCAGTTGAGCAGATTCCATGGCTGAGAGCGTTTGTCCCAATGTTACTGCTATCTGAACACAGTAGTGAGTCTGTAAATATGTACTTTATTTCCTTTGTGTGTTTGTGAATTTTTAATTTAAAAAGGAAAGTCATAAACAGTCTTTTCTTAAAATTCAAATGCTTTCCAAAAGAGGTGATTTAAATCACAGTAGAAGAAACTAGCAGACCTTTGTTATTCAAATCTAGCTTCCTACCTGTGTACAAGAAATGCAGATGTTATGAATTAAGCTGTTGTCAGAATATCTTGCCTTTTCAAACTTTGGGGATGCCATATACATCTTGATAAATCTCTGGAGAAATTATGGTAAATCTCTCTGAAAATAAACTTACCACTGGAATAGAAATTATTAATAAAGGGAAATTTTGATGACAAAGGAAAATGATATACACCTGAGACTGTGTAAGGTGGAATAGGAGCATGTAGAAGGGATCTACTTAGACTGTGTAAATTTCACTGACCTTAAGATTAATTTCAATGTACTGTGTGTATTTTCCATAAAATGATCCTAAATGTACTGAGAGCAAAATGACTTGGATAGTAACTTTTGTTTAAGTTTTCTATTTAAAAACCAGATTCCAAGATCAAGGCTTTAGGAAGTTGGCTAAATTGGATAATTTCTTTTTTCCTTTTTGTATGTATTGTTTTACCAGGGACAGATTCCTTCTTAAATTAGACTAGTTCTTTTCATACAGTGTCTTCAGGAAGTATAGTTGGACCAAATGGTAAGAAATATCAGCCAGAGAGTTTACGCGCGTTGAAATGTATGGCTAAAAGAAAAATACATTTTAGCTATTTTCATGGCTCTGAAGGAAATATCTCTTCCGGTTCTCTATCCTTAGCATGAATCATCAAAGGGAGCTGAAAAAAGTAGTGGTCGGAAATATTACAAATATTCAGAGTCTGTGATTGTCTCTTGAAGGTTATGTCAAGGTTGTTTGTCACTTCCAGAGCGCATGACCACCTCACACAGACATGTAAACCACCTGGAACATAAAAAGCACATTTTTAAAACAAAGATTGGAGGAATCTGAAGTGATTTTGACTTCATTTCAGGAATTACGTTTCTTAGACAAGAAGCCTAGGTTATTGTAATTTGGCCAATACAGAGATCCAGCTTTGTGAGAAATTTCAGACTGCAAAGATTAGAATCTGGTAATTTATCTTTGTTAAACCACTTTGAAATGATGTCAACAAAGTACTGTAACTATATTTCTTTAATCTAGGGAGCGGTCACTGTACTGTAGCAATATATTACAATTTGAATTGCAAAATGATAAAGTTCATTCTTCAAAGAAGATTCTCCCTCCTCCCTTCCAGTTATGAAATAGAAACTTATTGATTATAGCTCCAAACCTATAATGCCCTTAAGTTTCTCCTGCTGATAAAATTACCCCTTATTCCAAGGCACTCAACTTTGTGAGTCTCAGGTAAAAGTTGAGAAATACATTGAAACCCAGGAGAATGAGCCATACTTAGAATGCCAAGCAAAATTACACAAAAGGTACAAACCAAAGAATTCCTGCAGAGTTACAGAGGAGGAGAATCTGGCCTGTGGCTCAGGTTAGAAAGCAGAAAATGAAAAGAAAAACAAATATCGTCTGCTGTGTGATAATGCAGAAAGAAGTTATGTAATGGCAGCTGAAGCCTGTTTTTATTGTTCTCACTTGGACGCTGGGTCCAAGAGTCTTAATCTGTTCTTGAATATTTTTCAAAATCAAGTAATTACTAGGACTTGTGACCCCCTATTAAAAAAGTGGCAGGATCTAACAGACACCAGTCTTTTCTGGTGGATTCTTATGTGAACGGAAAAATCTGCCTCAAAGTTGAGTTTCACTTAATTTCTTTACATGACTTTGTAAAACATTTGTAACATCTGTAGGCACTAATCTCAGGCTTAAATATCTTTAGTTTTTCTTTTCCACAAAGAAATAGTTCCCTTCTATATGTGTGATTAGATATTATATCTTATGACATATCATTTGAAATCTCACAGTTTGAGCATATGTCCTCTTCTTGGAGTCTCTTTCTTTTCCAAGGAATTTCTTTTTTAGTTTGGATTAAATGTACTATCGCCTGGTTGACAAACCAAACGACTTAGGCACCTTTCTTGATTACTACATAAAGATGGATAAAGGTGAATGATCCATGCACTTGTATTCCACTTTTGATGATGAATATCAAAGGCCTATTTTTCGCTTCCCTCTCCTTACACTAATTATGATGACCATCAACTTTTTGTACTTAGAATTAACCTTCAAGGCAATTCATTAGGGAAATCAGAGTGACCCATTAGTGAGGCACTATTGGTTAAATCATAACCAAATTGGTTTAGGGCCTTGATTGGTCAAATTTTGGTTTAACTCCTTCAGGTTTATTTATATTTATTATTTGGTAGATGCTTGTGAAAATCAAAGTTCAAAAGTTGGTATTTAAATACTCCAACTGTCAGTATCCTCAAATTTTGCCATTGGGTCATTAATATTCTAAACATCTATTACATCAAATGTAAATGGGCTTCATTATGTCTGCTCTGAATTGACTCTGAAATTTTCATTTCTGTCTATTTTTCTATCTGCACTAAATTGGGTTAATATATACACCTCTGTTCTCCCTCACATTTAAATTAAATCCCCTAATTGCAGAACTTAAAATTAGGCCTGTCCTATTTTTGATTTTAAATGTCAGATTCTTGGAAAGACACTGGCCTAATGAGCCTGTTAGTAATCAGTCAGTCAGTCAATCAATACACATTTCCCCATTTTTATTGTGTCGGTTTAGTTCAGAATATTAGAACTTCTCCCCTTCTTTGAGGTTCAGTAGCCCTTGCAGGGTGTTCAATATTGATCCGTGCTCTGTTGACCTTCTTCTTGTGGCATTTCAGAGGGACCACCAAGTAGCAATCAGATCACAATCCCTCAGTTGTGGTAAGAATGGATTCGGTGTTCTCCAATTACTGTTCTCCTGATAATAATTCTCAGAGGGTGGGGCTCATCTTGTGAGGTTTTCTCAGATCCTGCCAATCATTGTCAAGAGCTTTTAAATAGAAACACTTTGAACACTTCAGAAACTCCTAAAAAAGACTTATACATTTTTCTTTTGTTGTCTCTTTAGGTTTCTCACTGTTAATAACTACTGCCAAGAGGTATAAATGGAATAGTTCAGCTAAGAGAAGACTCTATCTGAGGACTGAAAAGTCTTCTGCCCCATGACAATTTTTCTCTCATTTTGTGATTGAGTTGGGACAGAAAATTCAAGATAGGGAAGCAGAGGATCTCTTTCAGCTGATACAGTTGAACCACCAGAGAGCAGTTGATCCCTTAAAACAACTTCCCTGACTATCTTATGGCTTGAGACTGAGAAACTCAAACACTTTGGGAAAGGAGATTCAGACCTGCTGAGACCAAATGAGACGTCTGGAATTCTTAAGACCAGATCAGATCTGGCGTCCATAATTTATGGAAATGAAAAGCAAAATGAATTCTGGAATAAGTACCTATATTTTGGAATTTGCAAAGAACTGAGGCTATCACACTAACATCTGTGAAGGGTAGAGTAAAGAACTAGTCCTAGTTTGGAGGGGCTTTCCTGGTTTAGAATTGAAAGTCCCGTGTCCCGGGAACACCCCTCAGTCCAGGGCAAACCAGAACAGCTGGTCACCCAAGAAAGGGATATGAGAATAGTGGAGCCACTTTTCCTTCTTTTTCTTTCATTGGGCTTCTCTTGAATTAAATGTTCAGATATGTGCATTAAGCGTTTCATTATCATATATTTATGAGTACAGACATGCATATTTCCTTTTTATTCAATTGATTTTTTAAAATGGTTTGGTAGATATATCACTAGAGAGAGAGAAGGTACAGAATATTCAAAACTGTGGGCTGCAACAGCCACTTTCACGGGTGAAATGGAACAGTTCCCATTCATAGGAAGTTTTTGGAATGTAGGTCAAGGCATACTTAAACAGAGGGTTACTGATGTTTTCACACTCACGCTTAGACACATAGTTATCTCTTTAAAATCAGTGTTCTATCATCTGACCTGCTAGTGGGCAAAAGCAAATATGAATTTATCTTGAGAAATCCACAGAGTGAATGATCCACCTTGAGACTTCATTTTATATGTCTTTCAACATGGACAATAGGTAGCTATGTTTACAAAAGTTGGCATATATGCAGAAACCAAGATGGGAATTTGAATCTCTCTGGAATTTTGCTTAGATCAATTTAATAAAACATTCATGAAGATACATTTTCTGTGGAGCTCCTGATTGGGTTGAATTGAGTTGATGCAGTGTACTGTTATAATGCCAGAGGAACTGAGCAATCAATAGTGGGGAAGCACTGGAGCACTGATATTCAGGGTCCAAATAGCTAGGATTCAGGATAAAACTTGCTTAAGATGGTGTCTTGTGTAATGCTGTCAGCATAAGAAGAGTGGGAACAGTAGGCCTCCAAATTCCTGTGAATGATAGTATTCCTAAAAGGGGGAGAATTTTCAACTTCTTATGGTGAAGGTGGAGAAGAAAGAAATGGAGAGAGCTGAAGCAGAAAGATTCTTTAGTACCGCAGACTGATTATGCTATTTCTGTACACCAATTCATTCCATCTATTTAATTTTTATTTTGCATTAGCTTTGGCCATCAAATAACTTATAAATTAATAGTAACTCAGATAATGCAAAGGCATAACAAAAAAAGATTTTAACTAGTGCCATAACAAAAAATCAAAATTTGATGAGCGCTATAAGAGAGGCTCTAATACCAGTTGGTAGGATTAGGAAAGGTTTTGCTGAAGATGTAACTGGTGAGATGGATCGTGAAGGCTGCGTAGACTATCAGGAGGAAGAGGGGGAGAATATTTTGGCCAAAGGGAATGGTATTAGCAAAAGCTCTGGTTTGTAAGAGCACAAGAAAGGATGAGCAATCCAATTTTCTGAAATGTAGGGTAAAGGTAGGAGAGAAATCACATAGAATATTAGAAAAACAGGATAGGTTTATAGTGAGGAAGATTTTAAGTGACAGAATGAACATGTGGTACAATAAGTGATGGGGGAAATCTGATAGATTTTAAGTAAGAAAGTGGCATAATTGGTATATTGATTTAAAAAATTTAACCTGGTAGAGGAGTGAAGAATGTGTTGAGTAAGGAAAGACTGTACGCAGGGACATTAGTTCAGTAGCTCTTAGGAGAGTCGAAAAACCAGCCGTGAAGGGCGGATTGAGAATGGAGGCCATGAGAACGGAGAAAAAGAATTAGGTCAGAGGGTCATTGATGGGCTAGAGTTGCGCCATCTGGCCAAGGGTAGCTATCCTGAAAGCAGCTAAGAAGTCTACTGTGCGATTTTTTTTCTGAACAAAGACCAATTCAGGAAAATAATGAAATAATTTCTGTGAGGGAACATATACACATATATGAAAATATATTAGCAACTAAATTATATTTAAGCATTCTTTTGCTATCTGTTATTGCTGGAGGGGTTTTGCTTGTTTTTGACAATTTTTTTCCTTACATAAACTAGACTACATATTTTCGGGGTGATGCAAACTGGTAGTGCAGGGACAACGGATTTGGAAACTTTAGAAGAGTAAAGTTAATTTGGCTTGAAAGTTTAGCCTCAAGCCAAGACCCCAAATATCAGCCCCATCAGAAGAGACCAAAGTGCTGGTTAAAGGACTGAAGGGGTGGTGCTGTTAAGGCTGCTGGCTGGAAAAAGGAGGTTCTTTGTCCACGGCAGAAAATGTGACAGCATGGTCAGAGGTGGGAGGAGATTATGGATTCAAAATTCTATGTAGAAGATTGAGTGCACTTTTCAGCAGCCAAATATGTTATCAAGAGGGAACATACACACTCTATCACTTTTCAGAGAGGGGAACAAGTGTGGGAGTCTCCTGAAATCTTTACTTCAGGGTCTGTTTCTTTCTCATGTCTTGGCAACATACTGTCTAATGATTTCTAAATGAAACCCTAAAAACGTCCTCACCAGCAGTGAGTTCTGTTTGTAACTAAGCCTTTTAGCAGTGGCATATTTTCTAACTCTCTTGGTGGTTGTGACAATGATGGAACTCTTTGTTAGAGAACTGTATTAGGAAGGATAGGCTAGTCCATGCTACAGTAACAAATATACCCTGTAATCTCAGTGGTTTAACCCAACAAACCTGGTGGAGGACAGCTGAGGTTCTTCCCCAAGCAGTGACTCAGAGACCCAGGTTCCCTCCATTTTGTGCCTCCACCATCTCAACACACAGCTTTCAAGAGGGCCACCAAAGGGAACAAGAGCGATCTAGAGGAGGCACTATGCTCAAAACTGCCTCAACTTTGAAGTGATTCATGTCATTTCTGCTTATAGCCCTTTGGAGGCCAGAACTAGTCATAAAATTTTAATCTAACTGTAAGGGAGGCTGGGAAATGTAGAGGACCATGTGGGTATTTGATAAATAAGTGTTTCTGCCACAATCCAACCTTCCAGTCACAAAATATCCCCTTCTTCTTTCATCCCATTCTAGGAAAACTCACTCCTTCCCCAGGGAGACAATCTAAAATTTGTTCAACCACTGACTCCAACTCAAAGTCCAGGAACTCTGGACTCATGGTGCCCTCTGAATTAGGTCTAATGGTGTCTTCTCTTTTTCCAGAGTCCTATGAAATTGAAAGACAAATTATATCTTCCCTCCCCACCAAACACAACAATGGAATACTCTGATTAGAAAGTGGAAGAATTTGAAACAGTCCACAATCCTTGGTTCACAGCAAATCTGAAATCCCTCTGCACAGATAAGGTGAAAGCCCCTACCTTGAAGGGGTGGGGTTGGGCAGGGAGTGGGTGGGAGTTTCCTTAATTAGGTCATGATTGGCTCTATTCCTTTGTCTGTTGTTCTCAGTGGTCCTCTGTCAAGTGGATGCTGAGGAATGTTCACTCTTTAACTTTAGCACCTTTTCTCAGCTCATTTCCTGCTTTTGGAAGGCTAGGGCCAAAAAGTTGTTTTAAATTTTGAACAGACAGATAATTTTTCAACAACTCACGTGGTTTCTTTGGCAATGCAGTTGCTTTACAAACTTAATAGGTTTCAAATCTATTTGTTTCCAATAAATTTCATGTTCCAGAAGCCCACCCCAAATTCGTTTTTTAGACAGTGTCCTTTAATCTGCTATATGTCTTTGTTCGTAATACCCTTTTCTCTCTCAATTTTAGAGTGGCTACCTTGAGACTATTAGGCTTGAATTAAAAGGCCATGTCCTTAATTTGATCTTTGCAATGAATCACTTTATTAACTCAGAATGCTTGCCATATCATAAATTAGAGGCTGGACATATGTCCTGATATCGGTTTTGGAAGAGACAATGGGTTGGAATCATCTACATCCTTCAATGCCTTCCAGGAGAGATTGTCTATGTCTGGAAGCATTTTTGATTTGTATGATTGGAAGGATGGGCAGCACTAGTGCTACTGGCATTTAGTGGGTAGAGGCCAGCGATGCTGCTAAACATTCTATAATGCACAGGGCAGCCCCACATGACAAAGGACCCAAAATGTCAAGAGTGTCAAGGTTGAGAACCCACCTCCCAATATGCACAGACATATTCCAGAACCTCCCACCTTCAGTTACCCCAGAGTTTTTCAACAGTTTTTAGACAAATTGAAGGAACTATTCCCCTCCTTCAGATTTCTTTGGAATATCCAGACTTGATATTCTGGGATATAAAGCCAGACTCCTTCACCATCTTGGAGGAAACCAGGCCAGGTATACTAGTTTTACATATTTTGATACAGATATATGATATATGTCCTTAACCCAATTCTAAGCCCATAGCAGCTACCTAACAATATTTTAGAATAAGCTATTCCCATTGTTTTTTGCCATAACAGGGTGGCTTCTCCATTATGTCAGTGTTTAGCTTATCCTTTAGAACAAATAAGAAGTCTAAAAACTTGGCCACACATATTCTTTCTGGAGGATGAAAATCTCAATGGTAAAATTCTAGAAATATAATTGACCAAATGAAGCAGTGATTATAGGCAAAAGTTGAGTGACAGAGCAAAAATTCCTATAGTTTTCATGAGAGGTAATATTAAAATTGTATTATTGGGAAGTTAGTAACATTTTTACATACTTTTTCTCTCTATTCTTGAAATGGCTTACAACAACCGGTAATTAATCAGTTTTTTTTTAAGAAGAACTAATATCATTGTAGAAGGTTCACTTCATCTTAGAGTGTATTGTTCAGTGAAAAAGACCAGGAAAAGGCTATCAGATGAACTATTTTCTATTAATAAGTTATTACTTAGACTAGTCTTATCTGCAAAACTATCCTTTTTGACTTAGAGGATTTATATCATCTTCATCTTCTCATCCATTCTCAATACTCCCTCCATTTTTGTTGTTATGTCTGTTTCCTTCTGGTGCTCATTTTAGCTGTAGAGAGAAGGAAAGCTTGAAGGCAACACCCTTAGAGTAATTTCTCTGATCCCTAAAGCATGACTTCATAATAATCACAAACTTACACTGCTTAATAAATATAAGGGGGGATTTATTACAATTTGCCATATTTCTTGCACTCCCTATGCCTTATTTCCATTTTGCCTGGTTTAATAGTTTTAGACTTGAGGCTCATGGATTATCACTTGTTTTAAATGATATACTCCTTTTTGCAGAGAAAGAAAAGCAGCCAAAAATTACAGAAATTGTCCAATTTCTTGTAAATGAGAATGTCACAAGTAGAATGCCAGCTTGTTCACCTTGTCCTTTGCCCTAACAGCAAGCTCTTCCATTCTACACCTTTTTTGTAGTTATGAGTAATACTCCAAATATTTTACTGCACAGCGATGAGTCACAAAGGACAGGAACTATAAATACTCTTGTTCTCCAGAAACAATGAAGCTATCTATTCTTTCACATTCATCCACCTCATATGCTGTTTCATTTAAGGTTAAGCTTTTGAAAAAACAACTTTTTCCTACTTTAAACATTTAAATCCAGTACAGGTTATGTTTTCTAGTAAACTGCTTCATTTTCATTATCTGATGCTTCATATATTTATCTAAATCTAGCCCATGGTGCACTGCCAGCTACACCTAACCACACACACAGGTCTGAATTACTCCAGTCCTATTTAAAGAAAAAGAACAAAAAGTAAGAATGGCAGATGCGTTTCTAATTAATATCCTACTGGGTTAATCAGCAGATCCCTGGGAAAACTCTGAGACTTTCAATACATTCAGAAAATCACTATTTTGATCTATAGACCTCTCTTTAAACACATACATACAACTGTCAGACTTTTTGGAAGATGTGATCCTTGCAAATAAGGTAGTAAATAACATTAAGCCACAAACTTGTCTCTTTGAATAACCTAATTCTGTGCTTGATTTTGAATATTTCAGCGAGGGATTTATGTTTGAAATTTATAGCAAATACTATGCACAAGTGTTGTGGTTTACTAACATTGCATTCAAAATTTCTTGTAGGTATTTCGAACAATTTGAAGTGCAGCTCTTCTAAAACTAACTAAATACAAACAAAGCGTCCTTTTTAAAAATAATAAGGAATATTGCAGAATCATTGACTTGTTGAGTGCTTCTGGATGTGAGGACATTGGAGGCATAGTGATTCACTGAAGGAGAGGAAGAAGGAAGAGGGAGTGATTTACAGGAGAAACTCAAAGTCTTTACAGTGAGACAAGCCAGGACTGAAAGCTTAGTCTCCTATTGTGCATCTCCCCCAGTCACTAAGCACTCTACTCTTTGGTTACCTCATCCTCAAATGTGGAATAAGAATACCTCTGTCCCAGGGTTTGAGATTTAGGGGTTGAGGGTTTAACAAGATGGAGCGGTGCTTGGGACATTAAAAAACGCTAAATTTAAAAGTTCAGTTTCATAAAGAATATGGAACTCTCATTGTAAAAACACTACTGTATACAAAGCTAAGTTTTAGTTATATTGTGGTTTTCATTTCAGTTTTGGAGTTAATGTATTCAGGTATGTGCCTGGCACATGGTGGGTACTCAATAGATGTTGAATGAGAAAATGCTGCTTTAAATAGGAATCTTGGGATTTAATGAGGAATTTAGTAAAAGGAAAAAAAAAAGCAACCAGAATAGGAAAAGGTTCATCAGCTCTCTCTTGACTGTCTTTCCATCCAGGATTTATGAAGTACTTCCTGTGAGCAAAGGGATACATTACACGATCATTTTACTTGTATTATACTTAATAATTGTTTCAAGTACTTTCATTTTTGTCACGGGATTATCCTTTCTACAACCTAGTTTTTCCATTGAAAATGATAATATTAACAGTTTTTCCTAGTCAGAGAATTTACATCCTTTCAGTCTCTGAGGGGGTCAGGGGCGAGGGAAGCTGAGGGAGGGGTTTGGTGCTTTTAGTCCGCCATGTTTGGGGATGGGGCATGGCCATGGGCGTCCCAATGTGCTTGCCTCACAAGCATCCCCACGCCAGACGGAGTGAGACATTAAATAGCAAATAAAAAACTCCATGCCAGCTTAAAAGTGACTGGGGAGGAAAGCAAAATGGGTTATATTTTAGTACTTTAAACTGCATTTCCCCCCATTTTCTTCTCAAACGAGAAGCTCCACATTTTCATTTTGCACTGGATCTGGCAAATTATGTAGCTTGTGCTGATACATATGGCTGGGTCTTGATGCTTAGTGATTCCGCCTGACCTGCCTGTGCCTTCCTATCAGGCTTATCTGGTAGAACTCGTCTTTCTCACACTCCTTCAGCCTCGCTGACCTTCTGTCTGTTTCTTTACTATGTTTCTTTGTTTCCTACCCCAGAACTTTACGCTTGCTGTTGCTTCCTCCCGATACCCTTCCTCTCTCTTGTCCTTCATTTCTCAGCCCAAGTATCACTTCTTCAGACAATCCCCTTTAAGCACTCTAACTGAAGGAGCCTCTCTCCCATGCCAGTCCTTTTCTAGCATACCTCCCTTTTATTTCCCTTATAAAGCTTAACCACTCTCTGCTTATTTATATATTGACCATTTTTGCCCAATCAAATGTAAAATTCCATGAAGAGACATCATATTTGTATCAAAGTGACACACATACTAGCGGGTGGAAAAGGTCCCAGTGACTAGTAGGTGCACAATAATTCCTTATTAAATAAATAACGACATACTATTCATTCATCCTAAAAATTTATGAAAGATCTACTCTGATAAAAACACTAGGATTTGAAGGGGATATTAGTAAGGCTCTTCTAGGAGTTTTTAATCCAGTCGGGAAGATGGAAGCAGATATACAATTAGAAACAGTACATAATAGGGGGCTGTCTGGTGGCACAGCGGTTAAGTGTGCACGTTCTGTTTCTCAGTGGCCCAGGGTTCACCGGTTTGGATCCCAGGGGTGGACATGGCACTGCTTGGCAAAAAGCCATGCTGTGGTAGGCATCCCACATATAAATTAGAGGAAGATAGGCATGGATGTTAGCTCAGGGCCAGTCTTCCTCAGCAAAAAGAGGAGGTTTGGCAGTAGTTAGCTCAGGGCTAATCCTCCTCAAAAAAAAAAAAAAAAAAGAAATAGTACATAATAACTTGAATGGTCAAAATTAGTGTTAATTAATTAAAATTAATGTTATAAAGTAGTGTATTATTTCTTGTGTGGCAACAGAATAGAGTGGCTTGGAAAAGTTTAGGGCACAGAGGCCTGTAGGAAATCCAGTTTCTGGATGGTTGTGTTCACAGCAAGGAGGTCAGATACTCGGGAAGAGCGGCCTAAAAGAGTCTTGACTGAGGGGCACCAATGACAAGATTAAAGGTTCAGGGCAGGGGAGTGGTTAAGAAGGGCTTAGTTTCTGAAAGTCAGAAGAGAACAAGTAAATTGATCTCTAAGAAAGTGGAGAGGGTTTCAGCCAGGAGGTATGTGAAAAATAGCTCAGTTGTAAAAGGTCACTATTTATCCCAAGGCTGTGGACGTGTGTACTATGTGTTAGTGTCTCCTGAAATGACACCAAGCTCAGCCTTGAATTCACCCTCCCAAACCTCCATAATCATCTCTTGATCCTGTTATAAACTTTTTGCTTTGGAATTTATTTTCATCTCTTTGGAGTTGACTTATTTAAATTGTCTCTTTGGTCCTGAGCCTTCTTTTCATCAAAGATGTTCTCTTTAGCTGCCCATAGATCCACAGCATCCATAGGACCACAAGACTTGAGGCCCTGAATCTCCACCCTAGCAACGCCACCAAGTTCCCTTTTATTCCAGGAGAGCAGCAGGTACACCTAGAAGTTTGGCCAAGACATGAAGGGGTGGACAGGCAATGATTTAAAAATCACCAGGCTGGGTTTCAACATCCACTTTTAGCTCCAGTTGGATGCAGAGACAAGAAACAGATTTTAGGAGGAACATCTCATAATCTAGAATTTTGAAGTCACACAACTAGTAAACTAGGTTATGACCATTGATTCCAAAGGAAAAAAAGTCACATATCCTCTCTTTTGGTTTTAGGCATTTTCTTAGATCACTTTCCCTCAAAGTAGAGCCTCATTTAAGACAACGCCTAAAACCAGAAAAGAGAGCATGTGTTCAGGAGAAATCTCTACATGAGTGAGAGAAGAGGTTAAGGAAAGGGAAGACGCTAAACAAAGACTTAGTTTCAGGTGTCTGACTTTAGCCCCCCCCCACAGGGAAGCCCGGGAGCATAAATTGCATCAGAGAGTCTGTCCCACCTTGAGGAATCAGGGCTTTTGTGTCCATATTAATTATTCATCGGCTCAGAGTCACCCAAGGTGGGATAGTTCTCTCAGGTACCTCCAATTAGTCGATTCCAAGACCCTGTGGGGTTATCTATTTGAGGAGGTTGAAGATATGAGGTGTTAGCAGCAGCAGTAATAGCAGCAGGAAAGAGGGATCCCTGTATATCATTATTGCCACCAATAATGTCCTCAATGGGCATCCAGCTGGTAGAAGTAGATATAGATGCAGGCAAGTGATTGCAGCCAGAGGAGAGAGTCTTCACAACCTCTGGTAGCTTGTCCATTTCAGAAAAGCGAGAGCATAAGACAGAAATAGAGCAGGACCATGCACATAGTAAATTCTATCGAGATACCAAGGAAAACAAGGTAATGGGCTTGGGCAGGTGGAAATTGGAAACCTTTAAGACCACAGATTTATTAGATTTGTAGGTATTAATTGCAGTGCCTTAAGGAGGAAAAGGGTAGTGAGAAATTGATGCAAGGGGGTAAGACATCCACAAGAATAGTCTTCAATTATTCATTCATGTATTTGAGCCCAACTTTATAGAGCAAAAACATATTTGAAATTGCTGTGATCCCATGGCATCACATGGCATATTACTATGAGCAGGAAATTTAAGTTTGATTTTCATCTTACTGTATATACTATTCATCAATTTCATGTATATCATAAAATTTAAAATCTCTTTGAATGGAAGAACTGTGAGAAAATGCACACAGAGAAAGTTCACTCCTGAGAAGAACGAAAGGAGTTCATTTCAGAAAACTTTGGGTCTAAGTGAGCTGTGTAAAATATTCAATATTAAAAAAAATCACCACTGATTGTGTGAGGAACAGGATGTTCCTTTGTAGCAGCTACTCAAACCAACCTTTAGAGGAATGGCTGCACTAAATCTTTCTGAAAAAAAAGGTTAAATCATCTTAGACAGAGGGACAAGTTTGAAGGATGGACCAGAAGAACATACATCGTTGGATCATGTGATAATAGCCTTGACCAACATTTCTAATACTGAACACCCTGAAGGCAGTGTTTTTTTGAAAGAGGATACATTTGGATTCAGACACAGTTGGTTTTAAATTGTAACTTGACTACTTGTGTGTTTGTATGATTTTGGGTAAGTTGCTTAAACTCTCTGAGTTCATTTTCTCTGTCTATTCAATGGCCCTTGACAAGTTTTTATGAAGATAAATAAAGTGACACAGACATAGGACCTGATATATAATCAGAAATTGTTAGAACTCTTTCTCTCACTCCTCTGGTCTTGAGGTCTTGTCTCTTTGTTCCACAAGGTATATGCCATCTTTGCTCTAAATTGGACATCCCATCTCTGTTGATGGCAGTGGGTGTACTGCAGCCTCCACTTGGAATCAGTGGCTATTGGGTGGAGGATGAGTAAGGCTGGATTTTTTAGCACTCCTGGATGGTGTGAGTGAGGGAGCAAATGAGGGAGCAAGTGGATCAAGGGCATCCAAAGGTTAAGGATATAGTAAGTGGTGCTATGATCCCTAGTGAAAGAGCCCATCAAATAGCCGTGGACTCATACATAATACCTTCCTTCAACACATGATGGAGTCATAATGTTAAAGTAAAAAAGAAATAGATTTACATGTCATACAGAGTTTTCTTTTTCCTTTGAGATCAAAAATATATGATATAATCTCTAATTATACTTTGTCATTTACACACAATCTTCAACAATTTATTTCCGGAATTTTATACAGGGTCCTTAATCTTATATTTTTCCTTCATAATTGAACCTAAGTTGACTGGGTTTAAATCTAATAAGAACCTGATTGGGGTTAAAGATGTGCCGTAATGGGAGCGCCTAATGATTTCATCTTTCTTTCAATTATGTTAAATTTATGATACCTATGATTTTTATCACTATTACCAGCATTTTCAACGTTCATTTTCCACTCATTTTGGCAAAATAATAAGGGCAAAGAGCAAAAAACATTCAAATAATTACATAAAGCCTGCTCTTACAGACAAAGATGGCATGACTGCCCAAACAGAACTCTTGGCTGTCAGGCGGTGCCACCACACATTAGTGCAAAATGTTCGTTGATCTGCTGATGTATGAAAGTCTGGATTTGGCATACAAAAGGCACTTTGGAGTGTCGATGTATAATGCATGAAAGTGTTGGCTGTTCAGAAGCTGAAAATATGAAAGTCAGGGACAGCCTGTATGTATATGAACAAAGAAAAGGAGACAGATATAGTAAATCATGGCCGACTGTCCTGTAGGTGTTAAGGAAGTCTTCTGAGTGAAGTGGCTTTGAGTGCAGTCCTAAGAGGTGAGTGGACTTGAATCAGGGATTGGCCAACAATCCAAATGTGCACCCATCTTGGAACTGCCAAAGAATATGGTGTGTTCAGGACGGATGAGTTCAGGACGTAGAGTGTGGGAAGAGACATGAGGAGTTAGTTTGGAAACAGACTTTGAAGAGCTCTGCGTGCTGTGTTCAAGGAGTTTGTACTTTATTTTGTAGGTTAGCAGGTCTTTTTATGGTTTTGAAAGTAAATTGAAAAGTTAGGTGATTTCAATAAAAAATCCAGATTTCATGCTTTTCTTAAGAAAGAACAACACTGAGCATCGGTTCCTATGAGGCAATACTTTCCTGGAACAGATTAGCTGCTGCCTTTTTTATACAGGGCTTCTGCTCTCCATCTTCTTTCTTCCTCGTGGCAGGTTTCACTCATCTAAATGACCTGCAGGGCCCTGAACGTGATGGGAGCCTGCCTGGCCCTGATAGACATTTACATTTATGGTCTCTGAATGTGATGGGAACCATCAGAGGCTTTCAAGGAAAAGAACGATCAGAGAAATCCATTTAAAATTTTTATCATAAATTGAGTACTGTATTAGGCTCTGTGCAGTAAAAATATGAGTCTGCAAGCCACGGGGAAGATGGTTGCGGTGGGTTTGCAGGAGAGAGAGAGAAGGAAACTAGGAGATTATTTAGAAATTCAGAGTGAGAGATGGGGAAGATTGAAGTATCTTCTATGTTTTTGTGAATTCCACAGCACTTGACATATTACCTTGCATATAATAGGTACTCAATAAATGTTTGTTGAATTAACATATATGCTGATAAACATTTTTTAATCTTGTGTGGACTTTTTCATGCCATCTTTGGGCCCTAGTTCATCATTTACTAAGTACAAGTAAAAAAGTAGAATTCAGTGACAGCTCCAAGTAGAGACTCATAATAGACATTTTGTTTAAATTGTTTTCAATGTTTGACATGGTACAGATTAATGCATTATTGAGACTTCTCCAATTTCTAATTCTATGCTGATTTTGCACAACATTACCTTCCAAGTGAATTGTATTGAATGTGTGAAGATTAATAAAACCATTCACTTTATATTAATACTTTTATAAAATATTGAGTAGATTCCAAGAAATATTTATAAAATATAGGTAATGTATAAGTAATCATTGTTCAAAGAATGCTTATGTATGGATCAAAAAATTACAAAATGGAACATTATCATTCCTTTGAAATCTCCTATGTTCCTTTATCTGAATCTGTTTCATTTCTATGTATGGATTCACTACTCTGAATTTATGTTTGTCATTTCCTTGCCTTTCTTTATATTTTTAATCATATGTTTCTAATACTAAACCTATATGGGCTGTTTTTGCGGGTTGCCTTTACCTTTCCATAAATGGAATCATACTATGTGTATTCAGTGACTTGGTTTTTTCACTCAGTATTAGGTTTCAGAGATTTAGACATTGATGCAGGTAAATGCAATTAATTGACTTTCCATTGCTCTCCAGCATTCCATGGTATGATCCCATCTTGATTTATTTACCTATTATATTTTTAATGGGCATTTGCTTTTGTAAACAGTGCCATCATGAATGTTCTCATGATATGTATGTCTAAGTGTTTCTTTAGGGTTTAAACCTAGAAATGGAATTTCTGGGTCAAAAGAAATGTGTCTATTAAAATTTGCTGGATAATTTCAAACTGTTTTCCAAAGTCGTTTACCAATTTACACAATGGCCATCAGTGTATACATGTATAAATATTTCTTTGTATCAGATGCTTGTAGACACTTGTTGTTGTCATTTTTTTGCCAATCTAGTAGCTATCTTATTGTAGTTTAATTTACATTTCTCTGAAAAATAATGCAATTTACCACTTCTTCAGTTGCTTATTACCCATTTAGATTTCCTCTTTTGTGAAGTATCTGTTCAGTTCTTTGCCAATTTTCTCTTCTGCATTTTCTTATTTATTAGTAGAAGTTCTTTGGAAGTTCTGGATCCTATCCTTCATTACGTATGTCGAAAACATTTTCTCTTTTTCTCTGGATGGTGCCATTTGTTTAAGAGAACTGCTTAATTTGAATGTGGTTCGATTTTCAATCTTACCTTGTATGGGTTGCACTTTTTGTATGAGGTTGAAAAAGTTATTTTATTACTGAGTTTATAAAATAGTCTCCTGTGTTATAAAAGTTTTGTAGTTTTACTTTTCATATTTAGGCCTCTAACAACGCTGGATTGATTTTTGTGAAAAAAATAGGGTAAAAATCCAGTTTTATTTATTTTTCCACAAGTAGCCAATTGCCCCAGCACCATTTAATGTAAATTCCATATTGTTTCCATTGATTTGAAACGTCGCCTTTGTTATAAATCAAGTTTCCTTGAATGTGGAGGTCTTTTTTCCGGGATATTTTGTTTGATTGGACTACTTTTCAGTCTCTGACAGTACCTCACTGTCTTAATTTCAATGACTTAAAAATAATTATTGATATCTGGTAAGAGATACACTCCAGCTTGTTGTTCAGGAGAGTCTTAGCAATTCTCAGCCCTTTGCTCTTCCATTTTGCATGGAAGTTCCACTTAAAAATTTTTATTTAGAGGGGCTGGCCCCATGGCCAAGTGGTTAAGTTTGCGCGCTCCACTGCAGGCTGCCCAGTGTTTCATTGGTTCAAATCCTGGGCGCGGACATGGCACTGCTCATCGGGCACTGCTCATCGGGCGTCCCACATGTCACAACTAGAAGGACCCACAATGAAGAATATACAACTATGTACTGGGGGGCTTTGGGAGAAAAATGAAGAATATACAACTATGTACCCGGGGGCTTTGGGAGAAAAAGGAAAAAAAAATAAAATCTTAAAAAAAAATTTTATTTAGAAATTGTTTAGAATTTTATTGATAAATTTTGGAAAACTTGAAATCTTTATGATATCAAATCCTCCAATTTATGAATGTCTCCCCATTCAGTTGTTTTGTTTTTTAATAAATTTTATAATTTTCTCTTTAAGATATTTACAGGTTTTTGTTAGATTTATTCTTTAGAACTCATATATTTTTATAAAACATTAAATAACGTTGTAAAATATGTACATTCTAAATTTGTGGCTGGAGTGTAAAAAATATAATTGATTTTTGTATGCTATTTTGTAGCTTGCAAGCTTGCTAAACTTACCTTCTAATCAATTCTAATAATATATCTACTGATTTTCTTAGGCTTTGTAGATAGGCAATAACATATCTGTGATTAATGAAAGTTTTCTTTTCTCATTTCCGATGTGTATATTTTGATTTCTTTTTCTTGCCTTACCGTGCTGGCCATGACAACTAGCACAATTGTGAATAGAAGTGATGATAACAGGCGTTGTTGTCTTGTTCCTGGTGCCGTAGGGAATGTTTTCATTATTCCACTATTAAGAATAATGTTTATTGTAGGTTTTTTCCAAACTACCTTTATCCAGTCAAGGAAGTTCTTTCTATTTCTTGTGTGCTAAGAGACTTTTTAAAAATAATCGTGTATAATTCCTGAATTATTAAACAACTTTTCTAAACCAGTAGACATGATCTTATGGTTTTTTCCTTTACTCTATTGATGTAATGAATTACAGTAATTTGTTTTTAAATGTAAAGATAACCATACATTCCTAGGATAACCTACTCAGTCACGATTTTTCATACATTGCTAGATTTAATTGGCTTATATATATTTAGATTTATGCATCTGTGATTATGAGAGTCCCTTTCTCATATTGTCCTTGTCTGGGTTTGTACCCAAGATGTTCTAGTCTCATAAAATAAGTTGGGCAGTGTTCTCATTTTTTACTATTCCTTAGAATAGATATTTAGGATTTTAATTATTTGGTCCTTAACTGTTTCATTGAACTCACTGGTAAAACTGTCCCAACATGGAAGTTTTCAGTACAGGAAGAATTTATCCACAAATTTACTTCCTATACAGATTATAGAACTCCTAAAGTATTCTAGTTCATCTTTAGGCAGTTTTGTTAAGTTGTGTTTTTTATAGGAATTTTCCCATTTTATCTTGGTTTTAAAATTTATTCATATAAAAACCACTTATAATTTTTGTAAATTCTATAGTAATGTAGCTCTGCCCTATTTTTAATTCCTATTTTTCAGTGCCTTATCTACGTTTTTTATTACTTGTGCCAGATGATTGGCAATTTTATTATTGTTTTGAAAAATGGGAAATTTGCTTTATTGATTCATTTTGTTGTATGTGTATTTTCTTTCACTAACTTCTGTTTATAATTGTTATAATAACTTTTCTTGTTTTCTTAAGGTTTACTCTTGTATTATTTTATTTTATTTGATCATCTGAATTCTTTATTAAAATAGACATATAAGTTCCTTTCTAAATGCTGTTTTAATTGTATCCCACAATAATGGTACATAATATTCTACTGTCATTTGGATTTAAATATATAATCATTTCATTATGTTTCTTTTATTGAATCATAATTATTTGGAAGTATGCTTTTTAAAATTTTAAACATGTGGTTATTCTGGTTATCATTTTGTTAATGATTTTTAATTTAATTACACTGTTATCAGCAACATGGTCTATGTGCTTTTCCAATCACTATAATTTTTTAGCGAACACCCTAGACATTTTAATGTGACTATTTAATATATAATCACCTAATATTAAGTAATATCTTTACCTTTCTTCCAACAATATGAGGACCTTAGTGCTGTTTTACTCTAATATCTCCTGTCCCAAGGTGTATGATTTTGGTATCATGTTTTTTGGGTCTATATTTTCTAATTACACAATAAATTATTACTACTACTATTATAAAAAGTATAACATTGAATTCATAGAATTCATTGTTCACAATTATTTTCCCAATTACATTGAACATATAATTCCATTGAATTCTGGAATTCAATGTCAAATTAAGCCAACTATCAACCTATCCTTTACTCTTTGGATGTGATTTGAATTTTTAATTCTCATAAGATTTTTCTCTTTATCTTTGATGTTCTGTGCTTTCACTGTGGTGAGTCTAGGAGAAGATTTCTTTTCATTTTTCTAATTTTGGAATTTTGGGTCTTTTTGAATATGTGGATTGATGTCTTTCATTTGTATCAGATAATTCCCAGAAATTTTCTTTTCAAATATTGCCTATACCTTAGTTTTTCTCTCCTTTTTCAGATTAACTTTCTTTAACTCAAATCTTAGCTTGAACTTTTCAGAGCACTCAAGTTGTGCAAATTAAGGCTGCAAAACCATGTGAAAACTAGCTTTTGCTTATGAAATCTCAGGGGAATATCTTTAATTTTATTTCTGAAATGAAGGCTGGACCTCTGGGGTCATAGCTATGTAAGAACTTTCTCTTCAACTCCTCACCCTGAGCAGGCCTTTGTCTTCTCCTCTTGTCCCTTGAGTCCTTAACAGCCATGAAGAGGAAACTTTAATTTTACTTCATTTAGTAAATTCCTCAGGATGAAACCTAGCTTCAGACATCCTCATAACACTATTTTCCACCTTCATGTAGGTGTTGGAGTGCATATTCGTTATTTCTTTTGAATTAATAAAAGCATTTAAGAAGATATCTTATTAACATTTTTAGAAGTTTTATAGTGGGAGGGTAGGTGTGCCATAGTGCCAGAAATGAAGTCTGAATATGCTTTGACTGGCAAGAATTGAGATAAAACTTAGAGGAGAAAGAAAAAAGTACCATTGGTTTTAGTAATTTCCTTATCATAGGGATGGTCTCAGCATAGGCAAGCCAGACAGGAGAGTGATTCCTTGTGCAGAGTAGTACAGGACTGAGGCCAAAGAGAGCTGCTCCTTTGGAAGATGTTAATCTCAGGGAGGTCTAGAGGGAGTTTCATTGTGCAAAATGAGAGGCATAAAGTCAGTGTGTATCCCAGATGGGGCTTCCAGGTTAAATATAGGACATCTAGCTAACTTGAATTTCAAATGTATAATGACTATATATTTTAGTGTATATCCCAAATATTCTTTCATCCAGTTTTCTCTCACCCCAAATATCTGAGATGGTGTTGGATATGGTGAAGTATATGATCTAGGAGTACTCTGTTGTGACTACTAAAAGCCTTAAAGAAGTGCTTTGCAAACTTTAGCACGCAATACGCATCACCAGGAGGGTCTTGTCAAACTGTAGGTTCTGACTTAGTAGGTCTGGGGTGGGGCTTGAGATCCTGCATTTCTAACATGAATGAGTTCTGCTTTAAGTGTAAACATGACGTGAAACCTCCCCTTAAAATAAGAGAAATTTCAAACAATAATCTCTCCTCAATGGACAAGAACTTCTTATTGCTCCCTCTTGGAATCTTCAAGGCAGGAATGTTTTTCTCAGCTTTTGAACTTTGTTGCTAAGCATGTTGGTAAATATCACTGATAAACTTTGGCTATGTGTTGCGTAGCCTGGATTCTTGTAGCCAGCTCTTCCTGAAACATATTTTCAAAATGCCACCTCACCATTAAAATGCTGAGATTTTGGAACCCACTGCTTCCCTTACCTACTTTATATAGATAGAATTCAGGAAGCTTCACGGACAGCCAAATAAATACTAGTTTGCCATATGTGATATTCCCGAGAACAAGTCACTGGAAACCCCAACGAGAAGAGTTATTGTGAATAAACAAATTTCCAAATAGGTTACAGCTTATTCTTTTACGTCTCCTTAGATTTGAGGTAGAATCTGGACTAGTGTTGGGAAACCCAGTAGCTTCCATTGTATCTAGGGGCATGTATATATGCATATGTGCATATACATGTGTATATATAGGCACTAGGGGAGTGTTGTTCCTGATGAATTGCCACATAAACTGCATGGAGCTCTAAATGGGGGAACAGTAGAGTGGTAGGTAGAATGCCAGAAACATGCTAGAATAGTTTCCATAGATGTTTACCTCCCTTTCTCCCCTAACCTCTTTCCAGTTCCAGAGCACGTTTACTAAAACAGATGGGAATGCCTGGAAGAAGTGGAGTAACTCTCTGGGGGAGGTTTTCCAACATTTTATTAGAAGCTAGAAATGTTCTCTTCCTTCTTTAGAATGCTGCTTCTCAGTTCTTCCATGAGATGAGTGCACCATTCCAATTCATGAGGAGTTTAGAAGGTTCAGAATGGTGCGCTCTAACATGACTAATGAGTGTGAACTCTGATTCACCTTATCTTCCTGGCCCTTTTAATCTGTATGTGAATTTTTGGGACTTTTTAAATTTGCTTCTATTCCCATGGTATTTCAATATTGGTCATTGTTTGCCATTATACTGAAATTTTACTTTATTTATT
The DNA here is from genome assembly GCF_021613505.1 of Equus quagga. NCBI lineage: Eukaryota > Metazoa > Chordata > Mammalia > Perissodactyla > Equidae > Equus > Equus quagga. The sequence goes on from NC_060273.1 coordinate 119,536,166, forward strand.
TTTTCCTATAATTGCCATGAAAATGAATACAGATCATGATATGTTTAAAAAGCAACAATTTAAAAAAAACTTACTCTTTTCTCCTAATTCATCAAATGTCATTCCTTTTGCGTGTGAATGGTTATATCTCATTAATGGCTTCTGTGGTGTAACTCTGTAATTAATATTTATATATTAGCTACAGTATCTGTTCTTATGGAAAAAAGAATTATATAGTATAAAATTGAATGTTTTAAAGCATTCAAGTAAACCAAAAATATTTCCTCAAAAATGTGTTGAAAGGATGTAACAATCCAGCATGTGATTTTAATTAATGTCCAAGTAACTAAAAATGTATTTAGTTCATAAAGAAAACATATTGACATCTAATTATGGATCATAGAATTTGGTGCAGCGAAACCGTAGTGCATCTGTTCAGTGAAAACATAATCATGGAGAATACTAAATGGCACAATATATAATGAAAAATTGAAATAATGCACAAATAAGACCATTAAAAAATCACAGTGTGAAACCAAATAGAGTTAGAATTTAGCAAGAGAGGTCTGGTAGTTCTAGATTTACTGATAACAGAGATTGTCAAATTCATGCAAAACTTACTCACTATGCTAATTTTAATGGTCGTGCAGGAGAAGTCTCTCTTTTCTCCTTTAATGGAATTAAAATTTTTAAAGTAGAAGGGGAAATTTAGCACCATTAGCCCACTTTCACATATACATATATGTATAGATTGAACTAAGGGTTATCCTTTTGATCAATCACTTTTCTGGAATTAATGATGGCAAAGACTAACAAATGCCAAGAATGTTGACTTTATTTTTTACAACGTCACTGGCTCACTCCTTTTTCTCTATTCCCACTGATTTGGTTCAGACCCTCACTTCCTCTCACATGGGATTTCAATATCCTCCTCAATAGCTTGCTAGCTGGTTGATTTGGTTCATGGTGGACCCCAGATGCCCTGATCTCTTTCCCCTCCAATCTATTCTATACCTTAACAGCAGTTATCTTCAGATTTGAGCTTACATCCAAGTCACCTGAAGACTTGTTAAAACACAGAACGTTGAGTTGCATCCTCACAGGTTCTAATTCAGTAAGTCTGTGAAGAGGCCCCAGAGTTTGCACTGCTAATGATTCCCAGGTGATACTGATGTTATTCATGCAGCGACCACATTTTGAGAACCAATGCCTTTGAATCTTGCTAATCTCCTGAAAGTCTTTCTCCCATTCTCCCATTTTCACAATCCTTTAGTGGCTTCTCATGGTCTTTCCAATCAAGCTCAAACTTAGCAAGCTGTTTAGGGATCTCTACCATGTGGCCCCCCAATCTATCTTGTCTGCTCATCTCCAAATTGTCTCTCCCTGGGTACCAGATGCTTTAGCACGCAGAATAATACAATGTTTAGAGAACGTGCCCAAATACTTTTTTAGCTTCAAGCTTTTGTTTTGCTGTCCCAATCCCCCTGGAAAGCCCTTCCTCTTCATCTCCATATCTCAGTCATTCAAGTCTCAGCACAAATGCTCCCTCCACCATGAAGTGTCTCTAATTCTCTCTTATTTAGGTAGGTCACCAGTAATGTCACACTTCTCTGAACTCTTCACATTTCATTTCTCTTATGCTAATTTCTGTTTTCTCAACTTTTTATTATTTTTACTTGAATACATATCTAAATTCTTCTGTTAGCTTGCAAGGTATTTCACAGCAGACCTTGAATTTTGTCCTTTTCTCTAGCACAGTGTCTTATAAGTAGAAGTTACTAATAAATATTTGTGGATTTTTGTTATTTATATAGTGATCATGAAAATAGCAGTGATAAAGATGATAAACAGTAATAAGACCAACCAATATCTACTGGACTCTCTATTGTGAGGCTAGGCAGGATTCTAGCTTCACGTGCATTATTTCATTTAACCTCCTCATTATCCCTATGAGACATTTCCCTTCCCATTTTATAGGTGAAGAAATTGAGGCACCGAGAAGTTAAGTAATTATCTGTAGTCACATAGCTGGTAAGTGGAGTAACTGGGATATGATCTAAGGCAGTAAATCTCAAGAACACAGTCTGCTAACTCTTTATGTAATGAAGCTTCTTCTATCATAAAAATGTAGATGCTTAAACGTCAGCACAAAATGGACACATATGTCTGCAAAAACCTTATCTTGTGGTTAGAAAACTGACCAAACAATGATGACCACTAACTCACGTTTAGTAGCAGAGTGACTGAATATTCTTCCAGTTGTAACTCTCCATCCATTCTACTTATCTAGTCTTTGTGTATATGACACAATCGCAAGGAAACCATTGTACCCTCTGTCTTGTTTCCATGACAGTGTGGTAAAGCCTGTTTCTCTAACAGTGGAACTGGGACCCCTTGCATCAGTACTACCTTGGGAGCTTGGGAAAAATGCAGAGGCTCAGAATTAACCAAGATCAAATAAATCAGAATCCCTGATAGAAATGCCTGAGAATCTGCATTTTCCCTAAGCCCCATGGTGGTTCTTATGTACACTAAAGGTTCAGAAGTACAGGTGTCTCTGGATCATCAAGCCAGTGAAAGTGACTTATCAGCATTCTTTAGTATGAGTGGAATGGGGGCATGGGGAGGTAGATTCTAGCTGGTGACTGCCCCCAGTTGGGTTTCACATAGGGTTCCTGTGAAGGCACAGAGCACCAAGGGAAGATTTGTTCAGACTACCAGGACTTCTTTAAGAGTGACAGTAACTATTTGGAGAGTTAGTGTAGATTATTTTAATCAAGTCACTGTCCTTTTAACGCATATAAGGCTCAGTTATCCTAGTGTTTCGTAATCTTAATTTGCCACCAGCTTTTAAAGAAAAAAGCAGAAGAAAACAAAAAACACCTCTTTGACTTCTAGAGTTGACAAATTATTCAATATAAAGTTTCTTAAATATTGTACAAACGTAAAACAAATTATACATTTTATACAATTATAAAATTAAACATAATCTATAAATTAAGTCTAAACAAAACTATAAAAACATAAAAGTCAAGTAACAAACTAAAAATAAGGAAGGATTTTTATTGAAACTACATTTCTTGTGTTATATTTCCACCAACAAATGTACCTCTTTGTTTACTGTGTCACTTGTCAACATAATTTTTATGCTTTTGAGCACAAGGGACTATAATTTGATTCAGCATCGTTATAATTATTTCTCCTTTTTAAATGAATTTTTAATTTTAACCACTACTCTATTATTTTCGTGGGCCAATCGATTTAAGAATATGTACAAAATATAAAATACAATAATAAAAATGATAATTAAATGAAAAATTCTCTAGAGCGTATTTGTTATTGTTTGCACTGATAAGGAATTGTCGCAAGATGCTCTGCAGTCACCCTAGCTTGGATAATCTGTTGGGCAGGTTTTTTCTGGTCAGTATGTTTCCACAACTAAGTGCTTTTTGATGACAATTAGTGTGTAACTTTCATTCAGAAAGCATGCAGGACAGTATTTGGCCTACAGTCACTAAGAATGTGATCAAATATAAACTAAGTCTTGGGTCAAAAAGGCAGTCAGGTAGACGGGATGGAATATGCTAAGACCAGCATTCTAAAATCCTTTTAAAAAAGAAAACATGACATTAAAAACAACAAGAAAATTTACAGAGCCTCAAAAGCAAAATGAGTAGACCTTTGTTCTTGGGATCCTTGAAAACCTGGAACCATTCTTTGGAGCGTTGGTTTGGATTGGGAGTGTCAAGTGTATGGGGAAATTAGCAGAACAGAAGAAACATTTTGCATCATGGACAAGAACTTCAGCAGCTTGGAGGTTTGTTAGATACTCAAATAAAAGAGCATTTGAAGAAAGAAAGAATATTGCATGGAGAAAATTGGACAAGTAAAAGATAAACCTTGACACTCTTCTCTCTTACTCTGTGACTTCTGGCACTCTCCTTGCAGACCACTCACGCAGCTCGATGTCATACAGAAGTGACTTCTGATACAAGTTAATGGAATACAAAAGCTTCACGTGCTCAGGTGGAGTTTTTGGTCTCCATTCTGCTGCAGCGGTGGTGACGGTTCTGCATATTTCACATCTGTCATTATGCAGTCTTCACCCTGGATTTCTAATTGTTTAAGATCTTTTGAATATCATATTCACTGTATCAAATGATATAACTCACAATAACAGAGGAATAAAATCTACTTTCCCAACTTCAGGAATAATTCCTTCTTAAACATCCTTTGCTGATACAAATCTGAATTATTCTAAAGAGTTCCATATTATGAGAATTGAAAACTATTTTCCTCCAGAAACTTATTCCACTGTATGACACCTCACAGTTCTGTGTAGGCATCCTTCCCCATATCTAATCTAAACCCTCTGTACTGCATTTTATTCTTTTTCCCTTTGTCTGGCTTTAACATCAGAAGAACAGATGGCCATCTTTTGTCAGTGCTTGAAGACAGTTTCTAAGAAACATTGAGTCTGCATCAGGCCTCACTCGTTAGGCAAAACTCCTATTCAGGACAGAAGCTGGGACAATCTTTGAATTCATCAGGCGTGTCTTGGAGCCTCAGTTTCCCTTTTCCTCACCTTCAGTCACTTAATAGCTTCAATTTTTTTTTTTTTACTTTTCTGGTCTCCATCTTCAGATATGAAACTGTTAAACTTATTCACACTGAGGTGTAAATGACTGCTAAAGCTTAAAATGTAAGCCACTGGGGGAGAGTGTTTTAATTTTAACAAAGGGCATTTTTTCTTAGATTGAGGTTCTAATCGCAGGGTCATCATATTTATAAATTGGATAAAGGACGGTGGGAGGAGCGTGGAGGATCGCTGTCAACGTCACTAGATTCATTCTGTTCAGGGGATGGGTTCACATGCCCCACATGTGAGCAGTAGCTCTCCTCATTCATGATTCATTTAACAATATTCACTGAACACCCAGTGTCTGGGGTACTGGGAATCCAGCAGTGAATCAGATGATGTCTTGTAGAATTTATAATCTCTTAAAAGGGTAAAAAAACAATAAACCAACAAAAACAAGAAAGTGCCAGGTGTGAGAAATGTTAGGCGGGGAATTAGAATAGAGCGGGGTGTCTAGAGAGGGACAGCGTGACTGGCTGGCTACTTTAGATTTTGGAGTCAGGAACGGCATTTCCCAGAGGAGGTGACATCTAAATTGAGACTGAAAGTGAGACAGGGCCAGCCCTAGGCAAAGAGGGAGAATAGCACTCTAGAGAGAGGTAAGAGCAAGAGCAAGGACTCTGCAGGTGGGGATAAACTTAGCAGTTAATGTCTGGCTTTTACTGGAAAGAGTCTAGAGGATGAGGTTGGGGAGAGAGGGAGGGATCAGGTCATGTAGGGCTTTGATATGCCAGGATAGAAATTTAAGATTTATTCTAAGCAGAGTGGGAAGCCTTTGGAGCCGGATCTGATTTACATTTTAAAATATTACCACGTCTGCTGTGTGTTATAGCAGGAAGCCCAGTTAGGATATTGAGAATTCCGGGTGAGAGAAAATGGTGACTCAGGATAGGATGGTGGAGGTGGAAACACAGATTTCTTTAAGAGGGAGGTTGTCAGGGCTTGCTGATGGGTTGCATGTGGAGTGCGTGTAAAAGAGGGGAGTCAAGAGCAATGCCTAGGCTTAAGGCCTGATTAATTCAGGGGTGATGGTTCCTTTATTACTATGGGGAAAACTTAGGGAGAAACAGTTCTAGGGGTAAAACCAAGATTTCATAGTGTGACGTGCTGTAGTATTAGGGTCACAGACTTTGAGGTTAGGCATAGCTGAGTCTAAATCCTGGCTTAGGTGCTTTCTAGCTCTGTGATCGTGAGCATAAATGGAAATCAATATAAGCACAGGATTGTGAAAATGAAAAAAGAGAGACATTTCACAGAGAGCACTTAGGTGCATCAGCATTATTACTAAATTGGAGATGTAGAACCTGAAATCTATTTTTTTCTATTTTCCAAATTCTAATATTCTTGGTTAATATTTTATGCTGTGACTCCAAGATATCATCCCAAGTTGCAGAGTTTAAAAATTAGAAATAGTATTTTCATTGTCTGACAAATTCTTTAACTAAAAAGATTATAGTCCTTTAAATACACCACAGTGTTGTTTTAACTACAGTAATATGTTGCTTCCCAATGGTCAATTTGTTTACTAAGACCTATAGATGTTTATACCATTGTCCAGTTCAAACATTGGTCATTTTTGCATCTTGCATTCTCTTGTTTGGTTTTCTTTATAAAGACTATGAGCCAGCAATTATCTACTTTATTCTTATACTTTTAACCTTTTATTAAAAAATGTCATACTGTATTCTGACCTTCAACAAACACTATTCTTCTATATTTGGGGTCTTAATAAAATATAATTCATGAGTCTCTCTTGCATTTTTCCAGGTTTCTGATGAAAACAGAAGCCTGGATTCTGGTCTTACTATCATGATCAATTTTTGAGGGGAGTCTAGTAGGAAGGATTAGAAAGAGTAATTTTTTTCTAGTTGTGAGGGACTTACCCTCTGTCTCTTTTTAGGCCATGTCTTATGAGAGGTGGCACAGCTTACAGTTGGGAGAGGCAGAGTTTGTGATAACACTCAGGTCATTTTTAAATCATCACTTGTACAAAATCCTTGCATAGAAGAAATCTGTTTAAGTTTTGAGTACCTGGAATTGGCATATTCTATTGACTAATCACTATTCTGTGGTCCCACATTAGCTACCTTGGACTTTCTAGATAGATAAAGAAGAGAGGATCATTTTCACTGAGTAGGAGGATGCAAGCCTTTGATGACAAATAGATGATGATCCAGTACTTTGTGTATCAAAGTTATCTTTTTTTAAGTTTATGAATGAAAATACTTATGAGAGAAGAATCAAGAAAGGAAGATACATTGCACATACCACTTCCTCTCAAATAATAATGCTCTTAAACATGGCACATTAATTTCTAGCCTAGCGGTAGTGTTGATGATGTAATACTCCTGTGAGGGTAGCCTTTGTATTACATACATTTTACTTATCTTTAACTCATTCAGTATGATCAGTTAATCAATATGAATGAGACCATCAGAGAGACTATTATAGAAATATGGATACTTTGATACCTATTGCATATGCCTCTTTGTTGAGATACAGAATGATTTTGGTGGGCTAACTTGAGAAATTCTGAATGAAGGTACAGAATGAAAATTCCCCAAATAAGCAAGAGGTACAGTGGTTGAATGCATTATAGGGTCCAAAATTCTGAGGAAAGAAATAACTTTATATTTGCTTCAGAGAGACACTATTTATCTCTGTTGGCCAATACACTTTGAAACAACTATTTGGTTTTAATGGATATATATCTTGCCACTCTGCCATCAGTAATTTGAACAGTTTGAAATACTGTATGTCATCTTACATTGCTTTCTCTTTGAAGCAAACACAATCACTGGATTGTTTTTCATTGATTTAAAAACATTGACTTGCTGAAGTATGAGCCTGTGCACAGTCATAATTCTTGTCTTTTCTTCCTCAGCAAAGCCTGTGATAATTCTTTGAGTTTCAAGCAGGTGTCATGCATCAGATCCAAGTGCTTAATAAATGCACCAGAAGTATATTTTCCTTAAGGCCTTGTGTTTATCCCATTTCCATTTATCTTGTGAAATATCTTCAAATGCTTTTCTAAAATCCTGGGAAAGAGCAGGTTAGCATTTCTATTTGGCAAGCAGAGCTAGTCAGCGTAAAGTTCCCCTGTCTATTTTGACCTTAACCAACATTGGTGATTCGCAGCTTGTGTGCCAAGGGACTGTGACGAGTGACGGAGTTATTGGATGGGGCCCACCAATCCATATGTGCACCAAGCACTTTTTTGGTAATCTGAATAAATATCTCTGTCATGAAAATGTACTGTTTTTTCCTAAATGCATGTGAATGCTGCTGTTATCAATAAAATATAAATACATTTAAAAGTGATCCTGAATTCATGGTGACTTTTTGTCATTTTATATTTTCTCTGTTGATGGATAGTACCAGTTTAGTTGTACTTTTTACATGGAAATTGACTATGCTCAATGCATTAAATTTTAAGAAAAGAGGACGTCATTGACCACAGGTACTGTACTGATACCAACTTGAAATGATCTTTTATTATATCAATATTGTGAGCTGGTCATCAACAATTTACACTCATTTTGATCAACAGCATCCTAATAAATTAATAATAATATAACTAGCAACAACTATTATAGCTATGTATCTGGTTCAGGCAGTCATTTAGTTTTTATACCAAACCTGTGGAGTAATTATTATTATTCCCATTTCACTAAGAGGAAACCAAGACTCAGAAAACTCAAGGATATTGCCTTAGGACTCACAGCAAAGGAATAAGTGATGTGGGCTTTAAATCCTAGCTTGGCCACCTGACTCTAGACTCCTTGCTGTTTTGACTCCGTCACATGGCAGAGCAGTGTGACATGTGAGACATACATATCAAGTTGTGCTTTAGAAGGCATAGATTCCTGGAAGGGATGTGACTGGACCTGTCTTAAATTATGTAGAATCTAATCAATTATGATTTTTCAAGGACGTTTAATCTAGAAAAATTTGTTTGTAATATCCATGAAGTCATATGAATACTGTTCAAACCAGCAACCACCCCTGACTGCTAAACCTCCAACACCCTACTAGACATGTCTGATATTGACCTACTATTTCAAATATCAAGAAAGACTAAAAAAAAAAATAGGGAGAAAAATCAAGCAATGATAGGGAAATTTACCAGCATAGGGAAGAAAAGGAGGAGAGAGCTACGTGCAGTTCATGGACTTTAAGAACCAGAAGATCTGGGGCATTATCAGTAGGGTCCCTGAAGGTTTCCAGCTCATTCTTTTAATTCCTAATTCCTCTGGTGAACTAGGTGCTAGCCTCACCTACCCCCACTCTTCTGCATCCTTCGTCTCATTATTCTCTCTTCCACTGTGGAAAATCCTACTGTTTGTTTACAATCCAGAGTTTTAAAGAGGCTGAACTAAAATTGGCTGCTTCTGGGACATCCCTGCCAATGGATGGGATCCAAATTGGCTCTGCCATGAAGAGGCAGCTATGCCCACATAAGGATATTTTGGCTTAGTGCTTCTGTCGTCTTGTTGCCAGGCAGACAATCATCCAGGAGTGGGAAAATACAGCCGGGGCAAATGTTTATAGCTAGAGTGGTCAGCTGGTTGGAACACTAGTCTGAAGGAAAGGCTATCTGGATGTGATTTTTGACTCCTCATGGGAAGCACTTAATAACGTTGGACAAATCACTTAGCCTCTTCATCCTCAATCTATTGGACGAGGACCACAGTACAGATACCTGCTACCTGACCACGGATATTTTTAAAAGTATTCAGTTTATTTCTTCCAGCTCTGACTGTACAGGAGATAACTTTCTTTTCTGATATGAGAGCAGTGAAGTAACTCTTTCTCTGTAGTTTTCTGGTGTTATAGACAAATTTAGGAGAAAGAACAATTCTCTCCACCTTAGAAGAAAGCCTTCCCTTTGAGCATTTCTCATGGGCTAATACATTACCTGAAGATGGGAAGACAGGGTGTGTGTACAAAAATCACATCTAGAAAGCATATGTGTAAAATATAGATGTATATACAGTATTTATGTAAAGATGTCTTTATCTAGGCATTCCAGCATAACTCCCAGTTAAGCCACAACTTTTATAACGGGAAAGCAAATCAGATTTGACTACATTGGCTGTTTAACTGAAGGAGCCACACAGATGGAAAAGAAGCACAGACAAATTGCTTTTGGCTCTGCTTTCCTTTATAACAACATCAGATATTTTTAGTTTCTTTTTCTTTATGCGTTGTGCATGTTTCTGCCTCATATAGAAAGCCATTGCACATTGTCTTCACCAGTTTTGACACCCTCTACTAATAGGCCCATTTAGCATTTCATTTACCTTTTAAACTTCTGAGATCTGAAGATACCATGAGAAAGTCCATTTTTCAGATGTAGATGATTGGCAGGTAGAAATAATTTAAAGTCATGGAAACAATTCCTAATAGTAGAAAGAGACTTCACAGTGGATGCATATTTCTGGTTAGTGCAAAGTACATTTCCAAGCTGGATGGACCTATACACACCTTGGTTCCAATAATTAGAATAATTTTTTTTCAATGACAGACCCTGTATTAATGTGATGAACTGCAAGATTCATTAAAAGTGATTAACTAGGTAATTTCCACATGAACCTTTCATATGTTGGCCACTTTTTTCTCTCTCTCTTGAACTTTCCTGTCTGGAAATAGGCAATAGTGGCTATGTTCATATCCAGGTTCCTTGTGATATGACAGTGTCAGGTTGGAAAGAGATGAGTATGGTACAGGTTCCACCAAATATTCCAGTAGGCTCTCTCATAGTGATCGTTATCCTCCAAAACTGATCTAGGAGCAAGGAATTAAAAACATATGACCCAAACAGTGTGGCAATTTTCTTAAGAAGTTAATCATAGAGTTAACATATGATGAAGCAATTTCACTCGTAGGTATCCACCCCAAACTTGTGTTCATATAAAGACTTGTCCACCAACATTTATAGCAGCATTATGCAGACTAGCCCAAAATTGGAAACAATCCAATTGTTCCTCAACTGGTAAAGAAAGAAAGAAAATGTGGTATATCCATACAAGGGAATACAAGTCAGAAATAAAAAAATACCAAACTACTAATGATACATGAAAGAGAGGAACCTCAAACATATGCTAGGTTAAAGAAACCAGACACAAAGACTACGTGCTGTGTGATTAAATTTATATGAAATTTCTAGAAAAAGAAATTCTATGAAGAAAAAATGCAGAACAGTAGTTGCCGGGGGCTGGGGATAAGAGTGGGGATCAACTGCAAAGGACATGAGGCAACTTTTTGGGGTAATATTTTAAACTGGTTGGTGGTGAAGGTTGCACAATTGTATATATTTGTTAAAACTTGTTGAACTCACACATAGTAAGTGAATTTTATGGTATACAAACTAACCTTAATATGGTTATAATTCTGAATGCTTATCGGTTTCTGTAGCTCTACATACACCTCATTCCAATTGTGTGTGCTGTGTATATTAGGGAAATTGGAGTGTGTATATGTGTCTCTGTGTGTGTGTGTGTGTGTGTGTGTGAGAGAGAGAGGGAAAGTACTCCTTTCTCTAACATATTCCAGCCATGATGGAATTCTATCTGTTTCTGGAATATGCAAATTCTACTCTGCTCTAGGAAATTCTTCTGCACATGCTGTAACATGCTTTCTCTGGAACTTTCTTTCCCACTCTGCTTCTCCAGGCTGACTCTTCTTCTTTCAGGTTGTTGCTAATGTTACCTCCTCAGACAGGGCTTCCTTGGTTTTGTAAAGGAGATTTCCAGCCCCGATAATATTTTTTGGCCCATTGTGAATGTCCTTCACTGCGTTTAACCTAATCTTGAGTTATTTTCATTTATGTATCTATGCATGAATGTTTATATGTATATATTTAGTCTCTTCCCTGGTAAAATATAAGTCCTGTAAGTGGAAGTATATCCCTTTATGCACTACAGTGTGGGTATTTAATATTTTGTAAGGAATTAATAAATGAATGAATAGGAGTACTCCCTGTCTTAAGCCATGAAAGATGAGAAAAACCCCAAATATTTTAGGTAGGTCTGCATTCCAGTTTTCTTCAAGGATTTTCATAGTCGTGAATGAACTCACCTCATCTGACAAATACTGGTATTCCTGGGAATATTCTGGAATTAATCCGGTCTTCTGAGGATCTCTGAGCATAGCTATATGTCTTGACTGGCAGAGGACTCCCAGTGTCTGGGAGGGACACCCTAGCATTCCCAGGTCTAGCTCCTAATCTCACATGATCTGGGAGGCATAGAAGCTCCAGATTTTTTTCAGTGCCCCGGAATTACCAGTTGCTAAATATTGTTTTTTGACACCTCATCAAGCTCTTTTAAAATCCTATTTTTACAATTGAATCAGACCTCCCAGTGTGCAAACCATAATACAAAACTAATGTACAGTTAACTGTGGCCTAAATAATGAGGCTTCCCCAAAGCCTAATCTTCCTCCCAGGAAGTAGCTTATAGTCTGGAAAAAATCCCACTCATTACATAATCTGACAAAATAATATAATATAGTTTTAATAGCTACAGTTAATACATTAAACATATGGTTTCTTCAATAATTACTAATTTTTACATTTCTTACTACTAATTATGGTATTAAATCGTTCAATCCTTAATTTGTTCTGTCATCACTTTTTATTTATTCCATACTGAATGGCGGTAAGTGGGGACGTTAGCACTTCTCCCGTTAGCTTAACATCGTTGGTATAAATCTGCTGCACGTTGTAACGGTTTATTATCGTATTATTTTTGGTGACTTAATTTTCTTGTGACAATCGTCTCAATTTAGCCACTCCAGATGTGAAATAGTGCCAAAGGATATTTTAAAAACTTATCAAGACTGTTGTTATTTGTAGTTTTATATAATTTGAATACCATTTTAATCCCTGTCAGTTGTAACTGCCAACCTTCCCCACCTGCCTGTTTGGTGCAGGATAACTTCACCACTGCTGTGTTGGGCAGGCAAACTGGGTAGTTGGCTTGAGAAGAGTCAAAAGACCCCCAGGGAGATACTTTGGGGACTGAAATGAATTGAAATGAGTAATTACTTGTTACTCTGAGGTGTGTATATAAGTATTAGGCATCTGTGTCTCTGGGTAAAGTGAGGCAGGCTTCGTGAGGGGGGTGGGAGTAGAAAGACAAGCAGTAATCATTCACTTGATTCAGAGGCTTTTGACAGACTAGGACCAGGGTGAGATGAGGAGACTTGCCTCAGGCACAGAATTTAAGGGAGTGCCAAAAACTTGGTCATCCAGTTCAATCACATCTTAATGCAATATTTGAAAAAATCAAATGGGCAAACTGTGGTCTGTGGGACGGTGCCTGTTTTTGTAAATAAACTTTTATTGGAACCAGGGCTGGGATTGTGGTGAGGCGAGTGAGGTAGGCATATAGAAGTGGAGGGTTGTACATTGTCTTTATTTAAAGTTGTGATACTTTGTAATGGATTTTTTGCGTTAATTCTGATTTTTAAAAATAGTGATTTGTAATTTCTTAGTTTTTCTGAGATCTTCCCAAGCAGTAGTGGCTATAGGAATGCTTAATCACCCACACTAGTTTTGGGAGATGTGGAATTAGTGTATTTTGGGGTATACATTGGATCGCTAAAATCCCAATTTTATTTAAAATGCCTGTATTAGCGGGATTGTTTTAAAGGCCGATGCAGTAATGCTTTTCTTTACCTAGAGCTGCAAATGCCTAGGATATTGTAAAATTTAATTTTTTTTGAAATTCTAACAGCACTTGAACTAAGAACAGTTAAATCTCAGGGCAATCATGTCTCTGTAAAAGTAAATGCCCCATTCTTTAAATTTTGTTCAAATGTCTATCTTTCCTCTTGATTTGAATAGATTTTGCATTCAAAAATGAAATACTAAAGGAACATATATATTCTTATAAAAAATACATTCAATATATGTGTACACACATATCACAGAGAAAATAAAATCTGTTTTTCCTTGAATGATTCCTACATCAATGTAAAATATTTGGAAGAATCAAGAAAATACAAAACTATATTTAAAAGCCAATAACGAGTCAATTCAAGTCACCATTGATGCTTACTTTGTAGATATGTACCTAGTTGACTACTATGAATATTTTCTACGGCTGCCTCTATTACCATTCCTCTACAATTGTTTTGGACCCCATTATTGCATGTGTTGATATTTTCTTTCTCCAGACTCTTCCAAGGCTGTAGTGTAATAGAGAGGTGGATGACGATGCAGAGTACTTTCCTACAGAGTGTGGCTCATTTCTATGAGCGGCTAGTTTACGACCCAAAAATAGGAGCTTTGAGTCTTATATGGTTCAGGTGGGCTCGGCACTCTGTCAGATGGGGGCTGTTTTTTCTCCCAGACCTCTTGTACTACTAGGCTTCCACGTAAGGTTGTATCTCACTTGCTTCTAAATCCCTCATTCCTCCTTCTCCCTCGCTGCCTTTGAAGGTCCTGCCATGGGATTATCCACACTTCCCTCCTTACTGCAGTCATTTACAGAACCCTCTCATTCCTAAGTATTTCAGCTTCTGCTTCTTTGCCATTCTTATGAACACTACTCCCTTTCATACTTCTTAGTGATTTCAATATCCACATAGGTGATACTTGGCTTTCAGCTTCTTGACCTCTTCTTCATTACTCTATTCCTCTACTTTACCTCACACATTTACTTCCATGGTCATATCAATTAATGTATTCCTACCATAATCTTGGTTTTAGGAATTCTACTTTCTGACCACCTCCTCTCTTTCCAACTACTAACCTGACTCCACAACAAAACAAAACTCCCCAAACTGATCAGTCACATTTTCGCTGTCCTCCTTTATCCCATTTCATACTCTCTTTTTTGCTTCTCACCCAGTTTAGACTCCATGGTTTGTAATTGTAAACATTATTTTGCATATGCCCTCATTTCCCTTGTCCCTTGCTCTCTTACTAACGCAGGAGTCAGGATTTAAACTCAATCAGACTAATTCCAGTGTTTGAGCTCTTAATCACTACGGTATACATATATTATCTCATTTGAGTCTTAAAACACACCTGTAAAAATAAATCAGAAAATAGAAGCTTGGAGAAGCTAAGTAAGTCTTCCAGGATCGCACAGCTTATAAGTGATGGAATAGTATTTAAACTCTGCCTACTTTGTGCCTACACCTAAGCTCCTGAATTTGTCTGGGGAAAAACTTATGCTGACTCATTTCACTTTAAATTTATGACCATTTCAATGAGAACTTTACTCCTGTCAGGCAGACCTACACTTCCTTAGTCTGTCTTCTTTTTCCTGATACCTCTACCCTCTTCTCAAATCTCAACTCCTTTGCCATTCTCAATCTCTTCTGATAATCTTGACTTGTATTATACAGAGATCACAGATGCAATCTGAAGAGATTGTTCCTAGTGTCCTACTGCCACATCTACCACTCTATCTGCGTAGAGAACCGTATATTTGACATTCCCTCTCCTTGCTATGGACCAGCAAACTGTGCTGCTATGCATCCACTCCTTCTAACTTTTGCTAGATCTGGGTTTCTCATCCAAGCAATTGCCCCTTGTCTATGTTATATCATAAAGTTTTCCCTCTTCACTAGGTCAACTCCACAGCTGTAATATCTCCCATTAGAAAAAAATGATGAAAGAATAGACAAATAGATCAATGGAACAGATTAGAGCCCTACATAAATATAATCAACTGATCTCTGACAAAAGAGCAACGGCAACACAATGGAGAAAAAAATAGTCTTTTCAACAAAAGATGCTGGAACAACTGGGCATCCATACGCAAAAAAATGAATCTAGACCCAGACCTTACAGCCTTCACGAAAAATAACTTAAAATAGATCACAGACCTAAATGTAAAACACAAAACTATCAAACTCCTAGAAAATAGCATAGGAGAAAATTCAGATTATCTTGAGTTTTGCGACGACAATTTAGATGCAACATCAAAGACAAAATCCATGAGAGAAAGAAAGAATTAATAATCTGGACTTCATTAAAATTTAAGCTTTTTCTCTGAGAAAGAGATTGCCAAGAGAATAAGAAGAGAAGCCACAGATTGGGAGAAAATATTTGCAAAAGACATATCTGATCAAGGACTGTTATCCAAAAATATACAAAGAACTCTTAAAATTCAACAATAAAAAACCAAACAATTCAATTAAAAAATAGGCTAAGGACTTTATCAGTCACCTTACCAAAGAAGATATACAAATGGCAAATAAGCATCTGAAAAGAAGCTCCACATCATATGTCATTAAAGAAATGCAAATTAAAACAATAATACCTTTAGAGATACCACAATATACCTTTAGAATAGCCAAAATCCAAAGCGCTGACACCACCAAATGCTGGTGAGGATGTGCAGCAACAGGCACTCTCATTCACTGCTAGTGGGAGTGTAAAATGGTACAGACACTTTGGAAGACGGCTTTGCAATTTCTTATAAAACTAAACATACTCTTATCATATAATCTAGTTGTCCATGCTCCTTGGTATTTACCTAAAGGAGTAAAAAATTTATGCCCATACAAAAACCTGCACATGGATATTTGTAGTAGCTTTATTCATAATTGCTAAAACTTGGAAGCAACCAAGATGCCCTTTAGTAGGTGAATGGGTAATTAAACTGTGGTACATCCAGACAATGGAATATTATTCAACGCTAAAAGGAAATGAGCTATCATGCCATAAAATGACATGGAGGACACTTAAGTGAATATTACTAAGTGAAAGAAGCCAATTTGAAAAGGCTACATCCTGTATAATTCCAGCTATGACCTTTTGGAAAAGGGAAAACTATAGAGATGGTGAAAAGATCAGTGATTGACAAAGGTTTTTCAGGGGAGAGAGGGATGAATACAGAGAACACAGAGTGTTCTTTGGACAGTGAAACTACTCTATATGATGCTATAATGGTGGATACACATAGTCATATATTTGTCCAAACCCATAGAATGTGTAACGCCAAGAGTGAACCCTAATGTAAATGTAACTCTCTGGCGGAGGATGTTGATAATGTGGGATGCTATGCATATTAGCAGGTAGGAGGTACGTGGGAAACCTCTGTACCTTCTGCTCAATTTTGCTGTAAACCTAAAACTGCTCTAAAACACAAAGTCTATTTAAAAAAGTCCTTTTGTTATTTCATGTCCCTTTCTAGTTTCTTCTCCATTTCTCTGCTCTCCTTTATCACAGCATAACCCTTCAAAATAGTTGTTGATACCCACTGTATCTAGAGCCTGTCCTCCTATTCTTTTTTGTTCTCACAGCAATATGCTTTTAACTCCATCTCTCCACCACCTGTAGCTCTTGTTAAGTTTATCAGTTTACCATTTTGCTAAATCCGTGGATCCTTGATCCTTGTCTCATTCGACACTTTTTTTTTTTTTTTTTTTTTTTTACAGGTCACTGAGGGCTTCTTTCTCCATCCTTCTTAAACAATTCCTTCACATGATTTCAAGAGTAGTACTCTCTCTTGGTTCTATTTCTACCTCTCTGGCCACTCCTAAATATCAGAGTGCTTGAAATCTCAGACGCTGTACATTTTTGCTTCTTTATCTTCACTCCCCCCTCTAGCAATATGAACCCATCTCAAGGCTTGAAGAACTCTATCCTTCTTACTAGTTTAGCCAAAACCTCTGCATCCATCTTTGATTGCTTGCTTTCTTACACATATGGGAACCATCTGTATGGGGCTCCTGTTGGCTCTACTTTATATATATAGTAAAAAATCTAGAATTTGATCACCTCTCACATCCTTCACGACTACCACCCTTGTCAAAGCCAACAGAATCTCTTGAAAAAATCCTATGAAGCCTCGTAAGAACGATTACATTCTAGCAACAGTTTGATCACTATCAATATCTGTCTTTCTACTCATTCATTAAATACTCTTATTGTGATCACTCCTCAGGTTAAGAAATTCTCACTGCTTTTTTTTAAAACAGAGGTTCTACTTTCCAATCCTAATTATCCGTTTTTATTAGACATTTTATGAACATCTATTATGGATGTATAAAAATGAATAAAACATTTCCTACCCTCAAGGAGTTTTACATTTGGCGAAAAGACAAACATGGAGTGAATAATTACAGGAGCAATAACTGTTTTAGTATTACATGTGTGCACAGAACACTAGGGGGAGGAGCAGTCAATTAAAATTACCTCATGTAGTCATCGAAGATCTCAGAGAAATAGCATTTGTTCTGACTGGTGGAAGGTGAGCCCTGTCCTTTGAATTGTTTCCTAGTTTTCCATACTCCTTTTGTCCTAGTAATGGATCTGACCAAACGCAATATGCTGGGATTTACATACAAAGATGATTATTTTTGTTTTCTTTTCAAATAATAGCCCCAGATCTCTTCCAGCTCCCGATCTTGCCTGGTCCCATTTATGGTTGAGTGCACAAATTTGCATTGTGACTGGTGCTGCTTGTGGTCAGTAAGAATGAAAATAAAGTTTGTAGCCCCAGAATCTTTATTTTGACCCAGAGGTTCTCCCATGACACATATGAAAATGCTGTACCCCTTTTGGTGGAGGCAAGCTTCTGTGCAAACGCTAGCCTGATAGCAATAGCTATTACTGCGTGGGTTTTGTGTCCACTCAAAAACAATATTGAAATACAAGTGAGTGAGCATGTGTGACAGGTTTATCTTCTCTAGGTTATAGAAAAAGCAGCCACTCCCGAGCTTATTGTTGTTCAGTACCTTATTATTGTTATTAATAAATTACCTCTCAAATGATCAAGAAAAATTACTAGGCTACAATACCATGGTTTTAAACAACCGTTATATTCAGTAGATCCACTGAGATTCCAGAAGACATAAGGCTCTTTTATGATTTCAGAAATCATGTTAATCTTTTTAAAAGTAGCACAATGTATTGACAAGAACATAATATTTAGACTCAAAGGACTTCAGTCTTGTTCTATGTTCTAAGACATATCAGTTACATAATATTGAGCAACCCACTTAAGAATACTGAACCTCAGTTTAATTATGTGTACCACAGGATTGTGCAAACTGCAAAATACTCAACAGTTTTGTTATTATTATTATAATAGCAGTATCAATGCACAACGCTTGTCTTTTTCTTTTGACCTTATCTCTTTTGTTTTCTTTCCTGAATAGAGGTAGCTGTACAGTCCTTCTACCACGTGCTTTTTCAAGTTCATCATGAGTTTCTCTGGTGAACTGGGAATTTTACAATTGGGTAGTTAGGATACAGTGTATGATCAGGGCACTGCTGAATTACCTAGAGAATTTCTCAGTGTTGAGTTATTCATTACTTCAAGAGGATTTTCTACTTTTTAAATCTGATGGGTGTGGCGAGAAAGAAGGACCAAGCTGATTAGGATTTCTAGAGAAATGGAAAATATAGGGGAAGAAAGAAGAAGCGAAAGTAAAATGTCTTTAGACAGTATGAGGAAAATGTTCCCTGGGGAGAAATTGAACTGATGGCATCCATTTGTGATTAGATGGCTCCATGCTGCTTCTATGAAGAAGGGCGCCCAGCTCTACCCTTGCCACTGGGGGCCAACTGGGAGGCCAGCACAAGGACTCAGGCTCACTGCTGCCTCTGATTCCAGGGAGCGCTGCTCCAAGGATGGCCAGTATAAGAGGGTTTGCAGAGTATGAGCTTCAGATAGAGGCTAGTGGTTGAATGAGACTAATCTGTTCATTAATTCCACAAATACTTATTTAGTGCCTGTTATGTGACAAGAGTAGTAGACAAAACACACAACAATCCTGTCTTCAGGGAGCTTACATCGCAGAGAAGAATAAGCCTTCATTGTGAATAAAACTCTTGATCCATTCACTGGATTTTTAACGTCCCCCTGGATTGTTTGGGCGATCAATATAATAACCTGAGAATTCTCATTGTATTTCTACTGATGCAGGTTGCTGTGTTGCAGGCACTTTGATGTAATGGAAAAAGCAGCAAACTGGGAATCAGACTTTGTAGTTGCTGTCTCATCTGCCACTAATGAGGTACATGAGCTTCAGCCTATCACAAACTCAGAGTCCAAAGAAAGAGGTGGGTTCTTGGATCATTTACATACCCCCGTTGTTCTCAGCCTGTGTGATCTATGTTCCATCAGGCAGAGAGGAAGAAATTCTCTCCTTGTGAATTAACTTCAGCATAAAATCAAGCCTGCTTTTGCAGTTTGCTCTCATTTCTCTGCAACATGAATGGTGGACACAGTTGGCATCCAGGCTTCTGTAGTGCCCAGACCTTTTCAGTCAGACTTTCTTGGACCTGAGAACAGAATGTTCCACTCTAAGAATAATCTGTCAGAAAATTAAAATGAAAGTGTGTTCAACATCTCCCAGGGCAGGCTCTCCATTATGTTTAGGATCAAGTGTTTTGGCTCATGGAAGACAAAGCACTTTCTACTTCCTACAGTAACACCAAGACTGAACTTGCTCCAAAGACTAAAATAGTTCAAAGTCTGACTGAGCCTTGTAGATGTGTGGATGTCCCCAATATCTATTTCTCCTTTTTCTTTAGTAATAGCACCTCCAAATTATAGCTGGGCACATGGCTACTCAACATCAAGGCAACATTTTCCTACCTCTCTTGCAGTTTAGCTTGGCCAGGTAATCAAGGTCTGGCCAAACTGATGTGATATGAACAACTTCTAATTAGTGCCTTTAAAGAAAGCATATGCTCTATTTTACACACACTCCTCCCCGCAACTTCCCTATGCTGGAACAAAGACTCAGTGGACGTGGTGCCGAGCCATCTTCAACTGCAGACAGGCAAAGCCCTGGTGGGTGGTGAAGCTACATTAAAGAAGGATTTCGGGTCTCCAGGTCTGTGGAGCTGCCACACTAGCTTTAAACTACCTATTCAGACCTTGATATCTTTCTTAAACCATTGAACTTTATGGCCTCTTTGTTTCAGCAGCCTAACCTGTATCACAATTAATACAAAGATAAATGACTCAGTAATAAATAGACATAAAAATGTTACATTATCAATAGTTTTCTTTGACCTGTTCTAAAAAGATAACTAAGCCAATCCAGCCATATTCTATGTGAAAAGTATATATATATATATATCTACCAGGAGAATAGGGAACCTTTTAGGGATGACCTATACAAGTGTACTTTTAAAAATTTTCATTTCTTTTCTTTGGAGTTAAAGTGTAAAAAATAATTTAAAAAGACACATTTGGTTGAACACTAAATTTGCATAATTTTAGAAGTTCTAAATTGTGATTCTGTCACCAATAATAACTTTTTTATAATCCATGATCACTGATAGTCCAACCAAAATAAAGAAGACCTGACAAGTGCACAGAGAAGGTGAAAATTATTGTGTTGTGGATATACTAATATTGAATTTCCTAATTTTACACATTTATTTTCTCGGTAACTACATCCATGCTTGCATTTGGTTGCCAAATTTGTTTGTAAAAAAGTTGTTGATGAACAAACAAAAATAATTAAACCCCTCAATATTAACTAAATAATATCTTGATGAAGATTTTAAAACAGTTTGGCTAGCATTTTTTCTGCTTAGAAGTGATGTCGCTGTGAAACGTGAGGATAACACTTCATGTGTTACTATTTGTTGTGAAGTGATTTAATAAATGTTTAAACAAGTCATTACCATGTTGACAGCAATTCTTATCATGGAGCTGTAACTTTGATATTGATTGTCATGCTAGGCTTCCCACCCACTTCCTCTGCCCTGAAAATGTGCGGACACATAAGTCTGACCCTCAGAGAGTGCTGACAGACTGTGTTAGTTATCGATGCCTGTTCTTTAGTCTTCCTCTCGTCTATGACAATCAGCCCTACTTTCCACAGTGAGGTGGTAGCATGCATGGAAGGGATAAATCGTGTCTAGTACATGCTCATCTGCTAGCAGAGCTTAAGACTAGCATATTTGGAGAATCACAGTTCTACTCATATATAAGTAACCTCAAAAAGAAGCAACAGCCAGGAAGCCCCTTCCGATTTGTCTAATAGTTTCAAACTTGCAATCAAGGAATGAGTTTACTTTAGGTTCCTGGCCCCTCTGAGTGAAGGCCACTATCTTACCTTCAGGAATAAGTAGAGTTAAACGTTCTGTGATATTCATTCCTTCAGTAATAATTGCTGAGCACCTGCTATATGCCAGATAAATAATGAGCTAAACAGGTGCTATTTCTGTCCTCTTGAAACTTGCAGTTAGGTGGTGGATGTGCATCCTTGTTTTGAGCCTCCTATGGTGTGTGTTTCTGCTGCGTGGGTTTCCATTCCTCCACGATCTTCAGACCGCTCTACCAAGAGCTCTTCCCCATGAGTTTCATCAATGAAGAAACAAGGCATGACCTGAGAATGGTGTGGTGCCTTCAGTTATACAGTCTCAGAGACGGAAGTTCTCTTAATTTATCTGTTGCATAAGTTTTCTTGAAGAGACTCCTAAATGGATAACTGTTCAATTTCTGCTCCAACACCTTTTAAAAGGGTATCATGCCTGATGTTATCAAATTTTTTGCAATATAAATTCAGTATTTTCCAATTTATTTATATGATCATAAAAAGAAAAGAGGTCAGTATGGCGCAATCTGATCTTAATAGATCCATGTTTAATCCTAATGATAACCTATTTCTCCCTAAATTCTGACAACTTAAGGAAATATTTCAAAAACTTGTTCAGGGACAAGATTTTCAGACACAGATTTTTATTATCCACCTTTTTTCCCTATGAAAATCAGTACAATTGCTCATCTCAAGTCTTCTGTCATCTTTCCCATTCTCCCTGTAACTGTGAGACTAAACTTTAAATATTCTTGTCTATGTCACAGATGTTGTCCTTCCCATTACAGTGTTTCTATTATATCTGGGCCTTTTTCTCCATTCTCTTTGAGTAGCAGGCAAATACATAGCTTTTTCTTACATAGTCCAAGAAAACAGTTTTACTTTAAGATAGTCTTTCTCAACCAGGTTGGTATTTTCCTCTTAGGGGTCATTTGACAATGTCTGGAGACATTTTTGGTTGTCACAACTGAGGGAGGAGGTGTGACTGGCATTTAATGAATAAAGGCCAAAGACACTTGCCAAATATTTCACAATGCACAGGATATCACTCCACAACAAAGAATTATTTGCCACAAGATGTCAATAGTGTTGAGCTTGAAATAATTTGATTTAAAACAATTCAAATATTTATTTGTCTTTATTACAATGTTTTCTTAAGGACTTTTTTCTATATCTCCTCTCTTAAGAAGCTACTGTTTATTGAAGTATTTTAGTATGCTTTCTTTCTTCACTGATCTATTTTTCTATAAACGCTGGAATATTTGCCTGTACTAGGCACTTTAGGTAATACAAAGATGAATAAGTCTTTGTCTCTGGCTTTATGGTAAAGAATCAGTATCTGTGAATTAAGATATTTATGGTTAAAGGCAAAACTGATTAATCATGTCAGAGCAGACAGAGTATGAGAGAAAGTTGGAAGGACTGGTTGTTTCTGGCTGAAGGGATGTAGAAGATACAATGGGGTGGGTAGCATTGGAACTGGGTGTGAAGGATAATCACGACTCGAACATGCTGAGGTGATGGAACCAGGGCAGGCTCAGGGGACCATCAGCGGTGGCCAAGCTCAGGTGAGGTAGAGTGGATGGAGAGACGAGGTTGGGAAGTTGTTTGTTCCCTTAATTTAGATGTTAATGGTATAGGCCAAATTATTTTTTGTTTCAAAAATATGCACATCAGGATCATTATAACAATTTTTTACTCTTCTGAGCAAAAATTGTGTCAAATTTTTATACTGTATGTTGAACAAATCAGAATTTTTCATTGAAATCTGAGCTTGTTTGGCGTTGTCCTGAGTTTTCATGAGTATTTTTAAGGCTTTAGCATCAGCTATTGTTCCTCATAGTCAGCAGGCAGAAATACCTTTTGTTTTCATTTTTCATTCTGAAAATTCACCTTGAATATGCATATTCTCACAGCTTCAAAGGTCATAATAACCCAAAAATGCATAATTTAGAACAGAGCTCAATGATTCACTCCTACAGTTTGGAGTGAAAATAAATTCTAGCCTGAGATAACAAAATTTGATATATAACATCTTTGGAAATCTCCATCAAAATGTAACATTACAATGGAGGGACAATATTCAACTGTCTTCCTATTGCCCAAGAGAGTCATCAAATTCGCCTGGGGGAGTAGGATTTAAACTGCTGATTCCTAGGCCCTCTCTATGTTGAATATATTGAATCTGAATGGGGAAAGACACAGCAGGAAATATTCCTTTTTCATTTTTCTTGTTACAAGTGCCTTAAATAATGCCTGTGAAAATAAAGTTTAAAACCCACTGTTCTAGAAGTTGGAAGAGTCAGACTACTCAGGCTATGATTAAACATCTTGTGGATGTGGTGGTCAAAAACTGTAAGTAATGAGCAGGATTCCAGAAATGTTATGGCTTTGTATACAGAAGTGAGGCCTAGGAGAATGCACTGAATTATGTATACAAAAAGAGGCGAGATGAGAGAAACTATAGAGCATAAAGTAGAAAATATTTATTTGTCTGTGATAGCATTCCTGAGGGAGAATTATTGTAGTTTAAAAAAAGGCAAATGTATTCATTCTGCTGTAAAAATAGAGACATGCCTAATCATTATATACCAAATTGGTTTTTGGGATCCACCTGCACATGATTATAAAAATACCTTGTTGTTTTACGATTCTTGGAACAAGGAAAATTGGGAACATAAATGCCACTCTTTCCTTTTAGTTGAGCTCATAAAAATATTAAGAAATCATATTAGTTTTCATGAAGATTCCACCTACCTTTGTCCTCTAATGATACAGAACTTTAAGGTGATGATAATTCGAATGAATTTTTTTCCTCTTTTTCCTATTCTTATTCTCTAGGCATAAAGTTCATAAATGCGTAACTTGTTTTACGGAGTACACATTTTCCTGTTGACTCAGGTATTGTGTTCATGTTTTATTTTGTAGTCTTTTAAAGTGTGTCTGTACTAAGTGTGGCTCTAAGATTGTCAGCTCTAAAGGGCTGTGTCTACATGGTTCCTATCATGTATAGATGAGTTCTTAATAAATATTTTTTGATGATGACGATGGTTGGGTATATCTGATTTAAAGGATCAAATTCAACTGCAATGAGGTATGGTACAGCCTTTTTCATGACACTTGCTCCTTAGCATGGCTATATTTTCCTCTGTACAATCAGGCTGCTAATACCATCCCACCCCGTATTGAGATGATTCTGTGGAATAATTATGTAAAACACATAGCCTGGGAGGTGTCCAATAACTATCGCTCCTCCTTTCTTCCCTTACGCATGTCATAGAATTGACTAAAACAATTCTTGCCCTTCATCTACATCGTGCACAGTAAAAAAATAACTTTTACTTAATGTGGAAGATTGGACACTTTCCAGTATATTCAGCATTTCTCCCTGTGGACCTCCTCCTCCAGGAGGCTTGCCCAGCCCTGCACTATTCAACTTAGGCATTGCCACGTGACCAGCATTAACGAATGAAATGGGAGTGGAAGTGATGAGTCACGTTCTAGCAGACGTTTTAGAGCCAGTACATGACTCCCAGTATTCTTTTTTCCTTTGCCACAAGGACAGGCAATGCTTCATACAGAGGCTACTCCATCAGCCTGAGGCCAGGGAGAATGCTCTCTTGACCTGTAGCAGAGATAAAGCTGACCCACAGTGAACACAAGTCATGAATGAGAAAGAAATATTTTTTGTTGGAAACTACAGACATTTTGTGATTGTTTTATGTCACATAAATAACCCACAAGGAATTTTGGGGGGAATAAATAGCAAGGAATATTGATCAGAGCCTACTTGAAGTGCCACCTTAACATGCTATGCCTTCCCCAGCCATGGAAGTGGCTCATAGGAGTCCTTTTTGCCTCTCAAGCCTCATCTGGCCTCTTCACTTGGCACCCTGTCATAACCAGCTCTAAGATATTATAAATCGTTTGAGGAAATGTGTGCTCCTATGTAATCTCCATAGAGAGAGTATGCACCGAACAGCTTCTGTAAACCTAACTATAGAATGTTGAGTAGATGTATTTTACATTTGAAGGTCAAGCAAACTTCGCTGGGTCAGTATACCACTGGTAAATGGGTGCTGCGGAATGTCAATATCAACAGGAAGGAGAAAGTTGTGTCTAATTTAGAGGCCTAAAAATTTGGGAGAAGGCTGTTCCCAGAGCCCAGGAGAAGCCATCCTGCTTGAATATGATTCTGTCAATAATGCTAGGTCCAGTTGCTCTTTTAAGGGAGAAACTGTTTTTTTATAATTCTAGCATTTTCTGAATTTTCCCCTCAATGAGTCATAGTATTAAGCCATTTGGGCTATGGCAGTAGAAGCCTTCTGAGAATTTAAGGAAAATCTAGATGGGTTTTGAGCCCACATTCTTGTAAACAAGATGCCTCCATTCTATTTTAACTAGATATATCACTTTGATACAAAGAGGGTCATTAAGAAATATTTATTAGCTTGTTAAACTGAACTGCTGTTGTTATTTCTGGCACAAGTATCATAAAAGCATTCAAAATTTCATAGAATTCTACTAACTATTCAGCATTAGGAATCAGAACACTTTTATCTGTTTCTTTTCCTAAAGCAAGGGATTCCTCTAGGCACCAGTACGTCTTAAATATTTCTCCATATCATTAAGTGTAGATAAGCTCAAGGGCACTCAGATATTTTTTGTTAGATTTTTATGAGGAAGTACCTGGCCAAATGGATACATCTCATGCTAGTTTCAGAGAGACTGATGAATACCATCTTACCTGGATATATTCTTGAAGATCTTTCACTGTTTAGTCATTTAGAAGTATAGATTGGATCCTTACTCTGCCAGATGCTGTGAGCATTGTGTGTCACCGTGAGACAACAGCTTATTCTGGGGCATATATTCAGCTTTTGTCATTTGTGAGAAAATCTCTTGAAAGTTTTTTCAACTTGGAAAGCTTATTTTAAAGTGGTAACATAGCAGAGTAACAGTGAAAAAAACAAAACAATAAACTGTATATTTTGCATTAGGCAGACCAGAAAAATTTGGTTGTATAAGGGTGTTATTGACCAAAATTATTAAACTAAAGTCAGCTGTACTAGTTTATGGATATCAAAACCCAAAGTAGCAGCAATATGAATAGGAGAAACTAGAATAAATTTTTGAATATGTTCTAAAGAGAGAGTCTCAAATGGAAGAGGTATGAGTTGTTTAGTCTGCATTAATCTCTCCCTTTGATTTGCTGGAAGTGACATTTTATGATGTGCATTTTCTCTTATAATAATCTACTTTTGTAAGAATGGCTACCCTATTTAGTAAATCTTAAATTTTCCCATTGATTGGGATGTCAGGCTTAAATTCATGTGCCAACAATTGCTATAGGCTGTGTGGATCCTCGTATTGAGAAGAACTCTGAGGTCATATTTAGACTCAGCAGGAAAAAACGGTCCTGATAAAGGAGTGATATTTACCATGCTTGGGAAGAGGGCACGGCTGTGCCATATTGAAGGAGTATCGTAAGTGCCATGTATTTGCTATCTTCTTCACATAACATTTTAAAATTGGGGAATTATTATATAAATTAGAATTTTTTATCTTCTCATATTCTCCAGGAAAGATTACAAGGCAATTTCTTCTTTGATTCATTACTACAGTCTTATTTAATGTCACTAAAATCTCCTTTAGTTTCCAAGATGTTGGTGTGCCCCCATCTTGGGAGGATTTCAAGTGGCAGTTTACTAGGGAGGCATATGAGACTGTATCAAGACCCAAGGACGTGGTTGAAAGAACTCCTGAAGAAAAAAATACCAAAACTCATGTCTTGATAACATTGCTCAATACTTACTATGGATGTGAGTTGTAATAATAGTGGGAGCCAGGGAAGGTTTGAAGTAATAAGAGATTTTCAACGATATTGTAAAGTTGAAAGGACGTTAGATTACATGAATTTATGTGAACACGTACTCCTGAGTATGATAGTATATTCCTACCCCAACAATGCGAACATGCTTCATGAGGTCATTAAGGCTTAACAAAATCCATAAGCAGATTTGTATCACATTACTCTGGGACCCCAGGAATCAGTTCTTGGTAGAAGGACCCCAAGTACTGATAATTCTGTTGATAGTTCATTCTCACTGCATGACTTTTTGCTACTCTTTAATTTCCTTCTTTCTTTGAAGGGAGGTTGAATTATGCTAGGCATAATTTATCTTATATTCCCATTTTAAGATAATTCACTTACATCTTATATGCATTTTTTTATTGAAGAGTAACTTACAGCAAAATGCAGAAATCAAAAGTATACAAATTGATGAATTTTCACTAAGTGGACGCACCCATGGAACCACCGCACAGGCCAAGAAGTAAAATATTATCAGCATCTGATAAATCCCTCCTAATCAGTAGTCCTCTCTTCTCTCAGAGGCAACCAAAAATATTTGACTTCAAATATCATCAAATTCTCTATTTTGAACTTATATGTTTGGCAACTTCTGAACAACATTTTTGTGAAATTCATTCATGCTGTAGTGTATAGTACTAATTTATTCTTTTCATTGCTCTATAAATTTCCACTTACAAATATTCAAATTATTTATCCATTTCACTACTGATGAGTATTTGGGTTGTTTCCACTCTTGGCTATTGTTTATAATGCTGCTATGAACATTCTTACACATGTCTTTCAGTGCACCAAGGTATGCATTCAGTTAGAATATCCGTAGGAAGGAATGGGGGTGTCATAGAGAATGCATATGTTTAATTTTAGTAGAAACTGCTAAATAGTCCTCCAAAATGGTTGGACCAATCTACACTTCCAAGAGGAATATATGAGTTCCAGTTGCTCCACATCCCTATCAACAATGGCAATTGTCAGTCCTTTTAACTTCAGCTTTCTGGTGGTGTGTAACTGCATCCCATTGTGGTCTAAATTTGCATTTCCCACGTGACTGATGAGAATGAACACCTTTGCTATTTGGGTATCCTCTTTTGTAAAGTGTATCCTTTCCATTTTTAAATCAAGTTGTAGTTTTACATTACTTTTTGGAAGGTTTTATCTATTCTGTTTTCTAGTCCTCTGTCATTTATATGTATTGCAAATGTTTTCACCTGTTTTGTGGCTTGCTTTTTCACTCTTAATGGTGTACTTGGATTAAAAAATATTCTTAATTTTAATGTAGTCCAATTTCTATGTCTCTTTTTTTTAATAG
Organism: Equus quagga; assembly: GCF_021613505.1. NCBI lineage: Eukaryota > Metazoa > Chordata > Mammalia > Perissodactyla > Equidae > Equus > Equus quagga. Next base: position 119,564,996 of record NC_060273.1, read on the forward strand.
TTCAGGGTTTTTGAGCCCTTTTCATGAAATCTTTGTCTATTCAAAGTGATGAAGTTATTCTGTGTTATTTTTAGATTCTTTTGTTCATTGCCTTTTCCATTTAGATCTATGATTTGGAAGTGATTTTTGTTCACGGAATAAGATGGGAATCAAGGATTACTTTTCTCCTATATAGATATCCAACTGGATAAGTACCGTTTATTGATAGCACTATTCTTTTCCCACTGCTCTGTTGGGCCATCTTTATTATGAGTTATGTGCTTATATTTGTGTCTACTTATAGACACTTTAATCTGTTCCAATGATCTGATTGTCCATCCTTGCACCAACACCACACTATCTTAATTACTGTATTTTAATAAGTCTTGAGATCTGCTGGTAAGTCACTTTGGTATATTTAACTGTCACATGATTTCAAGGTTCCCAACAGAACTTTATGAAGTCAGAACTTTATAAAATGCTATGAAGATCTTTAAATTTTCATTATGATGTAATTTTTCTTAGTTGTGTAATAGTAGATTTCTGAGTTATAACCTATTTCCCAAAGATATTATGAGAAATCTTTATTTTTATAAACATTGCTTAAGTACTATTGCTACTGCTGCTGCTACTGCTATTAGTAATGTCATGGTGAAAGGGGGTTTTATGAACACTTTAAAAGAAAAATAATGCAAGGAATTTAGCCAAAACCCTAAGTGTGTCAATATATTTTTCATTCATATAAGAGCTAAAAATATATACTACATGCTAGTCCATCTGAATTTTTTTTTATTTCTACTTAATGTATATCCTATGAAAGTACTGAAAATCTATAAATAGTATGCAAGATTTATTTGTCAGTTTAATAGGTAGATTATAACAGCATCTCAAGTTTGTGACCAAAATCTCAACTAGCTATTTTTGTTTAATCAAAATGTTGCAGAGAAAAAAATAGTTCATTATGTTCCTACTAGCTGTTTGAAAAAGTTCAGCCTTCCCTGGGCATGGTTTCTCTGTATAACACTTGGTGGAATTGTAATGCTTTTACTGTCACCTCTAAATATCATCACACCTTGGAGAATCTGCAGAGTTATGTAACACTGTGATTAAACAGAATCACACCCCTTTCCTAGCACAGACTCCGAGTTTTGCTGATGTAGAAAACGCAGAATCCCAAGACCTCCAGCTGTCTTACCTAAAGTTTATGGGAAGGAAGGAAGACGAACCAATGGCTGAAAAGAAATTAAGCAAAACCCCTCTTGCAGTACAAATGAGAGAGAAGGGACAAAAATAAATTAGGCTCCCCTGGCTTCACTTATAGTCCTTTTTAACCAACAATATTTTCTTTCGTTCTTGGCTCACTGCCCTCAAAGAATTCAGAACTTGAATTCAAATTGATTATTAAATAGATAGAGACTTAATTTGGAAATGAGCAAAGTAATGCCGAAAGAACAAGAATATTTCTAACCCTTGAGATTTTCGGAGGAGTGAACTAAATCAGATCTGTGGATGATACTGTTGTGGATCACATGGTGCTGCAGCGAAAAAAATACACAGCAGAAAAATTATTCTTTGTTTCAGGGATAAAAATGTTACGTTTTTCATAGTTGACATTTCTGTGACACTCGAGCTGCGGAAGCAAACACTCCTTTCTTCATTATCAATGAAAGGGGTTAGCCTTGGAGCTCAGCTATTTAAACACTGCAACAGACATCGCTTATACAGGTCAGTTACAGGTCCTAACAATTAAAAACAAGAAGGAAAAATGTTCATAGTCTCACATGACAGTGTCTAATTTGGTGATTTTTTGCACATTTCAAAACTGAGACTTGAGGCTGAGTGCAAAGAGTACGCAGGCCTGGCTGACACATCGAGTTCCTGTGAATGCTACTGGAGAAGTCACTAACCTTCATCCCGGAGCTGGCACCTTGCTTCAGGAGAGCAAACTTCCCTTCTACCTGCATCTCAGAAAACTTGCCTGTCAGGATTATGTCCGTGTTGTTCAATGCCTGGTCTTTCATTTTGGAGAATCAAAGAGTATTTGATGAATAATTACTTGCTTACTATTTTTTCATTCCATTCTCAAGTTTCTACTTTGACTTCCTAATCCAGGATTTACTTTCATAGTTCTCTTCTAATTATGTAGGTCATCAGATGCTCTAACAAGGCAGGTGGTGACAGGTCTGCTCCCGGTTTAAGTGAACTCTTCAAAAATAGCCTTCTTGTACACAGAACTGCTGCAACTCTATGTTTCAATCTTGAGAGTATGGACTTGTGGGGAAATGTCATCAACTAATATTCCTATTTAGAGTTGACCTTCATCATTTATTTTATTGGACAGATCACCAAAGTTTGGTTGAGAAATACCCCTGTGTTTTTTCTTATTTGTTTGCAAGAAGTGTTTTAGTTATGTACTTTTTTTTTTTTTTTTTTTGGTGAGGAGGACTGGCCATGAGCTAGCATCTGTTGCCAATCTTCCTCCTTCTTTCTTCTTTTTTTTTGCTTGAGGAGGATTGTCCCTGAGCTAACACCTGTGCCAATCTTCCTCTATTTTGTATGTGGGATGCCACCACAGCATGGCTTGATTAGTGGTGTGTAGGTCCATGCCCAGGATCTGAACCCATGAACCCCCGGGCTGCCAAAACGGAGTGTGTGAACTTAACCACTATGCCACCAGGCTGACCCCGTTGTTATGCACTTTTTACCATTCAGCCTGACCCTGCTATTTTTGAAAGTACTTCTCGTGTACCACATTTCTTTGATAATGCTGTTGTTTTGCACCTTCCGTCACTGGTGATCTGTGATTCCTGTTAATTATCTCAGAAGTACGAATTCACCAATCGGAATCACTTTTCTAGCCTGTGCTTCCCATGCTTATGTGAAACCTCCCACAGATTCACTTTCTATTCCTTTAATGGGAAAAGTTGAGATTTCCTTGTGTTTATGATTCAAGAAAAACATAAGACAGAAAATGCAGATTTAAGTGACTACTGTGTTCTAGGCACTTTCACATGTGATATCTGACATGCATAACCAACTAAAGATAGAAGTTTATATCTTTTAATGCATCATTTTACTGGATCACTGACTAGCTTAGAAAACTGAAGCTCAGAAAGGGAAAATTACTTGTCCAAAGTCACATGCTGAGTACTTGTTTTGTACAGAGTTCTCTGACCCCCACCTTTGTACTGCCTTTGTGCTATTCCCTTCACCACCACAGACAGCTGACATTGAGTGCTTACTGTGTGTCACGCCCTGTGTTAAGAACTTTACCCACTTTATTTCACTCAGTCCTCATAGCAGTGTGAGGCTGTAGTCCCCATTATATACATTTAACACAAAATGAAACCCAAACCAACTTCACGTTTCAAGAGCTTAAGAGACTTGTGCAAACTTACGAGAAAGAGGCTCTGCGAGGTTCAAACTTGGGCCCACCCGAGAGCACAGACAAAGCTCTTTCCCACCGAGCTAGAGGACTGCCCATCAGTCAGCAGGGAGTGAGAAATGCTCAGAGTTGATTTTGGTCTCTGGGCCATGGTTCTCAGCCCTGGCCTCACACTAGAATCATCTGAGGTATGGGCTCCAAACCAGATCAGTTAAATTAGAATCTGTTAGGGGAGGGGCTGGGTATATTTTTAAAAGTCAGTAGGTGAATACAATAGCGGGCAGCCAGGCTGAGAACCATTGCTGCAGTTGCGTTTAAGTCCTGTCTCATTTCTCCCCTTCTTTTCCATCAGCTGGTGAGTTCTCCCTGTGCACTCTTCCCTGTTCCACTTCCTGTGCCAACTGTGATACAGGCAAGGGCCTCATTTCCTGTCCCCATAACTTATCTGTAAATGTACCTGTCACCTGGCTGAGGTTGAGGCCCAAATGTATGAAACGTAGCTTAAATTGGGGTTCACATCGTCACTTGGGCTCACCTCTGGGCTTTACTTCCTCTACTGTGGTGCTGTCTTAGGATTATTATCATTGCCCTAGTCCAGTCAAAGAGCTGCTCCCAGTAGCTGAAATACAAGTCCTAGAATTGAGCTTTTGCGGTCTGATTGGCCTCACTAGAGTTCTCTGTTCATCCCTGAAGCAGCCTCTGCATGCGGTGGGCTTATCCTAGGCCACCAGCTTTAGCTCCTGGAGGGGAGAATGAGCTTCAAGCTGGGGGTAGGGAGTAGTTCTTCCAAAACAAAATTAGCATACGATTGCCTTAAGAAAGGAAAACAATCCTTTCAAGCTGATTTTCAGTGTGTGCAGTGTATTCACCTGAGGACACTTAAAAATATACCCAGGCCCCTCGCCTCAACAGATTCTGGTGGAACCCTCAGTGTCCACCCAGCCTTGAATGGCACCATCTCCTAGCTTTATATCCTCCCCATTAGCCATCTCCTTTCTGGGACTGAGCCCCACCAATAAAACCCAGCTTACTTGGCTGGAAACCTCATTTGTTGCTTAGATTGTGTTAGCTCTTTCTCATGATAAACAAAACGAAACAAAAAATATTGTACTGAATTATCTTTTGGAGGTAATTTGTGATGAACAGAACTACCAAACGAAGAGGCCCATCATCTACCAGGTATAGAAATTGAGTTCTTATTAAGAATTTGGTTAAATCCTTTCAGCTTTCCGGACCTCAAATAAAATAGCAAAATGATGCTTTGTCGTTGTTAGTGCTGTCCAGTCAGTTGTGACTCCTAGTGACCCCGTGCACAGGAAAGCGGAAACCTGCCCAGTCTTTTTGCAGTTTTCACAGCTAATTTTTTGGGAAGTGGATGGCCAGGTCCTTCTTCCTAGTCTGTCAGTTCCACTGAATCCTGTCCACCATGGGTGACCCTGCTGGCCGGCGGCATAGCTTTCAGCATCACAGCAACACACAGCCACCACAGCACGACACCCAGCAGACGGGTGGTGTGACTCCTTGACGGGGAAACGAGCAGACCGTGGCAGTGAGAGCACCGAATCAGAGCCAATAGACCACTAGGGCTGGCTAAGATGAAGCTCAAGGATTCTAAAGTCTTTTCCAGCTATAATGTTCTATAAATTTACACTAAATTAATTGAATTTTGTTTATTTTTCTTGAACAATTAAAACATTTCTAATGAGATTTAAGCGTCAAGGAGGGTGATTATACATTTCTGTTTTTCTGGGACTTTCCAGGTTTTCACTTTTGTACCTATAAAATTATTAATTGTGCCATGGTTATTCTCAGAATTTCCTGATTTGAATAAGTTATATGGTCACTGTAGGGAAAACATAGTCTGTTGCTTATACTGCTACTAATATTTACCAAGCAGTTACCACGTGCTAGACTCTATTGTGAGTGCTTTAAATATTTGAATTTACTTAATCCTAATAACGATCCTAGGAGATAGGCACTATTTTCAACTCCATTTTATAGATGAGAAGAATGAATTTCAGAGATGTTAAGAAACTTGCCAAAGATCACAGAGCAAATAAGTGATAGAACACTATATTCTCCTGCCTCTCATGTTTAATGTTTGTGAACTGAATTAATTAAAATGAACAAAAATAACATTAATGGAAGCACTAAATCAAAATACTTATCAAAGTTTTAGAATTCAAATAATACCTATGATTACCAATTATAACCCAAACCATAAACTAGAAGATACCAATTTGAAAACCCACTGTAGGTAAAACCCTACAAAGAACAGTATAGGAAATTTGTGATATCACACATATAATGTGTTTCCTGGAAAAAGCTTTGTAATATTGGGTCTTCCACTCCAAATCATACAGTTTTAGTGATAAAGTTAGATGTTTTAGTATATGTGTGTATATGTATATAGTGTGTGTGTATACGTACTTATATGTAGTACATATTAGTATATACTAATTTAATTTTATCACTAAAACTGTGTATTAGTATGTACATGAATTATTGTAGTAATTTTGGTACAAGATATACCATATACATAATACATCTTGCATCAAAATTTACCTAATAAAACATAAGTGATATGTATGTTTAATAAAGACTTTTCCCCCCTCTGTTTTTGACTCAATTTCCAAACTCCTCATTCTTTTTCATTTCTTGCTTAAAGAAATAAGTATGCAAATATTTCAGTTACTATAAAGTTGTAATTTTTCTTTTGCTCTTTCAACTTATATATTTGTTTTCTCTTAGTTGTCCTCAAGTTAAAGTGCTATAAATGATTAGAATTGTAAACAGAAAAATGTCTTAGGAAACTGTTTTCTCAATTTTTTTTCTGTTTTGAGAACAGTGTGTCACAAACTTGTCTGAGTCTAATTGTTGCCTGGGTAGCCCCAATCCAAATCTGTTGCTTTGACTTTCTAGGGCAGAGGCCTACTAATTGCTATTTTTGACAAGTATCACAGATGACTCTGTTGGGGAAGAAGAAATTTTCCTCTACCCTTCTAGGTTCTTCTGATTGATCTAAGAATTAAATTGGCATGAGACAGATTAACAGGAGAAAATCAAATTTAATTGCATATGTGTGGGAGCCCCACATACTTGAGAGGGCCAGGGACCCCACATACCTGAGAGTTCAGAGACAAAAAGGTAAAAGGAGGTATGTACACCATCTTGAGCCAAGGAATGAGCTAGGGGCCTGAGGCTTCAGAGGGGAGGAGGGTAATTCACAGGATGATAAGAGCTGATGTTCAGTAATCAGAGGTTTGCCCTGCCATACAGATAGGTCATAAAAATTTATTTCTGGTTATAACTTTTATTATGGACGAGGCCCCCCGTTTGAATTCTTTAAAGGAGAGGTAAAAGTTTCTCTTGAGCCCACAGGATCTCAGTTGCCTTTAGCTCAAAATATTCCACATGCCAAAGTGGCACATCTTGGGGAGGCCTGTTCTGAACTCCTTCAAATCTGAAGACCAGGATCTTAAGAACATGAATGTCCGGGAAGCATTATTTTATACTACAAATGATTTCTGTTGTGTCAAATAGAATACAAAGTCTGAAAGAAACCTTGTTTATAAGGATATTGGATAAAATTTTATTTCTTTTTCTTTTGAGGAAGATTAGCCCTGAACTAACATCTGCCACCAATCCTCCTCTTTTTGCTGAGCAAGACTGGCCCAGAGCTAACATCCATGCCCGTCTTCCTCTACTTTATACATGGGACATCTGCCAAGTATGGCTGGACAAGCAGTGTGTAGGTCTGCACCCAGGATGTGAACCGGTGAACCCTGGGCCAGAAAGCAGAACATGTGAACTTAACCACTGTGTCACCAGGCTGGCCCCTGGATAAAATTTTAAATTGCACAATAAAAATTTATTTAAGATGTTGTAAAATAAGTTTTTGTACTGGCAAATATCTACCTTGAACTCTGTGAGTACATTTATATTTGGGGGGACTGAATTTACTAAAAATAAATTTGAAAATCAAGTACACAGTAAACTCATTGAATTTCCCAAAATGCATTAGTGCTTTTTGATAACTTGAATTTTTTGGCATTAATCCTCATGGGAAGAAATGGTGCCAGATATATATGTTTTGCTCTAATCATTTACATGAAAATGACTAGAATTATATTTATTTACCTACTTTTTCAGTTTTTCTAATATTAAATATGAAAATATACATTCACTTTCATTAAACTTGTTAGAAAACAATTTGGAGCATCTTTGTATATTTTAACAACACAAATTATTTTGTTATTGATGTGATTCTCTCAAACTGTAAATTTTGTCACTTTTGCCACAAAGTCACAAGTCTGTCACATTTCTCCGTGATTGACAGAGAGCCCTTGATTTAGGCCAGCTGTTGGAATGCTGTGCATTTACTGCTAAAGCTTTCTGGAGGCCTCGGCTATCGCATTTTCATTGAATGTGAATTCCTTTTTGTACGTGTACATATTGTACAGAGAACAGAAGAGCTCACAGCAGCCTCTAAACGGCATCTGTTCTTTATAGTGAGATGAAGAAGCTGCAGAAGGTTTGTGGAAACTTGCTGAAGCTTGTTGTCACTTAGCAGGAAGTGTTTAGAAGTTTGCGAAGAACAGAATTACAATTTGTCAAATGTTGCAAACTTCGCAATGAGCACACAATGTTTGATTGCACCGTTGCTCTAAATAGGATTGCATTCTATGTACTTTCAAAATGACCAACTTTCTTTTTTGGTAAAATACAAAAAATTCCTGCACAGGAATTCACAGTCACTCAGGTGAGATACATTCTTCTTTGTTTTTACCTTTTTTAGGCGTGGGGGCTGTCGGGGGTGGTGGCAAGCGGAGGGCGTGGGGCAGTGGGAGGGGAGGGAGTAGGGGCAATATTGTACAAATCACAGTCACAGCAGTCCTGGCACCTGCCTTGCTGATTGGGATGAAGAAAGTTTTTTGTTTTTTAATTATAAACTTTACTTTCAGGCTTGCAAGAAATTCTTAAGCCAATGAAGTGCTGGGGTCAATGCTTTATCATGTGGATCTGCACAGAAGAGCACTTTGTTTAGAAGTCTCCACACCTACTCAGGATTCATCCTTTAATCTTTATATGTGCTGAGCTAGCTAGAGTCAGTAAAGAATGCATTGAATTCCAAAAGTTTGACATTTTTGTTATGGTGGCACTTCCTTTTCTCCCCTTATCCTTGTGTGATTTCTAACTTCCTCATAATTTTTCCTTTTAATCTATCCACCATGCATTTTTATCTTTGAGGAGGAAAAAATGCTCTCTTCTCACTTTTCTGTGATTTGGTTGATTAGGTTTGGTTAGAGAGACTGTATTGCTTTGGTTGAGGAAGAATTTGATAGGTGTTTGGAGTTCACCAGAGATAAGTTATTACTGTAAAACCGTTTAACTCAACCAAATGAATTAGGATTGTGAGGTGTTAGAAAATTGGGTTACAAGCACCTTTTTCCATGATTTAAAAAAAAAATCTTTCAACTTCTACATCATAAATTTACATTAGAAACATACAGTGTTAAGATGAAAAGTTTTAGTGAAAACATGATTTCACTGTAAACAGGTCCAGGTGCCTTAATGAACTGTTTAACTCCTGGGTCTTTTTTCACTCCTAGGGCTAGGAGGACTCGCACATGGAATTTAACAGCAACATTTGGAGAGTCATCTGCTGACTAAATAGGCCTCTGGAGTTTGGAAGGATTTCTCTTTATTTTTTCCTGTTGGTATGTGTTAACTCCTTTAAGAGAAGCTGGATGATCTAATAAATTCTGGGATTTCTCTTTATCTTAAATTTTATAATTTCTTATTCAAAATAACTAAGGCTTTCTTCTGCTGTGAGAAAACAATACTTCTATTGTCTTCAGCCCTTCTCCAAAATGCTGTCTCATAATTTAGCTGTTCTTGTTCTTGGATTATCTTTTAAATGTGCTCTAAAAGTCTATGCCATTGAGTTTGGAGAGAGATTCTCTTGTCTTTCAGAAATGGAATTTGAGTGAACAGAATGGAATGTGCTGGAATGTGCTGGAACTGGTCCTTGTAGCATCCTCCTGCCACCTTGGGCCTATTTCCATACTGCAGGTCATCTGAAATGGCACTGGGCTCTTGTGAGACTTCAGAAACAAATTGAGGGCTTGGTCATTCATCTGAATTTACTTAGTTTAGAAGAAGTTCTTTCTAACAGGGTTTCTAATGTGCAGTGTTAATTTCTTTTATATCTCTTTCAAAAGGGATCTTTTATGATTATTCTTAAGAAGAATCTTGATTTTGAAACTTGATTGAAAACCTGATCCTTTCTGGGTTAAACAGGGCCTGCTTTATTGTTTACCAGGGCAAACTGGAAAGGAAGAGAGGATCATTTGTGCAGGTCTCTGGCGCTCTTGCTCTAGAGTGGGTATAAAGGACCATTTGATGAGTTGTTTCAGGGGAACTTTATAAGCACCCCGAGAACTGAGGAAGGAACTCATTAATTCCTCAGGAACATTACCTCCCTTAATGAAAGGAAAGCAGCCTGTTGGCTCTCTAATGGTAATCAAGTGAAATGCAGACACTTCTAGGCTTTTATTTTCAATCACCATTTACAGGAGGCCTTACGGTTTACCATTAAGTCTAACCAGAAACTATTACAAAGCAGTTTAATTGTATGTGGATCCTCTTTTCCTATAAAGATTTCATTCTAACTTGGGAATATTTTATCAAATAATTCTGAAATCTTACCAACAGTCATCATAAAATCAACTTTCAAGCTATCAACTTGAAGTCACTGAATGAGGAATTGGGAAAAGCACCTAATTGTCATTTGCACCATACATATATAATAGATGTGAATAACCTCAAGAACATAGATAATAGAAAAATGTAAAATGATTAGAAGTGATGCATTTTGAGTATTTATTACCTTTGTTTATAATGTAATTCATTAAATTATGTTTATATAATTTAATATTCGATAATGGTTGTTTAACAACCAGCTGCAAAATTTCTGAAAATTTAATGATTGCTCTCACAGCCTGTACAAACCAAATCTAGCACATTGCTGCCTCATCTTTTTAAAGCTGCCACTCTCAACTTCAAGCATTTCTTTTATGATGAGATCTATGGATGGCCTTGCTCACTAGGTAAATCTCCAATGTCTTCTGTATATTTCACTCAAAATAACAAAATCTCAGGGAATTTATTATACTTCTGCTAGAACTAATGTGAACTAACGTGTCCAATATAAGATCAGATTCACTATTTCCACTTTTCTTCATTCTCCTGCCTACTCAATGCTAGTTTTCTTTTTCATTCTTCCCAGTATACGTTAAGTAGCACCATCTTTCTTCCCATTCTAAAATCCTTAACTTTGCAAAATGTTATCATATTAAAGTTGCAACTTGCTTGCCTTACTCTCTCACTAAAACAAAACCTGGCAGTCACTTTAAAAGAAACACCAGACTTCTTCTTAAAACCTTGAAGAACTATGTCTGTTTTTAAGACAAATGTCCCTAACCTGCAATACACCAGGAAAAAAAGAGTCATTGTATTTCACCATCAGTGTCCAACTGACCCTTTTTACTTATTTATTTTTTGTCATTTTATGAAGAATTTACTGAAGAAAAGAGGAAAAATGAAAGATAACTTTGTTAGAAATTTGAATAAAAATTTAAATAAGGTAAAACTCTTTGTGTCAAGTAAATTTTGGCCTTCAAATATCAGAACCGATAACAGCATACTGTCATACATCTTCTTAGCTAAACCAGATAACCCAGATTTTTCTTGCAAGTATTATATGATGAAGTTCTTTCTGTTGAATGACTAATTGGATGAGAATATCATATTTCCTTTCTGTCCTTAGAAATATATTGTTTATTGAGGATATTATCATTTAAAGTCTCATATTCTTAGATTTCACTTATGTGATTTCACCATTCCTGTTATAGTCTAGAGTGCTATCTGTCTGTTTGCATTCATCTTCTGATTCATATAATAATAGTGATATGTCTTCCTCTGTAAATCTTCTCTTTACTATTATGGGAAGAAAATGAAAAGTTCTGAATTTTCAATTGTGTTCAAGGAAAGCTAAAAAACATACCACAAAGGTGGGTGTCTCCATTTTCTTCCTACCTTTTAGAAAGATAATGCTACCTTTGGGGTAATTCAGTAAGAAAACTGAAGTGATGATTGATTTCTCTGTTACATTAAGTTTCTAGTTGATTCTGTTACTCTTCTGTTTTCTCTTTATTTGAGTTTTTTCTGCAGCATAATCAAGAATAATTGAGAAATAATGAGATAATTACTAGGATGCTAAACTAGCAAAATGTTTTAAAGTATAGGCAAATAAAACCACTAAGATCTCATAATGCATCTTATAAAAGGGCCCAATTGTCCAATAAGTTTTATTCTATGTATTTTTTAAATAAGTAAATTTTACCTTTGTTCTTTGGAAGAATGAAGGAGTCATGTAATATCAATCCTGTTCAAAAAAGAAACTCAAAAACTAAGGTGGGACCAATGGACCTTAGGGTTTGATAAACATAAGGGTTTTGTTAAAGTGTAACTCTACAGGAGTTTTATATGAACAGTTTCCCTGAAATCCTGTTTGGATACTTATCTCACCAGTCTCCCATTCATGGCTGCTTCTAAAATCTCTTTTCTCTTTTCACTCATGTAGCTGCCCTGCTCAATCCTTCTTTCTTTGAATCTACTTTACACCATGCTCCAGACACAAGACCCTCCATTCTGAGTGAGCCCTGAGCAAGCAACGCTCATCTCTGTATTCTCTGCTTTTCTCTGGAAAATCATAACTCACTGTATTCCACCCTGCTAAACACATACAGCCACACACATACAATTCTAGTCAATCAAATTACTTAACTCAAAGTTTCAGTTTTTTCAACCTTATATTGAATCCATCCTTCATTCCTCCAAATTTGCTCCTCCCTTTCCATTCTCACAACTGCCTCCTACTTGGGGTCTCAGTCCTTCCAGCTGAGATTCCTGTAATTATCCCTGGTACATTTACTTGCTCTTTTCCATTCTATTCAGCCTAGCTTCTCCTGGATTTATTTTATTATCTATATAATATTGTCAGTTTATTTTATCAATACAACACTTTTATCAAGTTACTACCGTTTAAACACCTGCAGAGGTTTTAAACGCACCACATGCTTAGCACCAGGGTCAGCTCCATGGATGTACAGCATTTGCAGTCACGCGAGACCCACACTGAGAGGGACGCCATGTTTGATGCTCTGCTATCGCCATCTTGAAATTCTTAGTAACCTTGAATAAGGGGACTTGCATTTTTATCTTGTACTGGGCTTCCCAAATTAGGTAGCCAGTCCTTCTTAGCACTGAGGGCTTCCTGGATTCACCCCATCTGAAGTAAGTTTCTTGCTAGTCTTACTTTTTCTCGTTCTCACACCAAAGGTTTGTTCACATTTTTCTTTCTGACTGATACATAATAAATAGGTGCATGAGGAATATTTATTAAATTAAAATTTATTAAATTTGTAAAATTTGGTATAAATTTTTTAAATGTCACTTGTGAGAATTTTCCGTTCCACAGCCTTCTCTGAAAAGCTGCATTTCAAAATCTTCCCTTTTTTTTGAACATCCTCAGTATGTATTCCTAATCAGTTGTCTTGCCCGTATTGTTACTTTATACTTGAGATAATTACTAACAAGTTTGGAGGAGTGTTTTAGGTTCCCCACATACATATCAAAGTTCTGTTTAGGCACTAGAGTGGAATTTCCTTGTCCATTAATAAGGATAACATCCTATCTATTATCTTAGAAAGTTTGTTTCCTTTTCCTAATTGTTAGGCAGGCAAGATATAATTTGAAACTCATCTGGCATATCAGAAGAAACCAAGAGTCCAAGGTTAGTCTAGAAAGATCTGGATCTGTCAATACTCATAGATGGATTGTTACCAGATGGCAAAAGTTCACCAGAAGAAAATGTAAGCTACTCCCAGGATAAAGGCAGTTGAGTGTGGTGGCAAGGTGAGTTACCCTGCCTCTCCTCACTTCCCCTACTTCTTGGTTACGGAGTGTGGGCATTTTCAAGATCGTATTGTGAAAGGGCTGAGATCTAGAGAAGGACATGCAATGATGGGCTAAAGAAAGATTATTTTTTGAAGCATACATTGAAGTAGATATTACTTTCACTGGCATCACCTTTTATAGAAAGATAATAGTATTCCCCAATTTATTGCCAACTACATTGGCCTTTATCTTTTTTACTGTATTTCCTTTCTTTATAGTATAGCATACATACAGATTATGCAATCTGTCATATACAGAGAGATTAACTAATGCACAAATTATATGACTGAATTTTCAGAAAGTTATGAAAGGTGAATTTTAACAAATTGAATATATCTTTGTAGCCCAGATCCTATCTAGCACTGACTAGCACCCTAGTCATATTCCTTTGCAATATTCTGTCATATTCCCTTGCAATCACAAACCCCTCAGAGTTAATTAGTCTTCTGATTGCTAACATCATAAATTAGTTTCGTCTGGTTTGAACTTTAGATAAATAGTCATAAAAAAATTCCTATTTGTAGGGGCTATTACAAATAGACCTGCTATTAATATTCTTGTACATGTCTTTTTTGTTGGTGGTGAACACATGTACACATTTCTTTAGGGTACACCCCTGGGAGTAGAATTGCTGAATCATGGAGAAGAATTGCTGGGTCGATTTATACCATTGGATATGAATGTGGTCCATTTTAGAAAACAATGCCAATCAATGGTTACACCACTTTGGCTCCCATCACCAATGTATGAGAATGGGTTTTGCCTTTCACAAGTTGTCACAAGGTCTCAGAGAACTGTAACTGCTGAAGTGAAATTCGGGCATCAGAAACAGTTATCTATTGCCTCTGCTTTGTCCCTTAATAGTTTTATTTGTGTCTGTCTTGTCTTCCAATTACATTATGAGATATTGAAGGAAATCAAAATAACTTTGCCTTCTCTAATGTATTCAACAGTGCTAGGCATTTATTAAGTTTGAACTGATCCCAAAGTTAAAAATTTATTGAAATATTTGGGATAACCTATTTAAACTTTAAAAAAACGTGTAGGCAACAAGAAACACTTTTTTCCCCATAAAGGAAAGTGAAGACTTTAAAAACATCTCACATTTGCCAATATGTAATTACTATGTTGAGTTTATTACTCTATTTCTTCTTTTTAAATGATTGTCTAAACCTTTCTCTTGTAAATTTCCGCCTTTCAACTAAATGGCAAGGATACGTTTCCTTAAAACTCCTGATTACCCATTATTCTGCCAACCATAGACATTGCCGTCTTGTGCTGTGAGACAGTCCATATGTAGGCAATTGCTCTGTAGTTCTCAGGTCACCTACCTGCTATTAATGGCCCCATAATTCATTTTAAAGCTGGTATATTAGGTTAAAGAAAATGCCAAGTTATTGTCAAAAGTGTTTCCGACTTTCAGGCAGACCTATGCCATGAGTTTTGAAAAACACATTGAAAGAAAAATGAGGAACGGTGCCTGGGCTTGAGTCATATCAACATAAACATTTTTTTAAGCTCCGCTCTGACACAGGCAATCTTATTTGAAGCCAATGCAAACCATTTCAAAGTTGTGAGAAACCTTTGCTTGGCCATGAATGAAACTAGCACATGACATTTATATCAGGAAAGCAAAGAGTTTAGAAGGAATTGAGAGCCAAGACTGGGCAAGCCTGCATGCTGGGAAGTTCTGCAATTCGTGGCTCATTTCCTCTCAAGCATATGCATGTTAACGTTTCTTTAAAACTTCAGAGAAGAACTTACTCATGCTTTTCCATGCAAGTAACTTGAGGTGCAGACAAAGGGTCTTATGATTTGTACAGGCACAAGGTGCACAGCATTTTGAGAATCCCAAGATAGCTTATGCGTTTTTTTTTTTTCTTCACAGTAGGAGTAGAACTGGAAGTTCTGAATCAGGAGTGTAAATGCATTGCAGTGTAACAAAAATTTGAGAAATAGTAAAGGGAATACTGATTAATTACCTAGGTTTCTATTATCACATCTCACTCAAGTTACCATTAACCATAGCACTGCAGTGCTATTGCAGTGCATAGCACTGTTTATTTAGGGTCTAGACACCTGCTGGTTTAGAAAACTGAAAGAGATACAAACCATCTCAAAATGTTAGATGGGATAGTATAATAAGGTCCTGTTTTTGTTGAATTATTCCCAAACCTGAACCAAATTTATCCAAATACAACAGATCATCCAGTAACAGTGTGAGCCTCTTCATTCTACAATTCTTGAAGCGGACGTCGCAATAGATTGATTTGATCATTCATTTATTCAACAAACAAGTATTAAGTGTTTGCTATCACAACTAGATTATAATAGCAACAATAGATGTGGTCCTGCCAAAGAGGAAAGGTTAGGTGTATGGGTTGGCGTCAGAGTTAAATGCTTTACTGACCCTCTTGGGGCAAGAGCTCCTGACTCTAAACTCCTTGTAATATTCTTTTTCCCTGCCACATAGCTTACATTTTTGGATTAGAACAGATCAGTTGTATTCTGTTACTTGAAATCATGTTCTTTGCTAGAATAAAACATATACTTTAAGGGGCACTAACTTAACCTTATTGTACATTACTGAATGAGAGTACTCCTCATTATAACTATCTCTTGAAGAATATTCTTGAAATTCTGTTTTTCAGTACCACCAAGTAAATAATGGTCTACTGGTATTATATGATGTCTACTGTAATGACTTCTTAGAAGACAAAAGGAAAATATGTCTTTTCTTTTGTTGTTTGCAATGTGTAAGTATAGGTTTATTGAAACTCTGAGGCTTACATATTCTGGAATGTATTTCAACATAAGTCTTTTTTTTTAAAAAGGGATCTGATTTTTTTTTTTTAAAGATTTTATTTTTTCCTTTTTCTCTCCAAAGCTCCCCTCCGGTACATAGTTGTATAGTCTTCGTTGTGGGTCCTTCTAGTTGTAGCATGGGGGACGCTGCCTCAGCGTGGTTTGATGAGCAGTGCCATGTCCGTGCCCAGGATTCGAACCAACGAAACACTGGGCCGCCTGCAGCAGAGCGCGCGAACTTAACCACTCGGCCATGGGGCCAGCCCCGCAACATAAGTCTTTTTATATAAAAGAGACAAAGCTGATAAAATGCATTGTAAATTACAAAACCACGTATATCAGTTTCTGTCTTATTTTAAAGTGCTGTCTAGTTTTCATTCTTTTATTTATAGATTCCACTTTTTCTTTTTAAACCATCAAACAGAATTGCTTTATCATGTTTTTCTATTGACATAGTGTCCATAAAATAAAATTGAAACTGCTTTTTTTCTGTATATTTTGGCCCTCAGACCTGGGCAAGTGAGCCCCGACCTATATTTTAGAAGCCCCACTGATTATAAACACAAACACACAGACAATTTATTAAGGATCACGAACACATCAGCTGCTTGAGATTGGGCAGTTAGCGCTGGCCCAGATGTTTAGATGTCCCTAAACATTTACTCTAATGATGAGCGTACTTCAGGTCCCAAGGAAATGTTTTTCTACTTTTTTTCCAAAATAAAAGGTAACTGTATCCAAATCGTATGAAGTGTTGTGAGTGTTATCACTGTCCAAGAGTCAGAATGTGGAAGGATTTGAGAGGGAGTTACCTACAGTAAGGAAAAAATTCTAGCATAGCAAAGTTTGTTTCCCAGTTGGGTCAAGCATCCATTTTCTTGCCTCTCTTTGTGTTTCAATTTGTGATTCTGAAGGGACCATGAGTTAGCAAATGTGGACAACTTTCCAATATTAACTATTGAAAAGATAGGAGAATATATATACTACATTTAAGAGGTTTTAGGTTAATTATGATATGTGGGTCTTATTTATTCCCCTGTCTCTAACCCCACAAATGTTGGGGATGTGCCTGTTTCTATTTAGAATTTAACCTACCAGAAAAGGACAATGTCTAAACTATGCCAGATACCTGGAAGAAAATAAGAAATTTCAGTTAGGAATCTTGGTCTGGCATTCAAGACATTCCATGGTATGATCCTGGATATCTTTTCAGTCTTATTCCCAGAACGGACTTTGAGACAAAGATTTGTGTGCAGAGAATATATTAAGGCAAAGCTCCCAGGAAAACCCTGTAAGAGAGGAGGGGAGCAAGAGAGAGAAGGGGAAGAATGGAAGCAAGAGTACAATGGCAGCTGGCACAGTGTAGTCTGAATCCGTGGCGGAGCTCTAGGGTATAAATTACACACTGCCATTGGAGCTGCTATCAGCAAGCCAGCTGGGTTCTGATACTCTGGCACCAATCAGTCATTGGGAGGGTGGGGAAGGAGTGGGGACAGAAAGTCCCAGGAACTTCTCTTCTCGTCTTTGCTGGCCAAGCAGCTCCAGATCTGAGTGAGTCACCAACAGTGTCCACCACGCCAGTACTATCCTTTATGTCACTGTGAGAAAGACTGAGCCCTCTCTCCGCCTTACAGATTTTGCTCCACAGGACCATATTAAGCGCTCTGAGAAGACCAGTGTAAATAAAACTGTTTTAATAAAGAGTTACATGAGCTAATGTACCTCTGAAACATTTTGTCATGTGTCTATCAGCATCTGGGGGAATGCATTTTGAGAAATACTTTTCTAAGATTTTTATGATTTGTTTCCCCACAAACTATGTGCTGTCTCAACTTTCTGAAAATTTATCTTAGCCCCTTTGACTGGAATGTAATTTTCTCATTAGAAGAAATAATGTTGGAAGCTTTTTTTTTCTTTTATCTCTCTTAGAACGCTTAACACAAACCAGACAGGTTTCTGCTTGTTTTTTTTTTTTTTCCACAGTTATTTATGCATGCATGGCCTCTTTCTTTCCTTCTCCCCAAATCACCCACAAAGGTAAGATAGTATTTAACTTTCTAATGTAGTGTTTAGAACTACTGCAAGGAAAAGTTAGAGATGAGTAACTAATAGTTATATGTTAAATTATATTAAATTGACTTAAGCATTGCTTAAGATTTTAACTGATTTTTTTCCCCCAAATTTTCATCTGGATATCTTGGAAAGAAAATTTTGAAGTTAATGTCTATGCTGAGTATTTCCCAAGCCAAGAAGAAATATCATCAAACACAATTGAACTTCTTTCTTAGGTTATGTGCTAAATCAAAGTGGTAATCTAATTCTGAAGAAGTTATCAACAGTGAACACAGGAAGATGATGCCAAAGAGTTAAGTATACAGACAGATTCCTCACCAGCTTTGAGGACTATCTCTAGTACATGTTGAGATAAGAATGATTTAAGCAAATAATCAGCTTGAAGATATCCGTATCTGTTAAAAAAATCTGAAATATTTTTATTTATTTTCAATAGAAAAAATATCACATATAATTTGATGGTCAAAGTTTATAAAAGGCAAAGATTTTACATGCCCTAATACAGTGATAACACTCAGAGCAGATCTAATTTTCAGGGATAAAATTGAACGAAATTGCTAAAGGGGAATGTTCTATCTTCTATTTTTATTCTGTTTATTGACGTGAACTTCATTAGTACCCAATGGTTTTACTAAGGGCTGCATGTGACACAATGGGCAGGGATTTGCCTGAGAAATGGGATGAGTAGTCAGCAATGGCCCGAGGAGACAGAGTATGGGAATTCTGCTAGGGAGCACTGACCTGATGCAGTGGTTAGGAGCCAGCCACTCGCAGCCCAGCCCCTGGAGGTGTTGACTTATTTTGCCTCTCCCTCCAAGGACCTCATCTACTCCCATGCCTTCAGTATCACTTAGGTTCATGACCCCCAAATCTAAATCTCCAACTCTGACCTCTCTCATAGGGACAAAACTAAAAAGGAGCTAAAATTGTCACAAGTTTTCTGCTTCAGGTCTCTTAAAATAATGCAAGATATGCCAAACCAAACACATTAACTTATCTGAATACTGTTTCTACATTAACTTGTTTGGTTAATTTTTTTGCTACCTATAGTAGCCCATGTTATAAACCTTTTTAAAAAATTTCTGATTCTTCTCTCTTTCTTAAATTCCACATGACATCCAATTAGTTTTAAATTTCTGTATTTTGCCTTCTAATCTTGTCTTTTTTTCTATTTACACACAATTCCTCTAGTCTAGGTTCTTATCCATTGTAAAATATTGTAAAAATTCTTTTAACTAGTCATTCCAACCCAGTGTCCCTCCCCTCAAATTTACCTTTTTGAGTACTGTAAAGGTTATCTTCTCAATACCAAGATGAGTTAGATTATGTAACACTTTTACTTAAAACAAACTAACCCATAAGTACAAGCAAACACCTTTGATAGCTCCCCCTTGCTTGTAAAATGAAATCAAAACTCTTCACAATTGTTCAATTGTTTTTGTCTTCTCATCTGCATCATATCTCTTATGTCATAGTAGAAATCACTTGCTTTTTCCAAATAATGCATTCACACCTTCATATTCTTACTACTACTTAAAATGGTCTCCCACATCCACTGCCTCCACCTGGTGAAACCACAG
The DNA here is from genome assembly GCF_021613505.1 of Equus quagga. NCBI lineage: Eukaryota > Metazoa > Chordata > Mammalia > Perissodactyla > Equidae > Equus > Equus quagga. The sequence goes on from NC_060273.1 coordinate 119,584,841, forward strand.
TTACTATTTAAGATGCAGGCAAAATCTTGTTTTTCATATGAAAACTTTCCTGATCATTCTATCTTCTCTGGTCTTAAAACCTTTTGTTTAATAGTACTTGATTTATATTGAAGTGAATTGCATACCCATCTTCATCTTATTCATCTTTGTATCATTAGAGCTCAGTAGATGCTCGAGAAATTTTCATTGAACTAAATTATTCAACTTAAATCAGGAAGAATCTGACTTACCTAGAATATACTTGCAGAATTGTCTGGGTTTTAGAAATAGGTGAATGAATGGTGAGGTTTATGTTTAAACTGAGATAACTCAGGTGATACCTTATATTTACCCACAGCCATGGGCTTTATTTCTAGGTTCCTCTGACATCAAGTGAAACTCACACTTTAGATTTGCCTCAGTTAATTTCAACAAGAATTGATTTAGTGATTCTAATTTATTCTGATTCTGCCATCCATAAAGTAAAAGTAACAAGTCTTGTCTTCTATACTCTCAAAAACATTTGTTAGGGTCCTTGTTAGAGAATTGATTTTTGCAGGAAAAAAAGAAGTTTCTGTTTGTGCTTTATTAGAATCTCCCACATCTAAAATGCTTCGTATTTATAGGCATAATTTTGCATAAAATTCAGGAAAAAAAGAAAAACTCAAGTAATCACCCAATCAAGACGTGTAAAAACAATAACCACCACAACTATAGAATAATGCCTTCCCCATACGCATTGCTTTTTTTTGAATCACACAAATATCAGAAGAAAAATAACTCATGTTTTCCCTAATACCTCAGATACAGTCACATCCTTCTGCATTGCTATCAAATGTGAGTACTGGATCTTTAGATGAAATAGTGGGTCAAGCCTGCTGCCATGTTTAAAAGACTGACACCATTCTCTCTGGCAGGTTTTGACCACAATGTAAAATCTCCCCACAGTGTGACAATTGATATTCTTCAGTACAGAAGAAGCCGTCGCCATCTGTCGTGTGACTGCTCTGAGGATAATGAGAACCCTCGGACCTGTGGGTTGGAAATAAATGACTTCATTCCAAGGAAAATAAATCTAAATAATACAAATGTGGTGGGAGTGTTGCTAAATATTTCTGGAGATCTTGAGGTGCTTGGGGAGAAAATGAATCATGTTAGTAATAATTTTTGCTTCTCTTTCTCCTAACTGTGCCAATTTAAAAATATCATTCAGGCAGGACCTGCGTTTTAAACTCTACCTGTACTTCCAGGAGGGTGTCCTCAGGGCTTCGCCTGCAGGGAGGTCACCGGGAGTCAATGCAAATCAGGCCTGTGGCCTCCCAGCGGCAGGCTACCTCAAGGACCCTCGAGGCACAGGCAGATTTTAGAACAGCAGAAATACTACCGGTGTGTTGAAACAAAACAAAATAAGATTGTTTATTATCCTGTTTAAAAGGAGGGCAAGAGTTTTCTCTAAGTCTTTAACCCTCTGCTCCTGCCCAACAAATGCAGTCCCTGAACCAGCAGGCTGTGTCTACCGGGGCTTCACTGCAGGGAGCTGTAAGGGGTTGAGTTAACGGGAAGGCAGTCTTCACTCTGAAGTTCTCCCTTCTGTCAGACCTTTTAATGTAATCTTAACATCCATTCTGTTTAATAATCTTTTGTCCAATAGACATAAATAAAGCATAAATATGTATCTGACTGCAATGAATTCGTTTCCTAACAGGAGGAATCCTTGCCAAGATTCTGCAGTGATCTGGTCAATGTAGATAATGTGCATTAGAGCAGAAGCTGGCAGTTCTTGTTCTATGAAGAGACATAGATATAGATTTAGCGTTGACGGGAGTCTTTGAAGAGGATGAAACAAAACAATGAGTAGCTGACAGTCTTTCATGGTTTGATTTTAGTTAGTAATTTCAGCTCAGGTCAGTAAATCTTTTGTTAGTACTAAGAAAATTTGTGCTCGCATATTAAAAAGTAATATACACTTCTTTGCAAGTATACTTTTGCCAAAAACAGTATTAATCCTATAGATAAATAACAAAAATAATTGAAAGTCCTATTTTCACCCTGTCCCTTAATTTAATTTAATTTTTTCTTGAGTGGAGGGAAATTATGTTTCCCCTCAGAAAGTTAAATCACCTGAGGTTATTGAAAAGGCATTGACGTTGAGACTGGGAGACCTGTGTTCTGGTCTTGATGGGGCCATTAGCTACCTATTTGACTGTGGACAAATTACTCACTTTCTCAAGTTTATAGTTTCAGCCTCTGTATTGGAAGATTTGGGATCCCATCATCACCAAAGTTCCTTTCAGCTCTAGGATTTTATGAAAAAACACCAAGATAACAATCCCATCTTTCACCATCCTGAGCTGGTTATGCAAGGCATTCAGGCCTATTCAGATAATATTGTGGCTTACATTTATTAGTGATTCTTCTGTGGTACTTGATTTTAACCAAGTTTTCAAAATTATTTTGATTAAGAGTTTACTTGTCTTTTCTTGTTGGAGTTCAATAGCTGATTTGAATTGTCGCAGTCCCCTAAATGATTGTTCACTTTCTTCTTTTGTCTAGGTCCTCTTTTGAAGGTCAAAGCTTGAGGATCAGCAGCACAAATGTTTTCGAATAGCTCCCAAAGTAGGGATGGTCTCTACAGCTACTTAAACTACTGACTTGTTCCTCCTGCCCACACTTCTGCTTTACTATTTCCTCATTTTTTTCCATTGTCCTCTCTGGATCACAAAGTCCAAAGCTTTTCTGATTCTTAGAAGCTTTAGGAGTACTGCTCCACAGGAGAACCAGTACTCGGAGCAGGAGTGTGCTGTCACCTGCCCGAAAGTTAACAGATGGGAGGTGCTTGAACGAATGCTCAGCCCAGTACTTGTCATAGACCCGGCAGTCAATAAATGGGGGTGCTTTTCCCCTAAAGGTATATATTCCCTATTCTATTGTTTTAAATCTCAACTTCACAGATCATGCTTTTTCCTAGATTTACAATAAGATTGTTTAGTGAGGACTGAAGCGTGGAGTGGGTGGTTATACTAGACACACTTGAGATCTGTAGTCCTTGTCGGTCTCCATTGTGTTGGCCATTTGTCCTGTCTCGGGCACTGCTGAGGTGACCTGCGGTGCTTAGGCTCTGACAGATTGCACACAGGCATCACTTGGCCACACATCCTCTTATGATCACATTGAGGATTCCTCCTCCTGCCCTGGGGCTTCCTTGTTGATACTGAGGCATAAGACCCCAACAGAGCTGCTTGACATTTACACAAGTACAAACCAAATGTGCAGATGGGAGGAGGGGAGGAAGAGAGAACTAGGGGCTGGAAATTTCCGCTCTGCAGAACGAATCTTTGACCAATGGAGAATGGAACTAGCAGATAAAATCCCTCCTTTTCCTTGACCTAGAAAGACTTTCTACTTCAGTAGTGAACACGTAGAATCTCCCAAGATTCAACAAACAGTTGCACTTGATGCCAGTTCCATAAAACACCCAATTACTAGCTCGTCTGTCTTCTCTGCCTCATTGTCCTCTCGTTGGCTCATGCTTCCCTGGGTTTGCATTCTCTAATAAAATAGTAATACATGAACTTTTGTTTCAGCCTCTGCCTTTAGGGGGACTAAGACATTGGTCAATTTAGACTATATTTATGAACACATAGAATCACTGATAGCATGATGAATTGTGACAGAGTGGAATATAGGAGAGTGGAAGATTATGAGGTTGCACGCATTAACTAGTTACCTATACCTCCTATAGGTCCTCCTTGACTGTCTTAAATTTAATGCTCTATGGCCGGGTAGAAATGCATTGTGATGGAGAAAACAGCACATGTAGGTTCTCAAGGATCCTCTCTTTTATTTTTTAGATGAGAGTCTTTCCCAAATGAGAAAGGTAAAATAGTATTGAAATCAAATCTGTTTTCCAGACTTCTTTTAAAAGATATGCTTACTTTGAAATGCTTCTTGTTGTTTCGACAGAGACAGATAGTAGGATGAGATTTTGGAAATACAATGTTGATTATAAAAAATGTTATAAAATTAATGTTGAAAGAAAATTCATATCTTTTGTCTCTCTATATAACAGTTTCAACTTCACATTTGCCATCCTCATCTAAACAGATTTTTAGAGAAAACAAGAGAGTAGACATTCATGTATTCAACAAATACTTGTTGAGTGTCTTCTCTGTGCTAGGTACTGCTGTAGGTTCTGGAAATTCTGCAGTAAGTGAGATTAGACAGATCCCTGCATTCATGGAGCTTATGTTCTAGAGAAATGGAATAGACAAAAATAAAAGAGTAAGCAGGAAAAGTAACAAGACAATTTTTAGAGATGATAGTGCAGGGAAGAAAATAAACAGAGTGATGTGGCTTGTAAAGATTGAGGGAATCTGCTTTAGATAAGGTAGTCAGGAGAGACCTCTTTGTGGAGGTGATACAAGCACAGAATTTTTCCTAGAAGCTGGCTGTGCAACATCTAGGCTAGAGATTTTCAAACCAAGAGAAAAGCAAGTGCGAAGACCTGACGTGGGATATGAATTAATACTGATTAGGAAAAGTAGGAAGCTAGTGTGGGTTGAGGGTAGTGCCGAGAGCTATAGTGGAATGAAATGAGACAAGAGAGGTTAGACATGGTCAGAATTTCATTTTAGGCCACATTAATGAGTTTGAATTTATTCTAAATGCAGTGGAAATCCATTGAAGTGTTTTAATAACACATAAAATAACATATAATCCATTTCATAGCATTCTTGCAAAAACTGGATATTGATATAAAATTTTGAATGACTTTTTTTTAAACATGACTTTACTTTTTTAGAGTAATTTTAGGTTCACAGCAGAATTGAAGGGAGGGAACAGAGAGTCCCCTGCCCCCACACATGTACAACCTCCCCCATTATCAACATCTCCCACAAAGTGGTACATTTGTTACAATCTATGAACCTACATTGACACATCATAATCATCTAATGTCCATAGTTTACATTAAGCTTCACTCTTGGTGTTGTACATTCTGTGCTTTTGAACAAATGTATAACCATACGTATTCATCATTACAGTATCATACAGAGTATTTTCACACTCCTAAGAATACTCTGTGCCCTGCCTATTCATCCCTCTCACTCTCCTAACTCCTAACAACCACTGATCTTTTTACTGTGTCCATGGGTTTGCCTTTTCCAGAAGGTTGTTTCGTTGGATTCATACAGTGCATAACCTTTTTAGAATGGCTTCTTTCACTTAGTATTATACATTGAAGGTTCCTCCATGTCTTTTCATGGTTTGATAGCCTCTTTCTTTTTAATGCTGGGTAATATTCCACTGTCTGAATGTAGCACAGTTTATTTACCCATTTGCCTAATTGAAGGACATCTTGGTTACTTCTAAGTTTTGACAATTATGAGTAAAGCTGCTATTAACATCCATATGCAGATTTTTGTATGGACGTAGTTTGCAACTCCTTTGGGTAAATATCAAGGAGTGAGATTGCTGGATCATATATGTTAAGATTATGTTTAGTTGTGTAAGAAACCACCAAGTTGTTTTCCAAAGTGGCTGTACCATTTTAAATTCCCACCAGCCATGAATGAGAGGTCTTGTTCCTGCACATCATCACCAGCGTTTGGTGGTGTCAGCTCTTTGAATTTTGGCCATTCTAAAGGTATACAGTGATATCTCATTATTGTTTTAAGTTCTGTTTCTCTAACGACATAAGATGTGGAGCATCCTTTCAGATGCTTATTTGCCATTTGTATACCTTCTTTGGTGAGGCGACTTAAAGTCTTTGGCCCACTTTTTAATTGGATTATTTATTTTCTTAATGTTTAGTTTTAAAAGTTCTTTACATGTTTTGGATAATAGCCCTTTACCAAATATATCCTTTGCAAGTATTTTCTCCCAGTCTGTAGCCTCACTTCTTATTCTCTTTACACTGTCTTTCTCAGAGCAGAAGTTTTCAATTTTAATGAGGTCTAGATTATCAATTCTTTCTTTCATGGATTGTGCCTTTGATGTTGTATCTAAAAAGTCATCACCAAACCCAAGATCATCTGGATTTTACCTTATGTTATCTTCTAGGAGCTTGATAGTTTTGTGGTTTATGTCTAAGTCTGATCCATTGTGAGCTACTTTTTGTAAAGGGTTTAAGGTCTGTGTCTAGATTCTTTTTTTTTTTTTTTCATGAGAACATCTAGTTGTTCTAGAATCAATTGCTGAAAAGACTATTTTTTCTCCATTGAATTGCCTTTGTTACTTTATCAAAGATCAGTTGACTATATTTATGTGGGTCTATTTCTGAGCTCTCTCTTCTGTTGCATTGATCTCTTTGTCTATTCTTTCAGCAATACCACATTGTCTTGATTACTGTAATTTTGTAGAAAGTCTTGAAGTTAGATAGTGTCTGTCCTCCAACTTTGTCCTTCTCCTTCAATAATGCGTTGGCTGTTCTGGATCTTTTCCTTCTCCACATAAGCTTTAGAATAAATTTGTTGATATCTACAACACGACTTGGTGAGATTTTGATTGGGATTGCATTGAATCTACTGAATTGACGTCTTGACAATATTTAGTCTTTCTATCCATGAACATGAGATACTTCTCTATTTAGTCTTTCCTTGATTTTGTTCATCAGAGTTTTGTAGTTTTACTCATATAGATCTTGCACATATTTTGTTAAATTTATACATATCTCAATTTTTGGGCACTAATGGAACTGATATGGTATTTTTAATTTCAAATTCCACTTATTCATTGCTGGTAGATAGGAAAATGATTGGCTTATTATATATTAATGTTCTATCTTTCAACCTTGCCATAATCCCTTATTAGTTCCAGGAGTTTTCTTGTCAATTCTTTCAGATTTTCTACATAAACGATCATGTCATCTGTGAACAGTCAGTTTTTTATCTTCCTTCACAATATTTATATATTTCCTTTTCTTGTCTTATTGCGTTAGCTGGAATTTCCAGTATGATGGTGAAGAGGGGATATTCTTACCTTGCACCTGATCTTAGTGATCTCTTAATCCTGACACTATGCTATGTCCGAGCTTTCTGAATTTGTTAGATAAACTTTCTTATTGTTTAAGTCAGTTAAATCAGGATCTCCTGTTTCTTTCAGCCAGAGGTAAACTAACTGAGAAAGTCCCCACATCTAAAAAAGAACTCACAAACCAGAGATGAAGGGCAAGCAAGGTGAAAATATAACTCCATGGTGCACTACATTAAAAGTACCTCAAGGGACAATAAACTCAAGAAAAGCCTTAGGTATTTCTGCTAAAATGAAATCTATCACCTTTATCTAAATGCAGTTTTCCTTCTCTGACATTCCATAGCACTCTGCTTACACTTTACTGATGCCATTTACATTCTGACTTGTAGTTGTATCTGAATTTGTCTTATGTTTCTAACTTGTAATCTTGGAGGTTTATATTTTTGCTGTTTGTGTAAGTATGTATTTTTGTATCAGTAGGAACTGAATAAACATTTACTGAATGAATAAATAAATAGTATACAGGATTTTAGAACGTCAAAAGAAAATGAAGTCACTGAAGAGAGCCTAATCCTACTCCTGCTTCATAAATACAGTTGAGGTAAGCAGGAAAGGCATCAAAGAAGAATTTGAATGGATTTGAAAGATTAGTGGGGTTTGAATAAGGAAAGAAGCTGGGGAAGGATGTTCTAGAGGGAGGATGGAAAGACAAAAGGCATATTTAGAGCAAAGTTGTAGAATTGTCTAGTTGTCATGACAAGTAGAAATAAAATTGGAAAAGTGGTTTGGTGTCAAGCTGAGGAGGATCTCAAATGCTAAAGTGAAGGAATTTATCATTTCCCTGTAAGAAGTGAAGAGGAACTAAAGTTTGAAACAGAGATGTTAAGTTATATGAAAGTGATATTTTATAGAAATATTAGTCTAAAATTCCACCTTTCTTGCCCCTTGCCATATGAATATATGGCCTCTTTACAACTTTCCTTTATGGCTGGATCCCCTTCTAGTTACATGCCCCAAAACATACTATGACTGAGGACAACTATTCTGACCTAGATATTTTCTGAATATACAGTATTGCTGATGAATATACATGGTCATGAGATTCAATTTAGCAGAATTCAAATAACTGTATTCTTTATGACCCTGCTCCTATCCTTTGCCTATATCTTTCTGTCTGCAGCCCCCTCCTCATTCCAGGCCACTCTTTTACTGTTCTTACCAACTGGGAGAGAGGATAGTTCCTTCTGCAGTGTGAATAGAATTAACATTGCCGTCGGATACCTGTGGCTGTACACAGAGCGAGGAGAGATTTAATACCAATGTAGTGCTCATGGAAGAAAGAGCATTGCTTTTAGAAAACTAAAAAGAGCAGCAATATTACAGAAGATATGGGCAGTGAGCATTTTTAGCATTGCTACTAAGTTTAATGTGGAATTTTTGAAAAAACCAGGGCTGTATGGAAAGTGTGTCAAATGTGGACTTTTCCGTAGCGTAGATCTTGTGGAGTGAAGTAATATTAAAGCATGTTCAGTGATGGCTGGTAGGCCAAGCAATGTAGTCTGGTCACAAGCCCAAGAATACCTAGGCATAGTCCCAAGAGAAGTTTGTAATCAAATGCAGCTTGCAGAGAGAGTTTCAAATCTTACATGATTTTCATAATGAATGTTTTGGATTATCACAGTATGTTTTCCTATGCTCATTTTCATCTAGATGGAGGGGGAATTTCAAGAATCCATGCCGTCTACTTTTTATTTCAGTTCCTTAAGGTACCCAGAATTTCCTTGCCAGAAGGATCCATGTAAAAATTAGAATCCATCTTGAAATTCAACTAAAGATTGCATCCCTAAGTTGTTTCAAAAAATTGAGAGCTGAGCATATTGTAATCCTCAGAGCTGTCCCTAGACAGACAATATTGCAGAAGTTTTTGCCCATGTGTCTTTGTTTTGCAAATGAATATGCAACATTACATTAGAGCAACAAAAAAATTAATCTTGGAATCGAAGAACCTAACAAATGCTGAACTGAAAAACAATTTAGTTAACCTTAGAGAAAGAGAGAAGAAGTATCTAGTAAATTTATAATGCCTCAAATTTTACGGCGATTTTTCCATTGACAATCAAGGGAAAGAGGAAGGAACTAGAGACTGCATATAGTATTAAATGCTGTTTTAAATGACTATCTATTGTTGTTCCTGTAAACACCATATAGTAAAGCTAAATTATTCAAATATTACTTAGAAATGTATTCTTACAAAAGGCACCAGGCACATAGCCAATATCATTGCAAAACAAAGAGACAACAAAAAATAAAATTGTACAATTTACAGAAACCATGGCTTAGAATACCTCTTGTGACTGGAATTCTTAGAATTCTAGTGTAAAAACTGGTGGGACTATTCTTTGCATTCTCATGCAGATATCACAATGAAAATACCTTCTCATTTAATATGGTATCATGGATAATCTATGGGAAAGTTTATTGTATATCTTTTGCTGAATCGATTTTTGTCTCTTTCAAAGTTGCTTTCTTAACAGCTTTTGGTCTCTTTCCTGACCAATTAAAATACATTGGGCACCCTTAATTTAAAGGATAAAAAATCATAACTGAATTTTCTACAAAGTTGAAGACTAACAGTGTCTGCAAAGAGACTTGAAAAATCGAAGTAAAAACATTTCTTTACTTCATAATTTGGTTTGAAATGTCCCAACTAATTGTTTCTCCTTGACGAACATTATTCCAGATAGTTTAAGAAAGAGATATTGTAATAAGTAAGTTTTATCTAGGTAGATATTTCAATTGAAGATGGTTGATTAAGTGATAGCTTCATCTTCATGGTCTTGGGAAAGAAAACCATTACATTCTGCCTAGTAGAGTCAGATGGCTAGTGGTGGAAATGGTTGGACTGAGAAATGATCTCCATCCTTTCCACACTCCATAAATGAGGTCAATTGGCTGTAAAGTGTGTCTCCTGCTTCTCCTCTTTGTTCCCCTCCCTTCATCTAATTTTTCATTCTCATGTCTCTTTTGGTATGACTACCTGTGGTAATGGCATTTTGGACAATGAAGTGTGCTATCGAAATTTATTCTTGTTTAGTAGGGGTTTCTTCTATAATTTACTCAACTTTCCAGTGTAATTTCATTATATACCATAACCCATTACAATGAGAAACTGGCACACAGAGGGGTTCAATGTTTTAGTCCCAGTATTAGTGACCAAGATATGACCAGAATTCAGTTCTCCACTTTCTAACATGGCCCTCTTCCCATGGTCCTGCCTAGTCTTCAATCAAATGAAGCTGGAAATATATTTTGTTAGAAACATAGTTCTTTTCAGGAGAAGGCTTTAGATTCAGCTCTATCTGCTGTCCAGCATGGCCATTCGAATTTTTCATGTCATTCCCAGGACTGTTTGAGCAAAACAGCATTGAGTGTGGCATTGAAGACACAGCCTGATGACTCTGAGTTTGAGGCTGTTCCTCCCAGGCCTGAGAAAGCCTCCTTGTCACAGGTCTAGACTTTGCTAAGATGCTTTGTCCTTTTAGGAATAGCTTTCTCCTGAGACACCAAGTTCTGAGTTAAAGTCTGTTGAGACATTTAGAAAGGAGAGAACCAGCATGTTGTGTATTTTAAAATATAGTACTTATATATCTGATATATGCATAGGTATGATTAAGAATTGCATATCTCAGAATCATGTATACTATTATTGCTTGTTATAGCATTTAATGTGAATGTGTTTAGTAAAATTCTTTGTATTTATTCAAATTGGAGCTATGAAATGGCTTTAGAGTATTTCCATGCTCATCAATTTTGTTGAACATTTTGGAAATAAATCCAAGTTCAACTGAACAAATCCAAGATATATTATTTAATTTCTATTATAAACATTACTTCGAAGTTTAAAAATTCTCCAGCTAATGCCTGAAAACTCTTTGGGATTTACTAAAGTGTATTTGTCAGTCTTTTCGTATCTACTGTACTTATGACTCAAAGAGAAATCAAATAAAGAACAAGCTCCAAGAATAACTTTGTGTTAGTGGATAAGACATACCATTCTAACTTTGTTTCTTCTGCATGATTTACTGTGTCTTTTGTATTGTTTCATGATTTTTGATACTTCAATTTGTTCAGTTTTGAACTGTATTGTGATGGTTCTTTGTATGCTTGAGAATGATTTTTAACCCTCAAATAATTTTTTTTTGCTTTTTAAATAGAGTTGTTCCCCAATTTTTTAATAAATATCATATCTAGTAATTTTACTTGCATAAATTTTACTTAAACAATTATATTAAATTAATTTTTAATTTTCAAAACTAATCCTTAGTTCTGCTGCTTATTTTTCTTTCTTTTTTGGCTAATATGCCAGAGACCTGTGGTGAATTGCCTTTAAGATTAAAATTGTGAATCAATCTGTCATCTTTCTCTGTCTATCTATCCATCTATCTACCTATCTACCTATCTATCTATCTACCTACCTACCTACCTATGTCCTAAAGAATCTGCAAATCCTATCTATTAATAGACTCTTTAAAAATTAGTCAATTGTGAGTGAGGTTTTCATCTTTCTAACTTTAATCAATTCCTACAGAACATTTGGAGAGAAATACAAATCTCATTTGGCCTAAAAACAAACACTTTATGGGCCAAAATTTTCTACTTTCTTTATCTGGCAAACTATTTGGCAGCTATAAAACTGATTTCTCTTTAAGTCCTTCCTCTTTGAGGGTAGAAAGTTTCCCTGAATATTGCAGCAAATGACAACTTTTCCTTAATTATTAAAAAGTCTTATTTTTATTGACTTTTTAAATTTTTTCAACTAAAGTCTCAAATTTATCAGTGTAAAGGTATATATAATATACACGTATTACCTTTTTATTTTCCTTTTCAGATTTAAAAAGGAGTTTAAACATAAGAAAGCTTATACTTTCCATCTTAAAGAGGAATTAGGAACTAAGAGACATAAATTGTATAATTACCTAAAAAATATTGACAATCAAGAATTACCATGCTAGCCTCTGACACAAAGTACAGCAACCATAAAAAACAATTAGAAAGAGAGAGGAAACAGATTAGGAAGAAGAAAGCTTAAAAAATGAACAGAAGAAAGATTTTAACCATGAAACAAGAACAGAGCACTACAAAAATGGACATACAGAGAGCGAAAAAAAGAGCAGCTGAAAATTAGAAATTTTATGAGAGAAAAAATATATATATAAAGAATTGGAAGGTGAAATTGGGAAAATCTCCCAGAAAGTAAAGCAAAATGTCAACAAGACTGAAAACAGAGGAGAATAGATAAGAAATTTAGAGGACCAGTCCACTAGGTCCAATATCTGAAAAATAGGAATTCCATAAAAAATAGAAAAAACAGGGAAGTAAAACATTAATTATTTTCTTGGAATAAAGCAAGAAAACTTTTTTCAGGTTGTAGTGACTCCTCCAGTTTCCATCTGAAGGTAGATAGCAGCCTCATACCAAAGCATACCATCACAAAAGTTTGCAACTATGGGGACAAAGGGAAACAATAGTATACAATTCCAGGGAGAAGAAAAAAACCAGATCTACTAAAAATGATCAGAATAATTCTGAACTTTTCAAGAGTAACATTGAAAGCTACTGGGCAGTGGATAACCATCTTCAACAAAATTCTGAAGAAAAATAATTTCCAATTAGAAGTGTACACTTAACCAAGCTATCAATAATGGGAAGATCAAAGGCATTTTCAATCATTCACTTTCTCAGGTAATATATATCTTTATTTAACAAGATATTGGAAAATACGTGCCACTAATCAAAGGAGCAAAACAAGAATAATGAAGACGTGAGATGTGCTGAGCTGGAGATCCAGCACAGAAGGATGAAGAGACCCCCAGGGTAAATGCTATTTGCTGCTTGTGCAGCAATCAGCTCAGAAAGGAGAAGGTCAGAGGACTCCAGGACAACGTCCTTGGTAAGCAGATGAAACAGAATAACTGACATGTCTGAACCTGTAGAGAGGAGATTTAGTAACTGATAAGGAAGAGTTTGGGTTGAGTTAGTAATGAGTGTAAAGAGAACCAAGCAAGCAAATAAAACAAGAAATGTATGTTAACTATAGGGAAAACTATGGAATGAGAAAACCCAGCATAAATAGTAAATCTATTACACGGCTCAGCTTTGAGTAAAATGTATTGTCATCATAATGTATATTCTGAATATTAATCTAAACAGGTGCAACATAAACTATTTGAGATGATGTGGGACATGGGGGAATGGTTCTGAGCTTTGGGGGAGAGGATGTGGGAGGAGAGAGCTCTAAATGCTCACAGTGTGTGTTGTAGGTACATAAATAATACTTAAAACACATATTCAAAAATTAGCACAAAAATCATGTTACTTAGAGATATAATGAGTTATGCCAAAATAATCAGTTAAAAAGTACAAATAAAAGCATATTAGACACATGGTGATGTATACCAACATAATCAGCTACATGAGCTAAAATTTGTTGCCATGAGGAGGGAAAATGTGGGAGTAGGGGTGGGAATCTGCTATTTTTCGTATTGAACTTTGTAGGACTATTTGATTCTTTTAAAGTCTTTGGAGTTATAGATTTTATTAAAATTAAAACAAAAGAAAAATAAAAACACTAAAACTAAGCAAAACAAAAAACTAACTACTGAACCACATATATTGGAAGATATTCTTAAAGTGCAAAATTAAAACAAAGAAATGAAATAAGATACACGTGGAGATCTCAACCAGTTGAAAATTAACATGGTATTTATCTGCTTCCTAAAGAGCTTTATTATATTTTATTCATTTATATTTGAATTTAAATAGCGCTTCATATTCTTCTTTTAATTTTTTTCTTATTTACCTCCAACATATGTAGCAAGACCAACATGTGCTCTTGTAAGCTACTTTGAAATTTTCTGGAGACAAAGAATAGTATAAATAAATAATACTGACGTCAAAGCAATTAAGGATTAAAAACTGACACATGTGAAGCAAATGGAGAAAAATAAGATGACCAGTACCAACAACTAAAATAAAGAATTGGGAGCTGGAAAAATTACTATTAGAATCAATAGCATATAATCTAAAATTATTTCATTAACGGTTTGAAAGACAATTATGAGGTCACCTTTGTGTTTTGAGTTTTGTCAGATGCAAAGATAACATGCTCTTCTTTATGAAGGCAATTGAATTTGTGTATGAGACAATGTATTCCATTTAGTAATTGCAAAATAACACAAGACAGAAACTAAAATTGTTGGATAAGTGAAAAGGACATGAAATACTTTGTGCAGTTTGTATAAAAAGTGAACATTTGAGAGAGAGCTGTATTTGAGGTGGGACTTAAGGATGGGGGGGATTTCTGATTGGGGAGAAGGCAGGAAAGGTGGATAAAACTCATCAGACTGGAGTTGAAGGCACATACTGGCAGGTCATAGAAAATAAAATGATGTAGGTGGGAAATGATGTAGGTAGGACCAGGTTATTGAAGATTATGAATTTTAATATAATACTTACCAGAAGTTATTGTAAGCTCTGGAAATGCACTATTAAAGAGATTTTTAAGAAGATTAGTCTGGCATATAGGTGTAAGAAAAATCAGGGGTAGGAGTCTGGTGACAATAAGATCAGTTGGAGATTGATCGTAGATATGAATTGATTAAAGTCTTCATTAGAGCAAAACTGGAGCAATGGGTATAATGAAAACATATCTGAGAATTTGGGACATTATTTACATTTTACATTTATGAAATAAGATCAGAGAGAAACGATGGTATCATTAACTAAAATGGGTAGTTTCAGATGGAGATTTGGTGAAAGTTGTAATTATAACTCCTGTAGGCAGTTTATCAATATATTTGTAAGATTGCTTCTCACCTTCCATTCCTCTGGAGTGCTAAAGATATCTGATCAATCACTTGTTTTGAATGTATTTAGTGAAAATGACTCTACAGATAGAGTCTGGGATATTACACAGGTTTTCAATGTAAAGATGAAGATATACAACAAGGTAAAGTTGGAGAACTGCCATAACTATCCCGAGAATTCATACCCACTGCCAAGCACATGGTTACTGAAATAGTCAAGTAGTTAGAGCATTTCTTTAACTTTAGTTGCCCAGACAATGGCTTTAGTTTGGATGTTTATTTAGCTGACAAAGGCATGGCCAATTTTTAAGTTGGTGGGTGTTTGCAAACAAATTATCTTTTGTTCAGTCTTATTTAATCGCTATAGATTTGTCATTGCAATGATACCTATACAAATAAATGCATTAAAGTGATTTCTATGCATGTCATTAAGTTGAGTCCCCTTGTTTTTGTTGTTTAAAAACGTTACGACTATGAGATTCTTATGATGAGCCAGATCCAGAGGTTAATTAAGCAGGCAATAACTTAAGCACATTACTACAAGTGAAGCCAGTGGCAGACATGTGGCTAAAATTCTACTCCAGATTTTAAATATTTATATTGCAACCAATAAACCTAAACCCTGTTCACATTGTGCTACCCATACAGGAGGAAGGGGGAGGCAGACTGAAGGTGATATGGGGTGTAGGAAGGATGAAGAGCGGGGCAGGGAGAGGCACCTCTCTGCCCAGCATCTGGGCATTTTGTAAGCTGCAAAGAGGGAGCTTTTAAAAAAGTATTTGACTGGGAGGTACACAATTTTAACTTACAACATTATGTTTCCTTTTATTTGGACAGTTTGTTTAAATTTGGCTTATTCAGTATATCCTTGGACTATTTCCTCTCTTTTAACTAGATGAAATAATTATAGCTTTTTTTCCCCCTGAGCAATAACAAATCAAGCAGACCTGAAAGACTTGTGTTTTTCTGTTTATTTCTTTTGTGGATTTCTGAAAAGTATGAAACCAACTGCTGATCTCCTCTGGTGGTAGGAAATATTCATAATTTTATCAAAAGAGTTACTGAAGTTTGACTTGTTTTCCAGTTTGCAGTTGAATTTGAAGAAGGAAGATGCCTGAGGACCACTAATCAGTGTTGCTGTGTGTGGTGGTTGTGAACATCCGCAATACTGCTCGTTGTGGCAAATGGTGGGGTAGAACTCACTTCATTTCATGTGTGTGCAGCACACGCCCTAGTAAAACACTGTATGTATACACCAAGTATACTTGATGTATACACTCGATGTATACTTTATGTATACACTTGATGCATACTCTATGCATACACTCTATGTTTACTCTGTGTATACACTGAGGTCGCTTCCAACTCAACTTACCTAAAACTGAATTCACTTTGCTCTTCCAACCTATGTTTTTAGATGCTTTATTTCTGCTAATTTGCCTCTATATTCCAGATACTGAAACTTAAAACTGTTATCTTACTGAAACCCTTAACTTTTTGTGCTTAGATTACAAAAGTTATTAGTCTTCCAATAGGACATACTATCCCCCAATTTTTCTTATTCCAGTCTCTCACATGCATCTCTGATGGATTGATCTTCCTAAAACGTGTAGTTATCAAACTTTTGTAACATCCGCCTCTTTACCAAATGAATAAAAAGCCTCACCCTGACATTAAAGACCTCACCTTATGTTCCCGGACTCACCTCCCTACTGACCCTCTAGAGGATTCTTTTTTCAAGGGAACTAAGTCTACACTCTTTTCCTAAATGTATTTAGATTTTCATGTTCTAGTGACTGCTTATACCATCTCTATCTCCTTAAGTAACCTCTAATTATACCAATTAAATTCTTAGATTTTCCAAGTGGAAACAGCACCTACTCCATGAAGCCCCCTATTGTCAGCTATAAATTATTGCCAGTCTTTTGAACTCATAGCATACAAGTCTCATAGCTACAAAGCCTATGGGAAATGTATATGCAGCCTTGTATTGTCTATATTCATGTATTCGTAGATACTTACTTAACCCAATAGTAGAGCATATAGTTGATCCTCAATAATGTTAATTTCCTTCTACCTGTAGATCTAACGTTGTTAATATCTAATATTCTGTATTCTCTACAGTGCTCATGGTAAGTGCTCACTAAATATTTGTCAAATCAGCAGTTACGTGAAACCACTATTTGGAACCTATTTAATTCTTTCAAAAAGTGGACCTAGTCTAAGAATTAAAATTCTACCCTGAAATGTGTACAATATTTCTATATTAACCTCTGAAAGTCTCATACTCACAACATGTGCACATAATCCTTTGCCTAAAGATGCTATTTTGGGTAAGAAGTCTGGAGATTTCATGAGATCCAAGAGAACTTTCTGTAGTGCATTCTAGGAAGCCCTTGCAAAAGTTATCCTAGCAAAATTTTCCACACAAATTAAATATGCCAAAATGGCTTACATGGAGATTAACCTCTGAGTTTAAGGGTAAATTGACTTCCTCCATTTATTTAAATTAAGTTACTTCTCACTGGATTCGAAAGTCAAATGAGGTCAAAAAATTGAATTCAGTGGAGGCTGTGTATAAGGAAAGGTATGGGGCAACAGCATCCATTCTTTAAAGACTTAAATTTAATCCAATGATAGACAGTCACTTTAAAAAAAAAGTAAAATGAGTATTTGGAAGAGGAATAAAGGGCAGGAATAAATTCTCAAGTATGGAGAGTAAATGATGATTTTATGACAGTTTATCTTATTTAGTATTTACATTTCATTAGTGATTGTATTTAAATGTTCTGTTTTAAAAATATTTTTTTATCCCACAGGTTCTCAGAAACTAAGGGAAAAGAAGGTGTTTTCTAGCAATTACTTTGCTAGTTATCAATCAGTTTGAAGCTTTTTTATTATGGTCTGTATCTGGTGAAAACGATTTCTCCTGAAATGCCTGATTCTGCAGACACAATTCAAGAAAGTAAGGTCTAGGATTCCTGTGCTGGGCCATTCAGTTATGCCTTTGGACCCTAAGACTAAAATCTCTGAGGTCCAATTTAAAATCTGTGAGAACCTGTGCTACCCTAGTGTTACTTCAACAGCTCCAGTGGGGTAGAGATTCAGGGAGAGATGCCAGCAAAGGGTCTAGGTTTTACCTCCTGTTCCAGCTTCTAGGGGCCTGTTGACAATAATCTTATTTATTATGAAATAGAATTTGACAGTTTTAATAATGCTTCTTCTTTTTAAAAATTTTATCTACCCTGGCTTTCTGATAATTTCCTTCCTCTGGATCTTCAACCTTAGAGACAGCTCCTCCTCGGTGCTCTCGTTGCTTCTCACACCTATGAAATCTCTTGTATCTACACCTCTTCTTTGGGAAATCTCACACACCCTCATGATTCCTCATTGTGTTTCCTCACCTTTGATCCCTTTCCTAAGAAGCCACACAGCTGGTAAGTGGTGAAGTGTGGATTTGAACACAGGCCTGCAGACACTAAAGCCGAAACTCGTAATCACGTCTTTGCTCGAAACTAACTTTGCAGCTTAAGCATTATCATCATCATTGCTGATATTTATTGAGTACCTACTCTGTGTCAGGCGCTGGGTTTAGATCCTTTATATCTCTTATGATAAACCTCAAGATAGTGTTATTCCACTTCACAGATGAAGTTTTGTGCTGTGGGAATGGTGCAAATAAGAACATCAGGACTAATCATTCACATTTTTGCATATGGGGTGTTATCTTTACTCTGACTTCAGTTCAATAAGATCTCAAAGGTTGACATAATTCTGGGGCATGTTTATTTGCTTCTGTCTTCCTTTTTAAGTTTCTTTAAAGTAGAAGACAAAACACAAATGTCTATATTACCAGAGCATGTAACGTAAATGAGTAAATCGGACTCTGAGATCATAAGGACGAGGGAATTTTGTGGAGATTTGAAAGTTGATACCCTACATGAAGTCATTCAGGTTTAATTCGTAATGACCTTGTGCAGGTAAGCGTGTGCGCATGCACACACAGGTCACCAGTTTGTAGTCCTTTAAACTATCAATTCTTTTCTTTCTTAAGAAAAGGTATTAGACAGAATAGATTGAGAAATATAGTTCTGTTTGGGGATGAACGTGCAGTAATTGGTTTGCAAGCATATGTATTTACGCCTTTAAGACGGGTCTGATGAATGCATGATGGTCACCTTGTAGGAGTCACGGCTTCAGCTGGATTGTCTAAGGCCGTAAGGCACATGCACTTTAGTACTTTCTCAAAGAAGAAAAATACATCATGATTTCCTTTCTTTTTTTATCAGATGACTATAATTCATAGCTTGAGAGCACAACGGTTACCTCTCTGTGGGAGAACTGCCGCAGGTGGACCACGGTGCCCACTGCTGTGGGGACAGTCAGCAGGCCGGGCAATGAGTCTGGCCCTCACTGTAGAGAGCCATAGGCAACTCCTTTGCCACTTGGCTTTTCAGTGCTGGCAGATGGGACTTCATTGTTTCAAACTTTCAGTTTGGAAAATTCAGACATTAAGGGTTAATCTACATTTTAAAATAGCTGCCTTTGGAGGAAATTCTGCTATAAATGAGAAACCTGTGAGGAGTTCTGGGTTCTCTCTTTATGTTAGTTTTGGCAGGGCCAGGAGCCTGTTTTGATGATAAAGCCAGCATTGGAAACCTGTATTTTATATCGCAGGAAAACCGAGCAAATTTAAAACACTCCACATTTGCCTTTTGACACCCCATAACCAATAGATGAACTTTAATTTCTGGGAGGCCTCCCAGTGATTAATGCCTTTCCATTTATGACGTGAGAAGAATGAGCCGTATGTTACAGTTGGTCTTCTGTCCGTTTCTGAAGAGCAACCATGCCAGGATTTTGATGTGCACTCGCGTTCTGGCACCAGGCTTCACACTTCTCACCCAGCACAGAGCCAGCTCACAGATCCTGCTCGGCACAGCGACTCCAGACACACAGCCTGTATTTGAAGGCGGCCTCCTAAAATGTGGCAGGCACATCCCCGTTTTCCTATTTGGAACCCGTCCTGTGGGGCTAGGACCTCTCTCAGCTGCCTGTAGAGCAGCCTTGGGAGAGCTGCGTTGGTTAGCTACTTTTTGAAGCCATCTCCATGAAGGTGAGGCTTGGCGCTATGCAAACGGATTCTGTTGCCTATACTTAATGTTCAGAGGAAACTGTTACATTTCTCTCTTCACATTTTTCACGTTTCCATTAGAGATCACATACTCTTCTCTCTTGGAGGGGACAGTATTGGAATCAATACCTTTGGAGCCTTCCTTGATTCCTACATCCTCCACGGGAGAGGAGTGACATTCACTAAGCCATATGTGGCAGTTAATGCTGTCCACCAAATATTTTTGATTCTTCTTCCTTTAAGGCACATGGTAGGATTGCATTTCCTGCCTTCCTCTGTGGCCATGTAACTTGCTTTGGTCAATAAAAATTGAGCAGAAGTGACATGTGTTACTTTGCACTGCAAATGTTAAGAGCTACTGCATGATTCACCACTTTCCTCCTCTTGCTGCTGCAGTGATTGGAGAAGCAGAGGTCAAGAGGAGGCCTCCATCAGCCTGGGTCACTGAGTGACTCTGAGGAATAGAGAAACCCTGCTCACCGGTGTTAGACGTGTAGCATGAGCAAGAAATGCAAGTCGGTGTGTTAACCCCAGAGATCTGAGGATTTGCTACTGCATCATAACCTAGCCTGTGCTGACTGATGGGCCTTGTTAACTGGAGAGTAGAACCACTGCATTGAAGCTTAAACAGTCCAGAGCCAGCTCCATCTCTTTCTTGTCTCACTTTCTCTTTTAGGTACCAAGAAAACAGGTGAGTTTCCTTCATGTGGAAAAGAGACAGAGTCCACTTTAGCAGTTACACCATCTTCCAACTTTTCCGCCTGCAACAGGCTAGAGATGCCAAAGTGTAAATCAAGAAAAGAAATAGGAGAACCTGCTACGTTATGCAACTAATTTCACTATTAACAATTTTACTACGTTTTGATCCCACTTAGTTCTTGTCCATTTCTTCTCACATCGGTTAGGAAGCCCTAAGAAGAAGAAGTGATGATGACTGTTCTCCCAAACTTCCATCACTTACAGATCTTAGCTATTTGTACAGCATACTACTTAGTCATATCCATAGCTAACAGATGTAGGCATACTATTTTTGTTGTTTCTTAAAAGTCCTGAAATGGTAGCAGACTATTGGTTTATAGAAGTGATAGTCAGGATTCTAACATTGGCCCTAAGTTTCTAAGCCCCTGGTGTATGTGCCCTGAATCCCCTTCCCTTTGGTATATAAATGAAAATATCATTTATATATAAATAAAATATCGCTTCCATTGTTAGTTTACATTATATGGCAATGGTTGAAGAAATTTTGCTGATGTGATTAAGGTCCCTAATCAGTTGAGTTTGAGTTAATCAAAAGGGGGATTATTTTAGTTAAGCCTAATCTAAACAGGTAAGACTTTTAAAGAGAGTTTACAGGTCACAGATAGAAGTTAGAGTTATTTTCCTCTTGGTCTTAAGGGAGAAAATAGTGATGTCATGAACAGCTGATGGAAGATGCCACATAGCAAGGACCTGAGATTGGCTTCTAGTTGCTCAGGGTGGTTCCTGGCTGACATATAACAAATAGGGACCTCATTCAGAAACAAATTCTGCCAACAACCTAAGGGAGCTTGGAAGCAGCTCTTTCTCTAATTAATTCTCCAGATGAGAACATAGATGGCCAGCATCTTGATTTAAGGCTTGTGAGACCATGAGCAAAGGATCCAGCTAAAATGTGCCAGACTCCTGAACTACAGAAACTGTTAGATAATAAATTTATTGTTGGTTTAATCTACTAAATTTGTAGCAATTTATATGCAGCAACAGAAAACTAATACAAAAGGAATCTGATCAGATAGTTTTTTCTAGAAATATCTGGCTGTTGTTTTAATAAAAAATCATCTAGGCATGTCCTGCTATCTCCTTAGCTTCCTGAAATCAGCTTTAACTCCCATATGGAGGGAGGAAATTGGAAGAGGTTCTCACAGTGGTTAAATGTGGCACTTGATGTTTTCAGTGCACCTCTGATCAAACCACTGCGAGCAGCCGTAAGAGAGCTTCATGGTCTCTAGTCATTTTGGATGGACGGTGTCCACCTTCTCTACACAGGGAGTGCTGTTGTCCTCAGACTAGAGTCATTCACTAAAAGTCATAAGAACCTGGGATAGCACCAAGATGATTTGAGGATACCAGGGAGTCTGTGATGTATCTCTAAAACCAAATGATAGGCTTCTTTTGAGCACATTGGGGAAGGGAACTATGATGATGTAGAAACATCCATTTGGGACTGGTTGGAATGCATTTGGTCTTTTAAGGTGGATTTTAACGTTAGAATGTAAACTTTCATGATGGTGGTCCCATAAGATTAGTGTCATATAGCCTAGGTGTGTAGTAGGCTATACCATCTAGGTTTGTGTAGGTACACTCTATGATGTTCACACAATGATGAAATCGCATAATGACATATTTATCAGAATGTATCCCCATCATTAAGCAATGCATGACTGTAAATTAGTTCAAAAGTATTTAAAGGTGTGGCTTCCTCTAAAGAGTTTGCGAAGGCTTTTGCTGAAAACACTCATAACATAGAGTGGACAAATAGAACTTATGTGTAAAATTGTTCGAATCTATGACACGAGAGTTTCTGAGGAATGCTGAATTGTTGCTTCTCCCACTGATTAATTAGATAAACATAAAAAAAAATTGTGTGATTACTTCTCCACATTGTTTCACCAGTGTTATAGATCATCAGTTCTCAGATGGAAACCCCAGCCAGGGCAAAGAAATGGCTGGTGTTGGCTTTCTTCATGCCCTGTAGTCATTCAGAGGTTTCTAGGTAGCCTACTTCTTGGATTATCCTTCCATTTTCATTGGTTGGAGAAGGTGCATCAGCCTAGAGGGGAAACAGTTGATATTCAGAAAATAGCAGTCCTTGGTGCCTCTTACTCTGGGTGGTGATTGATGGTTCCAGCTAGTCTAGCAGTTTGCTCATTGGTTTTTCTTCAGTTCATGCTATTGTCCACCTGTGTTGATAGTAGAAAAGCTCTCAAAGAAGATGATTTTCAGGAACTTGAGGCATTTGAGTAGGAAGCTGAGATAACTAGGACACTATGAAAAGATGCAGTACCATGAAGAGATGCAAGGTTGGCTGTCTTCTTGTTTTGATCATCTTCCCTTCCCCATCTTATAAAGACCCTCTCCCTGATTCCCAGGAATGTTGTGCTGCCCATTTACTATTTAAAAATATTATCTCTTTTGCTACTTAATGTTGCCAACCTAGCATGCTAGTTTATCTCATTTAGAAGGATACAAATATGATTATTTAATTAAAGTACATAAGTAGGATCACATTGTGAAGGATCCATGAACTTATTCCTTTAAGGCATATTTAAAGTCTAAAAGATGGTATTCATTAATCTAAACAAATCTCTATTTGAGCAGTAGGGCAGGGACTTTTGAGCCCAGAGATGTGTGTGTACTTCTCTTCTAAGCATATTTGTCATTCTCTCATATCTTTTCCCCATTAAGAACAGGGGTCTATGACTGAATACTCCACTCCCAAAAGGCTGCCAACCATCTGCAGTAGATGGAAAATACTTTCTCCCAAAGACATATAGTTCCCATTGGGGTTTATACCACTCTATCACCTACCTGAGTTCTAAACCAAGTGAGAGATACACAAAAGAGTGGAGCGACTGGAAATAAAATGTCAGTTTCAATGCTAATAGCATTATTGTAAAACAAGATGTAAGAATATGACTCATATGTGCCCAGAATTAGGCAGACCTTTCCACCCAGTCAGAGACAGCCTGGAAGACTATAACCTTCCCTTCAAGAACAATTTCCTTACCACTCAGCTACCTACAAGTGGAGAATTGACCCGACCATATGCTCTCTGAAAGCAGGCTGATCCCAAAGAGAGGAGGAGAGGGAAAGGGTTGAGCTACTCATATATCATTCCTGCTCTCAAATTTATCAATTTCTACAACTTTACTTCCACAACTGGCTATATAATTTGTGGGCCTAGTGTAAAATAAAAATGTAGGACTCCTTGTTCAAAAATTTTAAGAATTTCTATGATGACAGTAGAGCATTGAATCAAACATGGGCCCTTCTAAGTCTGGAACCCTGTGCAAGTGTACGGGTCATGCATCCACGAAACCAGCCCTGTTCACTTCTTACCTGGGAGGACTGAGTAAGGAAGTGAAACAGATGCAAGAAGGTGTTACATTAATTCACATTCATCTACATGGACACGCAAACCAAGTATAAAGGAAGTTTCCTCAAACAATGAAATTTCCAAGTCTCCTGTTTTCTTATCCCTTAGGCTTAACCACCAAGTCTGTGATCCACTAGGGGAGTGGAAATACCTATCAGGATAGGAGAGCGGCAGTCTCGTCAGGCAATTCTTGCTCACATAGCCATGGGCCTGCTTTCCTAGTACCAACCACCAGTTGCTTTATTGATCCTTTTGACATACAGAGAAGAATTTACTTAAGAAGGCTTTGAAATAGGTCAGAATTATGCAATCATAAAATCAACTCCAAGGCTACTTAGTACCCAAGGCTAAAATTTTACTCCTATTTTTTTATTTGTCTCAAATTATGTCCAGCTACACTCTTCAATAAAACTGTCAGAAATTGTGTGATGAAATCAAACTGCATCTTAAATATATTTCTGTAATAAAATGCTAACAATACAATAACCCATATTGAACTATAAACCCCTCCTATTATCAAGTTCACAGGGAGAAGTTAAAGTTCAAATAGTAGAGTCCCAAATAAATTAATTTCCAAAATTATCAAATTAATTTAAAAATAATTAAAGTCTGATCAAAAATCCTTGGTTCTTGTTAGTTAAATGTCCAAAGAAATTAAGTCCCCAGTTAAAGACATGAATCTTTCCCAATACTTCATATTTTTTTCAGTTTCAACTGGAGGGATTCTGCAAGAGAAATAAACTGGCTTTACCAGTTTCATAA
Organism: Equus quagga; assembly: GCF_021613505.1. Classification (NCBI taxonomy): domain Eukaryota; kingdom Metazoa; phylum Chordata; class Mammalia; order Perissodactyla; family Equidae; genus Equus; species Equus quagga. Next base: position 119,609,688 of record NC_060273.1, read on the forward strand.
TTTTGAGAAAAATTTATTTCACATTTTAGGAAAGAAAACATGGCCTTAGGACAGCATTCCAGAGATAATTTTAAATAAAATATGCAATAAGGTCACCATGGAGAAAACTGAACAGCTTTAGACGTTGGAAAGTATCAGCAATAGGTTATTTTATACTTGGGATTGTCATTTTGACCACATGACAAAAGATTGTGGGTATTCCCATTGCCTGCCATCATCAGGCAGCAGACAGCAGGAACATAAACCTAGAGGGAGGAGGGTCTTCCGTTTGATTAGGAATGAGTCAGAGAGGCCGTGGAGGGGCTGTGAGTCATTCTGAAACTGAGAGTGAGCTGTCCTCATGGGGTCAAGGCAGAGCCAGCGCTGACACAGGGCTTCCATGCGCTGTCACTCTCTGAGCAGCGTGGAACAGTGACGGACACTCAACACAGCCTCTGTGGCGGTGGCAGAGTGACAGTACCAACGGTTACTTTTGAGATATGACAAAGAACAGTCTTGTCCTTGAGCTCCAGTGCTGGCTGTGGGAGAAAATGGAGGCCTCTCCAAAGATTGTTGAGTTTCTCTGGCGGCCAAAGGTGGCAGAGCACGTCTCCAATATCAACTGAGAAATCTTCCTTCTTCAAGCTGTGAAGTCTGAATCCTAGCATCAGTTGTATGGCAGGAACCAATATAATGGATCCCTTAGACCTTAGATCCCAGAGTAAGGACACTGGTTATGTTAAAATTTATCACTGAGAGGCCTCTAGGAAAGAGAGTAATCTTCTTCTAATAGATAAAATGTGAACTCAGTTAATTACTTGGAATATTAAACAATATGTTTATTAGTTACAAATAGAATTCACTTGTGGAGTCTAATAACGAAAGACTTTTTCATCAATTTGTGCATATTCACTTTAGTGTTGTCTTCTTTCTGACAGTGTATTGTCAGTGTGTTTCAAGCATTTCTATCCTTGCCCCTTCTCTGCATTTTTCCTCTCAGAAAGGAATGAAGATTGCCTCGAGTCACCTTCGTTGCACCCCCCTGCATCTTTTGTGGCAGGGCTGAGTCCTAAAGAGCCTGGTTTGTAAAGGGGAGACATGGCTGTAATGATTCCCCATGTCTGATGTTCTGTCCTAGAGGCAGAAGAAGTGCGTTCAGCTTGGAGAATGAATCAATTCATGATGAATTCAGAAGCCTCTGCCCTTGAGCCTTTTCCGCATTATCCAGGCCAGTCTTGGAGTGGTTAATGGTGATATGGTGAAGAGGTGAATGGGGGGTAACTCCTGCCCTCTGAGTCCTCAGAGGAGAACATCTGTTGCATAAAAGATAAAACTCAGCTGATAATGTTTTTATTATTCTCAAAAATAATTCCTTTTTCTCGAAGAAGAAAATCAGTGTAAGGGAAATGTGACATCTCATGAACTATTAAGGCCTTTGTGCTCTTCTGTATTCAAATCAGTTGATGTTATCCACAATTTTATTGATGAAGTCTTACTGGTTTTATAGCTCTACCGATGGCTGTATACATTCTGAACCAAGTCCGTGTGGTTTTAAGCAGATTTAATGTGTGCCCATGGAACAAATACAGTAGTTCCAAATTTTCACTTACAGAATTTCCTTTAAAGGATTTAAGGATTCAAAAGCTTACCAGCTTTGCACTTCCGTCTTCGAGTTTTCCATTTTCTACAGAAAGATACAATAAAAAAATATGCCCAGAAAATGTAAATGTAGGAACGATAGCTAGATAAAACTCATGAGAAAATTGTCTGTAAGTGGTTTATGATATCGTATCTTCAAAGCAAGCAAACTCATCACCAAGCCATGTTTAAAGTGAAAGTTTCCTTATACGAGGATATGAACGTTTTCATCCTTCATTGCTGTCCTTTCTCAATGTCTGCCTTTTGTATGTAGATGGCCATGAAGCCCAGCAGCTCTTCTGACATCACTCTTCTCTTGTTCGTTTCCCTACCACCATTCCAGGCTAGGCCCTCACAACCTCATATTTGCCCTATTGTAGCAGTCTCATGACAAGCTTGGGACTTTCACGTTCTTCAGCTCAGGACTCCACTTTCCCTTTAGACTGGTGACAAATGGTCTTTTTCTTTGTAGCAGGCTCTGGGGTCCCTGGCCCTGGTGTCCCACCACACTTCCCTTTCCTTTGGTAGCTGTCAATATACAAGATATCATAGGGGCTCATCTTCAAACCTTGCTGTTCAGCAGCCCCTTTTTTGAAGTCTCTACTTCATACGCATATCAGTCTTTTTCTTTTTGGCTGTGTGGTTGTGGATAAGTTATGAAAAACAGAAAATAAGAAAGTACAAAGAACTTATATAGTTTTGGGCTGCCATCTGATAAGTTAACTGAAAGATGAATTTGACTTTGTTCATTTGTGTTTATTTTGGAGGGTGGGGGTTCATCAATTCTATCTAGCTTTCCAGGTTCCACCTTAGTAAAGGCCAATTTAAAGTTAGTCTCACATCCCAGCTTCACAGGTAATGTAGGCAGAATTATAGGTATCTCCTGGGCCTTTCCTGAGTAGTTATTATCTCTGAGAAGGTCCAAACGAGATGAGGCCCAGATCCCTTTATAATTGTCCCAAATAAATCCTCTCAAGATTTTCTCACCTCTTAGTTTATATTTTAATTTTACCTCCCACTCTTCTTGCAAAGCAGTGGATTTTAATCCATGGGCTTTAATTTTACAGCGCTGTGGGGTGCTGCAGAAGCCCACAGATCTGTAGCACTGGAGGAGAGCGTGAAGTGGTGCCGAAGCACGCGTAAATGTTAAGGAGGTGTCCTACTCAGCCTTCAGCCAAAGTAGCTGTGTTTCTTGTTCTTATTTTTCATCTTATTTCCTCTCCTTTACATTTTGAATTAAAACGAATGGACTTGGATCCTGCCATTCCCTCAAGCAATCATCCCAAATCTTTCCATCAAAATTTCTTGAGAAAAAGTACTATACTACCCTACTGAAACTGTCCCCTTGAGGGTTACAAATGTCATTCAATTTTCTAATTAACTTTTGTTTTTATCTTTACAACCACCTTTGAAGCCACTGACCATTCTCCCCTCAATCAAGACTCTCTCTCACCATTTCCAGGATATTGTCCTATCTCTGACAATTTTTGCTCCACTTTTTCTTGATTTTGTTGCCCACCCCCCCGCTCCCCATATAGCATCCATCTTAGATCATGTTCCCTAGAAGTGGAGTCTGAGATGAGAGTTACTGGCCAAGTGATTTATTGGAAGTGCTCTCAGAAGAAGGGGAGTGAGGGAAGCAGGGTAAGGCAGGGGCTAAGCAAGAAAATGGCTTCAGTTAGAGTCCAATTTCAGTCTCATCCTATAGAACACTCTGGAATACAAATGGCAGCACTGTGTTTTCCCTTTGAGGCAAAGGGCTGGAGTTTTGTACCCAAGCTTTTAGCCAACAATCACAGCAATAGGGAGATGGATGCTCCAGCTTGTAAAGGGGATCCGGGCAGGGCCCTGTCAGCATCCGCTACATCATCTTTAGCTGTTTTCTCTTTCTTCTTGATATGTCTTCCTTAAAGCAGTGTACTCACACATTCTGTGTATATGTGTATGTCTGTCACACACATATTGCTAACAACTTGTCCCAACTGCAAATCTTCATTTCGTAATTCATTGCACATTGGATGTCTTACAAAGTTCACATGTTCAAAACTGAAATCATTACTCATTATTTTATCGCCTCAAACTGACTTTGCTATATTTGTAAATGGTATTGTTATTCTCCATTGTTGGCACTCAAAAGATTTTAAATCATCGTGCTTTCTTCCTCTGTCATCTAACTCTGTCACGGTTTCTTCTTTGTTTCCCACTTTCAATTCTCTGCAAACCACCAATGATTCTACTACCTTGACACTTTTCGTCTTTGTTCAGGACATTTGTTTCATCTTTAATGCTTTTCTACGCATTTGCACATTTGCGTATGAAAGAATTGATGAAGAAATGATGGACTGAATGATGCTTAGCTTCTTTTCTCTGACCCATTGCTTTCACTATACCTCCCTTTCCTTAATCTTTGAATATTCTCTTGCCATGTTGACTTCTCCAAGTGAAACTTTTTCAACTTCTCACTTCAGGCTAGTTTTTTGTAACTTTCTAACTAGATAATCAGACAGAGTCATCCATGTACATATACTTAATAGAGAGTGACAAAATGACATGAACGTTGTGAAGACAGTATTTATGACTTTTACCCCCTTAACCTATTGGGTTGAAGTAAGAAAATATGACCCATGCTATATCAGGAAAGGAAATATTTGGGAGCAAATTCTGTGGCATGTCTAAATTCATCATGAGTTCTCACAAAAGTGGTCTCATGTGTGGTGTATTCCCACCATGCAGGATTATCACATTCTGCCTGCCTGCAAATATCCAGAGATCTATAAATGTAGCAATAATAATTAATGTAATTTCTTCTTAAAATGAAGACAGCTCCATATTCTTGGATGAATCTAACATTATGTATTTACTTATAGTCAAAGAGTATCTTTGTATATTTGATGCTAAGGGTATTCTTTCAGGCTCTTTCTCCTTATGGCCCCTGCCCACAGGCCAACTCTGCCCTGTATAGGGAGCAGATTTGGTCAACTCTGTGGAATAATTATACATTTCACAGCTGAATAAGAGATTTAGAATTTAGAAATGAATGTTTGATTAGTTCCAAAATTGACAAAGCACGATTTCAGAGGGGAATGACAGTGGAAAAATTTAGTAATTACTCTCAAATGGCCAACAATGTGAAAAGATGCTCAACATCCCTAATCATCAGGGAAATGCAAATCAAAACCACAATGAGATATCACCTTACACCTGTTAGAATAGCTTTAATCAAGAAGACAAGAGATAACAAGTGTTGGCCAGTACGGGTAGAAAAGGGAACCCTTGTACACTGTTGGTGGGAACGTAAGTGGTTCAGACACCATGGAAGACAGTATGGAGGTTCCTCAAAAAATTAAAAATAGAACTACCATATGTTCCAGCAATCCCACTTCTGGGTTTATTTCCAAAGGAAATGAAAATAGGTTATGGAAAAGATGTCTGCACTGCCATGTTTATTACGGCATCATTCACAATAGTCAAGATATAAGGATATAGAAACAACTTAACTGTCAATGGATAAAAATGTGGTATATACATACAATGGAATATTATTGAGCCATGAGAAAGAAGAAAATCCTGTTATTCATGGCAACAAGGGTGTACCTTGAGGGCGTAATGCTAAGTGGGAAAGACAAATGCTAAGAGAAAGACAAATACTGTGTGATATCACTCATATGTAGAATCTTAAAAAGCTGATCTTGTAGAAACAGAGAATAGAATGGTGGTTACCAGGGGCTGGCGTCGGAGCGGGGGTTGGAGAAGATTGTTGGTCTTTGGGGAGATGTTGGTCAAATAGTACAAACTTGAAGTTAGGAGATGAATAATTTCTAGAGATCTAATGTAAAGCATTGTGACTATAGTCAATGATACTGTATTATATACTTCAAAGTTGCTAAGAGACTAGATCTTAAGTGTTTTCACCACAAAAAAAGAACAATTATGTGATGTGATGGAGGTCTTAGCTAAAGCTATGATAGTAATCATATTGCAGTGTATAAATATATCAAATCAACATGTTGTCTATATTAAACTTACACAATGTTATCTATCAATTATATTTCAATAAAAAAATTACTCTCTTTTTATACTTAAATGGTATACTTATTTTTTCTTCTATGGCTTTACATCAGCCACAGAGTAACCATAAGTCAATTTCACAAGCCATTTTTAGAATTTTACTAATCTTTTGTTTTATTAAGGAATATTGGCTTAGTAAAAATATTCACATGAAAGTAAGTCTCTTTGATTAAAACAAAAAGAACATGACTTGAAAATTTCTCTTCCAATAACAGCAAACTAGTTGACCTGAACCAGTCTTGTCCTCTCAGAAAAACTGAAGAACTTCCTCAAAGTTTAAAAAGACATCTTTTTGAAAGTATCAAAGAGCTTATAAACTAATGAAGAATAGTTGGTCAAGATTTTGGAGAACTCAGATAAGCCACTCAAAATTACTTTTGTTTTGGGAATATTTTCCCAGCCTGAGAGAGAAGCTTCAAAGCTAAGTTGTGCTTTTGGTAGTCTCATGGATCTGGGAGGAGAGAAATCAGATTCTGCCAAGGATGGAGAATCTGGTCCCCAATTAAAACTGGATTTATGAAGAAATATGCCTTTAAGGAAGTGTGAACCAGTAGCAAATCAGATTTCATAGGGATTTTCAGGCAGAATTTCATCACTTAATGTCAAGGAAACCCCAAGTCCTTCTAACAACTTCCAGAAGCTACCACAGATAATTCCTGAAGTAAGTTATTATTATCTCAGATATCAAAATCATCTCCCAAATAATTTATTAAACTTCTATTATATAATTAAAGATAACAAAGCAAGCGCAAAATATCAGAAACAACATACAATAGAAACAGACGCCCAAAGACATGAAATTTTGGAACTGTCAGACACAGACAGTGAAACAACTACTTTTAGTGTGGTTTTAAAAAATAAAAGGTAAGATTTAATAATTTGGCAGGAAACTAGAAACTATAAAAAATGAGATAGAAGATGCCTGTACACACCTAAAACGTCCAAAATCCAAAGCAATGACACCGCCAAATGCTGGCAATGATGTGGAGCAACAGGAAATGTATTCTTTGCTGGTGGGAATGCGAAATGGTATAGCTACTTTGGAAGATAGTTTGGCAGTTTCTTACAAAACTAAACAGACTCTTAACCAACAATCCAGAAATCACACTCCTTGGTATTTACCCAAAGGAGCTGAAAACTTACATCCATGCAAAAACCTGCACAAAGATGTTTATAGCAGCTTTATTCATAATTGCCAAAACTTGGAAGCAACCAAAATGTCCTTCAGTAGATAAATGGATAATGAACTGTGGTACGTCTAGGCAATGGAATATTATTCAGCACTAAAAAGAAATAAGCTATCAAACTATGAAAAGACATGGAGGAAACTTAAATGTATAGTACCAAGTGAAAGAAGACAATCTGAAAAATCTGCGTCCTGTATGATTCCAACTCTATGACCTTCTGGAAAAGGCAAAACTATGGAGACAGTAAAAAGATCAGTGGTTGCCATGAGTTGAGGGGAATGGGGAAAGATGAATAGGAAGAGCACGGACGATTTTCAAGGAAGTGAAAATACTCTATATGATACCATAATGATGGATATATGTCCTTATACATTTGTCCAAACACATAGAATGTACAACACCAAGAATGAACCCTAATGTAATCTTTGGATTTTGGATAATTATGTGTGAATGTAGGTTCATCAGATACAAATGTACCACTCCGCAGGGGACGTTGATACTGGTGGAAGCTATGCACCTGTGGGGGTAGAGGTGATGTTGGATATCTCTGTAGCTTTTGTTCAATTTTGCTGTGAACTTAAAACTGCTATAAAAAATGAATTCTTAATAAAATAATGGCATAGGTAATTTAAAAAGAAAACAAATAAAAATTGCACAATAGGGCCTGGCCCAGTAGTGTAGTGGTTAAGTTTGCATGCTCTGCTTCGGTGGCCTGGGGTTCATGAGTTCGGATCCTGGGCATGGACCTACACGCTGCTCATCAAGCCATGCTGTGGTGGTGTCCCATATAGAAGTACCAGAAGGAGTTACAACTAGGATATACAACTATGTACTGGTGCTTTGGGGAGGAAAACAAAAAAAGAAGATTGGTAACAGATGTTAGCTCAGGGCCAATCTTCCTCACCGAAAAGAAAGCAATTAAAAAATGGTACAGTAAAAATTATGATAAAATAATTTAAGAATTCTGTTTATGAATTAGACACAGATGAAGAGATATTAGTTAACTGGAAGTAGATTAGATGAAACTATTCAGGAAGACGTATAGAACAATATAAAGATGGATAATACAGATGAGGGATATGCAGCTTAGAAGATTCAAAGAGACTCTAATATCCATTTCATTAGAGTCGCAGAAAGGGAGAAAGAAGAGAATGGAGTAGAAGAAATATTTGATGAGAAAATAGCTGAAAATACTCCAAAATAGATGAAAGACACTCATCCTCATATTTCAAAAGCCAAATGAATCACCTGTGGGAAAATTTTTTTTAAAGTCTTCTCTTAGACACATAGTGATACCCCAGAAACAAATCTTAAAATGGTTAGAGGACATTACTGTTAAAGACACAATGGTTACAATGAGAGCTTACTTCTTGAGCGCAACAATGGAAACCAGAAGGACAAAGGAATGATGTTTACAATGTATTAGAAAAAAATAACAGCTTCTAATCTAGAATTTTATATCCAGTGATTAAACATCCTTCAAAAATGAATGCAAAATAGTATTTTCGAGTGCACAACAACACAACAAAAGAATTAATCTCTATCAGCCTGCACTAAGGAAAATTCTAAAGGATATGTTTTAAGCAGAAGGAACATAATCCCAAATGAGAGGTCAGAGACGTGGGAAAAAAACAAGCTATATATGAGAGTAAACCTAATGAATATTGGCTGGTTAAAACAACAATAATAATTATCTTTGATGTGGTTTAATATATTTCTAGTATAATATAATTAAAATACCTGACAGCATTAGCTTATAAATCAGAAGTTGGATAAGCAGATTTACAATTTTCCAAAGTCCTTATGCTCTCCTGGAGAATAGTAATGGTGGAGAAGAACACTAAATTCTGATATGTTAAGAATTCTTGTTTAACTGTAGAGCATAAGGCATGCTGCAGATGCTGTTGTGCCTTGACCCATAATCCACTGGCCCACTTAAATACGCCTATTGGTGTAGTAGACTGTTCAGCATGCATACTGACAACTTAATATCACAAATGCCTACATCTCTCTTTCTGAAGGAATTCTATGGCTCTCTGAAGCTTATTCCATTACAATAGACAGAATACACTTTATGCAGAAAAGCTAACTACTCCAGGCATGTCCCACAAGCAATGGGGATAGAATTTGGTGAAAAGTGCCCTAGCCTGTCAGTCCTCCAGAGGGATGATCCTATGGTACGCTCCACAGGTTCTGAAAGGATTCACAGTAGGATTGAGCCCCACTTGTCCACAGGAATGCCTCACTCATTCATACAGCCTTTATTGGCTTCTTTCCCTTCTGTGTCTCATATCCCACACATTCCCGGTTCTTCCTGGGGTTTTCTCCAAGTAAACTTCTGGCACGTGAGGCCTTATCTTAGGGTCTGATTTTAGGAAAGCCCTGACTAAGACAGTTGCACTAGACTTGGCCCTAGAAAGCAGACTTTTAGGACATGATTCAGGTATTGGATCCCTTGGCCGTCAGATGACATGGACCCAATTGCTGATGATAAGTAGGCTGTGGAAAATCTTTTGTTTATTGTACTATCACAGCTTGGTAGACTATCACAGTGGTGGACTGGGATAAAGTATAGGTTGGCAGGGGGAAAGTGCTGGCTTTTGCTATGGCTTTAGCACCTGAACAATGAAAGGGGTCATGGCAGTTATAAGCAATGTTAGCTGGCTTTTCAACTCATGGAGGCCTTGAAGAAGGATACAGTTAGACTTAAGTCAGCTATGTAATCCAGAAGGCTTCCATGGAAGTGTTTAAAGAAATTCTTATCTCCTGCATCCAGAGGGCTGAATACACTGTAACTCAGGCCCCCAAATTGTTATAAGGATATTATAACGTACAAAAGAGATTGAATGCACTCCAGAAGAGATCCTATGCTAAAGTCAGGATCCTGATGGAGAAGGAGCAGGACTTACGACCTGACAGGGAAGGAGTGAGGGATGTGTTTGAAAACCTTGAAGCCCTCGATGTCTCTGAATCCTCCAGGGCAGCAGAAGCAGTCCTCTCCTTTGCTAGAAAAAGAGCAGCCTCCCATTGCACTTAACTATCAGAGGCAGGATGGATGCAATTACTCTACTGAGCAATGAGGCTAGAATGACTTTGATCCACAAAGATCAATGGCTAATCGACCATGGAATTCCTAGAGGCTAGATAGACAGGCAGCTAACAAAGGTGCTTCCTAACTAATCAAAATGGTCATGAGCAGATGAGTCAAAGGCTAATGTTAGCCACTGAGATGGAAGCCTTCTTAACCAGCCTGTTAAAATAGCAACCTACTCTTCCCATTAAAATAGTCAGGCCTGCCACTCTCAATTACCTTTACTTAATTCTATCATCTCCTTTCACACTTAGCACTTTCTAACACTCTAGTTTCCCCTATTTATTATATTTCTTTTTAATTATTTACTTCCCCTACAAGACTATAAATTTCACAGGGGCATTTTTGGAGGGTCTATTTTGTATACTGACATATCCCAAGCACCAAAACAATGACTGCCACATAGTAGGGGCTCAATGAACTTTGATTAATGAATAAAGTAACTTTCCTCGCTGCCATGAGGTATTATTTTATTATGAGTGGTACCATGATGCAGTACAATTGGTCAGTATCGAGGGGTGACTTAGAAAAACAACTTCCATGAATCTTATGGCACTGTAAAGATGCTGTCCATTCCTTTGAATGAAGTATGTGTATTCTCAGGAGGCATTCCTGGCAAGCTGGGTGTACAAAGAATAAACTTTTTCCTAGGTAATTGGTTTACACTTGTCTTGTAGACCCAGGACTTGGGTTTTGTTCTTCTGAAGCAATTGTTTCTCTTTATTATCATTCTCTGGGATGTGATTCATTCTACCCTGTTTTACGTGTCATTGTAGTGTCCAGAAATTCTTTAAGAAAAAAATGGGGTGTATTTATAAATATTAATTATCTTTCAAAACAAACAGTTCTCAAAGGACCTAGAGTTTGGAAGGGGTTAATGCACTATCCAACATGCCTGGCATACTCTGAGAAGGCTATGTGTACTCCAAAGACCTGAGTAATGATGCCATTAACCTTTCCTAGCCTAGCTCTGTAAGGCACTTCACCATTGGTTCAAGTGACTCTTTTTCCTTTCATTGCGAATAGCCGGAATTTTTATTAAGTGTCATTAATCAAAGGTGAAAAATTCTCTGAGCGGGAAAATTGTCAGGGAAACTGGCTGCTGTATGTGGAAAAAAATAAATAAAAGGGTTTGATAATTATATATTAACTCAAGCAGTCATAGTCTTTTCAAATCATCACAGGTTGCAGCTCCTCTTTGATTTTAGGGGTCTAATTTGGGGGAAGACCTATTAATCTTTTTTCCATTTCTTTGCCTTTCTTATTCCGTAATTGAACTGTTCAGGTGTTATTGATTAATGTAGCTTTCTTAAATGACAGGTTGGTATGGCAGCCAACCCGATTCTCTATGCTGTTCTTTCTTCTGAAATGACTCATGAGATATTCTGGAATATGGGGAAAGAATAAGAATTTTAAGTTTTCTTATAAAAACAGATAGGCAACACTAAAGAGGGGAAATCAAGCTTTTCTTTGGATCACTGGTGCTGGGGCTAATTGGAATGAACTTTTATTTGGATCCAGAGTAAGAGCTAGCCTCTTATAAATATATCAAATTTGAGGGAAAAAATGGAACTGAGGAAGGTTTTTATTAATATGCTCCCATAAGCCTTTAACTGAAGTGACTGCAGGAAGAAATTCCACTCCAGATGTAGCCTCTTGAGGCTTATGCTAGCTGCAACAAGTAGGTGAGTAAAGCTCCCTGGACTTTTAATAGGCTCACATCACAGAGAAAAAAGAAAACATAATCTTGAGAACTAGGGAAAAACAAGATCAGTAGAAAGTAGGCATTTAGAAAGGTAGACCCTATAGGATTATATCATAGCCCAGAACTGCCAATATCGTTTATTTTGTGGAATAAACATCTGTGCTTTGCAACATAATTGGGGGATACAAGTGCACTGTGAGTTCTGTTTAGTTTGCAACTCTGGTTGTTTCTTCCCCCACACTGTTTGTGTTAATTGCCCCTTGTGGATGAGCTGCAGAGTCTCTAATCCTCCTAGTGTGCAAGTGAATTTGTGCTGTGCTTCTCTCAAACACACCTGCAAGAAATTGCAATAGCTTTAAAAAGTGAAGATGTTTCCCTCACTCCATGTTGCATAGGGGTCCTGACTACCTGAGGTATCATCACAAAAGATAATTTAATAATAGCAATGATGATGTAGGCACCTGAAATTCCATCTGGCAGTGTACACTGTGGTGTGATATATATGTATGGAGAGAGATTTTTATAAACTTGGCTAATGTATTTCCACTGCTGTATACACATGCTGCATGCTCTTGCTTGGACATCCAAAGGAAGATTTCAGCAATAGTTATAACAGTGAATTCATTACAAGTTGGTGAATGCTTTGACAAATTGTGTCCTGTTTCATACCACCCCTGAATTTTTCTCTTAATGTTTAAATTTAGGTTAGAATAAAATTGTGTAAATACAAAATTGGAAAAATAATCTGCTTCCTACTTATGGTCTTGTTGGAGCTCTGGATTCCAGAAAGCAAAAATAAATGCTATTTTTACTAAAATGTGCAACAGAGTTTAAAGATTTTCCAAGCTTTCAAAATTATTTATTTATTATACCTTAAAAAATAGATGGCCATTTTTTAGGGCGGGGAATAATTCTAAACAAGGCTAAAGTATTTTTAGAGGGATCTGTAACACTGTTGAATGAATAAATGGATGAGTGTGTGGATGGATAAATGAATGAGCTAGATGAACGTGTAAATTCATTGACTAAACATTATTTTTGATTTATTCGTTTATATATATTTTCAATTCTTTCTATCCTGGGCATAGATCAAATTTTCTAAGTGGGCAATATTTGTTGGTTCTTGGACATTACTATATGCCTGTACATCTTACTTGTCATTAACCAAATATTTTGAAACTTGGACTTAGAAAGTTAGAACAATGCTATGGCTGTGAACCATCTGCTTTCTCTCTGCTCTCTGATCGTATTGCTCTTTATCTGCCACAGAATATGCAATAGAGGACACCTTGGATTTTCCTATCTTTGGAAATTATTTCTAGATTTAACTGGGTCTCCTTATAGCTGATAGGATTTCTGGAGTGTGTGTTTTTGTGTGCACAGAAGGGTGGGAGAAGCGGAAGTTAAGTCGACTACAGAAGAGTCTCTATAGAGAATTCTCAATAGTTTGTACTTACTTTTCTGTTTTGGATGCTCTCAGCTCATTGCTAGCTGATTAGTTTGCTTTCATATTTGATATATATTAAAATGATTTTAACTCTTAGCACTGTGATATATTGCTTAATACAACACATTAACTTTTATTAAAGGCAAAAAGCAAAAGCTGTTTTCAACTAAGATGGTGTGGATGCCACTGAAGCCTCACCTGAAGGCTTGTCTGGTCTGTATTCTTTCTCCAGAACAGGTGTGTAACATTTTGAAAATTGAGCCTGAAATTTGGTTCCAGTTGAGCTAGGCATCAAAAAGCACATATTGTCAGTCTGTTTCTTAGAAAAAATGATACTAGTGAGGCTGCTATCTTGAGATGTTAAAAATTTCCGTTGAGATTGAGTTTAAAATGCCAAATGAAGACCTCAGAGAACATGTTCAATCTGAATTAAATTTTTTAGTCTTCAAAAGTGTTGGTTGTAATTTGGTAGGGATTTCAGATTTACTCAGCTCTTTTTTTCTTTAATGTGAGATTTCACCAAAACACTAGCTTTTTTATCAAAGAAAAAAATCAAGGCCGTGAAATACAATATATGGTATATCTTTCTCACATGTATAGCTTTTGATCAAGCAAAATAATCTCTAAAATAGAATAGGTTCTATTTTATTAATATGAAAAAATACAATACATTCTTCCCAGAATAAAAATACTTCTGTGTCAGATAAGAATGCATTCACCTGCAAGCAATAGAAAATATCGCTAACATTGACCTAAGCAATGACATTTAATTATCGTAAATCAGAGGAAGTGTGGTAATAGGAATGAGGAAGCTTGTGCAGCATTTGCACTATGCTGAAATAAACTGCTTTTTCTAACCTTTCCCCTTACCATGCTTGTTACTTCATTGCAAAATGACCATTGAAAGTCAAGTTGTACCTAGCCAGGAGAAGGGCTAGTGCTAGTAGAGTTTGCCATTTTCTTTTCCAGGAGAGCAGTGCTTTCCCAGATATTCCTCAGGGGACTTCTGATTAGCTCTCATTGGTCAGAACTGTAGCACATGGCCACCCCTAGCTGCAAGGGAAGCTGAATTCTAAGCATCTAGTTTTTGCAAGACAATGGAAAGCAACTATTTAGCATTTCCAAACTCTATTGTAGAAATCAGCAAGAAAATAAAGGGTGGAGAATGATGTCAGCAGTATCTACCATTATGTCCATACTCTCTTATGTCCAACTGAGTTCTAGCAATTTGACCACAAAACAAGTTGTGGGACAACAGAGGAACTGAGTCATTTTTGTAACATTTATTGCAGAGGATCTTGTTGAGAGATAAATGCCATAATCTAGTAGTGTTAATACATATTGTAATTGCACACACAAAAAAGTCACTGGCTATTTTAGAAAAATGAACTTCAGTTGTATTATGTCTATCTTAAAAAATTAGGATGAAGAGTGGGGTTTTCTCTTTAAACAATCATTTAATACAGTCCCTTTTGAGTACATTGTGTCGGCAGATTAGTGTGGTGATTAGATAAGGATTTTTTTTGGTGAGGATTTACTTAAATGAGCACTAGTATCACTACTCAAATGAGTATTCATAACCACTACTTGTTTTATTCTAGAGCGGCAACAAAATGGCAGAGACGACAGCTGCCACATCATATACATACACACACTCCTTCCTACACAAACTATGCTTTGTACATCAGATGCAGCATAAATACCATGGCATGTGGCAGTTGCTATGGCGACAAGCTTTTTTTTTTAATGAAGAGCAGATGGAATAGGCATGTAAAACTTGCATAAGTTGTTAGTAATCTGTGAGTTACTGCAGATTAGTTGATGAAGGAAACTTTAAAATTCTAGCTTTTCTAATTCTTCCATATAACATTTTCCACCACCACTTTTCTTCTTTTCTTCCGTCCATTTTGGTATCCAAATGGCAGTGGAAAATTGTTAATTGTTTTTCCTGTACCACAGAAATTATATATATATATTCCTGTCCTTGCTTTGCCAAATAAATTTCTATTGTGGAGCTTTTAACTCTTTCACAGTATACATGTGTATTTCCAATGGCTCCATGTTAAGTCCCTTTCATTGAAGTCCAATTCATGCAATATACACGGTAATTTTGAGAATGGTTCCAAGTTTGAAGTGGTTACAACCAGTGAGAAATAGGCTTGTTATACAGTACAAAGAGCTGTATAATGTGTAAGTGCTGTAGGACATATAATTAGTATTTCAGATTAGTTTTTGTTCCGTTTGTCTAATCGTCCAATCTAGGCAGGCCTTGTTCTGAAGGGCCCTAATCATCTGTACTTTCTAGCTGCTATATGGAAATGGACAAGGGAAAAAAAACCCTTGAGGAATGATTTGTGGTTGTAATGTCATAAGCAATGATTTTCCTATATTAAAAAACTCTCTATATTTATGTGTAAAACCAAATGGCAAAGGAGATCTCAACATAATTCAGCAACTACTTAATGTGCACTTGGCATAAGGCAACATGAGACAATGGTACCTCAGGGGCAAGGCACAGAAACTGCTTTCAGGGACAAGAGACTTATGGAGGAAATGCCACAAACATGTGTCTCTAATATGAAATAGACCCTAAATGTCGTTGAAGAGGGAGCTGTTGATAATCCAGGCAGGGGGAGATCATCATGCTCATGGCTCTCTTTGATGCTTCCAGATCATTTGGCCCTATTGGTTTTATGCAAATCTTTCTTAGACCTTCTCTCCAAGCATCTGTGATCCTGCACTTTTATGTTTCTTTAATCTTCTTTGATGGCAAATTCTCTATCACCTAGACTAAGGAAATATCCTGGGAAAGTTGGTTCCCTCGGAGAAGAGAATAAAATTACATTAGATCCACTTTAATTATTCCTTGGACTCTTTCTTGAGTATTTCCTCAAAGATGAGTCAGGTTTATTGTTAATCTTTATATTTTCTATTTTGTGTGAGGATAAAACAGAGAAAACGGATTCAGGATCAGCAGTTCTTTAATATTCTCGGCATGTAAAGAAATCCCTGGGGATTGCACCTTTGCTTGCCATTTTAGATGCTGTGATGACTTGTGCTTCTGCTTCAACTGGTAACCAGCTTCCTGATGTTATGTTGCAGTCTCTTCCAGTTAGGCTCTGATGTGTATTTGATGAGCAATGTGCCCCTGCCCTTACTGTCCAGGTGCTCTCAGACATGCCTCATGGAGGAACTGATAGAATCCCAGGCGGAACTGATGCCGATCTTCACAGACTATTCATTACAGGAGCAACTGTTGCTGCTTCTGCAGACTGATGCAAAAGTTGGGGCCACAAACCCTTATTCATTAATTTATCCATTTCGCATCTACTTATTAAAACGTACCATACACCAAGCCCATACAGGGCACTTGAAATACAGAGGTTAACATAATAGAATTCTGGTGCTTGTAATAGAGAGAGGGTATCAATAATAATATATCAATATCAATAAAAAAAGAATGTACATTCTTTTATTTTTAATGATGGTTACAAATTTTATCTGCTATAAAGTGATATGACACATCTGCTATGTGGGTTGATGTGACAGAGCACAACTGGGGAGGGTAATTTAGACAAGGTGGCCAAAGGCAGCTTCTCCAGAAAGAAACATTTGAAGTGAGAGCATTTGGTTCCTAAATTGAGCTTCAAATCAAAATGGTAGCAGTTTCCACTTCCGGCCTGGGTTGTCTATGTTTTGTGTGTTCTGCAGCACTTTCTAAGTAGTCAGTGTGAAAAATCTAAGATTAAAGACATCCTTTGTTTTGTTGTTGTGTAATCAAGATAGCACCCATTGTGTTATCAAGCTTGCAAAAGTTATCAAGCTTGATTAACCACTCCATGCATTGAGATAAGGACAATAATCATAGTAGTTTTTTAAAATTATGATTTCACTTTATTGTTATACCTACTACAGTAAGTCTACAATAATTGTATAATTACAGAAAGGAAAAAAAGAAAAGATAGTCCTTCCTCAGTATTAATATTCTGAATCCAAAATGCATTTATTATTTCTTAGTGATAAATTCTGGGTACTCTATTTAATTTTTCAAAAAGTCCATTCGTTAGAGGTAAGTATATCCACAGTATTTTAGCACATAAGATAAAAATGTGCCTTTTAATGTCATAAGAGTATCGCATACAGGTACTACACATGTTGGATTTAAAACTTGAGAAAGTCTCACTTATCAAGAACCAATACATAATAATTACTGTAATCATACTGCATTCCTTAATAAATTAACCCTTCACTCCATGGGAAGCTAAGGAGAATTAAGCATGCTTTGTCTTCCAGAGAGTTACATGTATTTTTATATTTCCAATTCATTACAAAAATAATTGTGGACTCTAATTTTGTTTAACTAGTGTGCTGCTTATAATTGCAAAATAGCTCTTAGACAATTGCTGCACAGGCTTGGCTATGTAAGACATTAATGACTGTTCAACCTCCAGTAAGACACTTAATGTGGAAGGACGTGAGAGATTTATAATTAAAACAATCTTCTCAATGAACTGTTTGCTCAGAAAACAAACAGCTCGCCTTTACCTTGGCATTAGTAATTGACAATTAACTGACAACATTGTTGACAGTGCATTTAACTATGTTTTACCGCTTATTAGAAATAGGATTTACTTCCGTAACATTATCACATTACATTCTTATGAAATTATTAACCATAACGCACTAGTGAAATACATGATTGAATACTCTATTCTTCTTATTAGTGCCATTGGTATTAATCAATGCAACGGAGAAGCCGGTATTGTTTCTAGTTGTGATTATTCTCTCTTTGTATTTTCACAAGCGATGTCAGATGAACAGACTTGGAAAAATGTAGTTCACATAAAAAAAGAGATTTAACTATTGAAATCGTAGCAAAGCTCTTGGAATTTTTTTCCAAGACAATTCTTTTTTTTTCAAACTTTTAGAATTTTATTTTTTTAAAAAAAGACATGCTTGTAACTAGCATACGTCATGTTACAAAAATGCTATCTACTTAAATTTTCCAAGACAATTCTTATCGAATGGAATAGATTTATCATCACAAATAAAACTGGTCTAATTGCTTATTTTTTAATACGTAAATACAGTGAATTCCAAAGCACCAGACCCTGAAGGTTTTCTCTTCACAGGCACAACAGAAATTTTACGTTTTCTGACATTCAGGCGCATCAAGGTTTTCAGTGTGCTCGTCTTGTAGGCTAGCCATCGCTGGGGCTGATGCTTTGAAAACTAGGAAGTTGGTGGGTTGGACATTGAGGTCCCTTTCAACACCATTTTTGCATCCTCTTTCCTTATCAGCCCACCCCCTCATACACCTTTCCACTTTGGGGAAAGAAATTCCATATTTGGAAAGAAGACATGAGATTGACAACTAAGACTATTACTTAGTGTCGGGGCCAGCGGCAAGTTAAGTGTAACTCTCTGAACCTCGGTTCTCTTATCTGTAAAGCAAGTGAACTAAGAGCACCTGCCTTGACTACCTCCCAGGGTTCTCCTGAAATCACAGTGAGAAATGTTTTGTGAGAGTGCTATCCACACGTTAGTTGTTGATGCTTCAAAACTCATTTTCAGTTCTCATTAATGTAAATAATATAGTCATTTCCTATTAGTATTTGTATTTTAATCCAATCGGAGGCTTAAAGCAAAGTTATTATATGCAATGTAGTATAGTAGGAAGATCAATGGTTTGGAGTCTGACAGATTGGTTTTGATTCTTGACGATTTTTGACAACCTGTGTGTCTTCAAGTAAGTTACTAAACCCCTTAGGCCTCAGTTTTCTAATCTGCAAAATGGCAGAGATAATGGGAAGACTAAATAAAATAGCATGTGTAAGATTACTGGGGTATTATAGGTACTCAGTCACTGCTAGAGATTACTAATGATGACACTGAAGGAATTCGAGGACTTTGGTATAGTCTTTTCCTCCTCTGAAATTACACCTAATAGGCTATTTACCTCTGCAGTCCTTGCTGACCCATTGAAAAAAAAATGGGTTAATAATAATTTCAACTTGTTTTCTTGCATAAAAGGCTGATCTTTCTTAGTACATGCTTCTATTTCATGGTTTTGTCACACATTCATTTCCCCAATTCATCTTTTAATAATAAGAGCATATATATCATCTACTGTATATTTATACACATAGGCTTAACTACTGTACTAGTTTTCTATTGCTGCCATAACAAATTACTACAAATTTAGCAGCTTAAACAACACAAATGTGTTATCTCACAATTCTATAGGTCAGAAGTCTGAGGAGAGCATAGCTGAGTTCTCTGCTCACCAGGCTGCAATCAAGGAATTTGGCGAGAGCTACAAATGCATCTGAGACTTATGGTCTTCGTCCAAACTCACTGGTTGTTGGCAGAATTTAGTTCATTACGGCTATAGAACTTGGGTCACTGATCTCTTGCTAGCTATAAGCTGGTGGGGCGGGGAGGCTCAGTTTCTAGAGACCGCCTGTCATTCTCTGCATGTGGCTCTCTCCACGACATGGCAGTTTGCTGCTTCAATGCCAGCAGAGAATTTCTCTCTTCAGTTCTCACTCACATCACAGGCTGACCCGAAGTAGCAGTGTTGGAAATGGTGGATTGAGGGGAGGGTGCTTAATGGAATTCTGCTTCAGGCAGTTATTCGAAGAGCCAGGCTTCTTCTCTCTGTCTCTATGGCTCCACCCTCTTCCAAGCTCCCAGCATGTCCTTAGTTCACACAACAGCTGGACAGTGAGCCTCCGTCTACATCTGGATGGTCCTTCTTGGGCTCATTCTACATTTAGACAAAATGAGTAGACCACTTTTTTCTTCTTCAAGCCAATCATTCTCTCCACTCTCTTGTTATGAAATCTAGGTAGGCTTTATTAAAATGTACACAATTTCCTTGAGAAAAGGTCATATATTTATTTAATTGTGCTGATTCACTGGTTTAACATATTACCTACCTTACTTTTGGGGCCCTGAGTGAAAGAAACAGAGAATGAATATATTCCAATGAATGGAAGCCAAAGGTAGGTAGAAATATTTAGATAATGGAGTGTTTGCCTTACAGTATAGATATTGTAGTCAGCAGTCCTGGGGGTTATGAGAAACCAGGGTGAACTGTAAGCAACACTGACAACTAGAAATGGCATAGTCTTCTCATTGCTTTTGACTTTGGTCTAAAAGCGACTTGTCCAATAATAGAAAGATCAGATTTAATAATATTAATAACAATATTTATAATATTGTTAATATAAGTAATATTAATAATGAACAATTAAATTAATAAAATATTGTTTCATAACATTTTATTCTCATACATTTTTAAATTCCTTCCATGTGGCAATGTCACCAGACAAGACAGAGGAGACAACATGGAAACACAATTGGTTTATTATTCTGCAAACAGTCAGCAGACGATCCAATAGGTCTACCATACCTTGAGCACATGGGACAATTTTCAGTCTTTTATGCCTAATAATGTATAACACAAAGTCTTCCCTTCATTTTCTTCTCTCTCATTGTATGAAACCCTCTCAATTTCCTTTGCTCGAGGTGAAGGTAGCTAGACCACTCATTGCTCCTTTCCTAATGCATTGACAGTTTTTTCTCTTAAAATATTTCTGTAGTGGGGAAGTTAATTGCCATGGTGACCATGGTATGTGCACAGTTCAGTGCCATTAGATTTCTAGTCTATTTTGCCAACTCCGACTGTGTTCTTTGCTCATTCCACTTGTTGAGGTGGCAAGAAAGCTATCATTCTGAGGTTCCTCCTTCCTATTTGGTTTCTTCACTCAGTCCTTGTGACCAGTATCCATCCCTATGAATCTAATTATTTGACTCTACTAATTGAACGTAGTGCATTTTTTCTCCTCCAATACAATGGGCTCCTCTTCTGAGAAATACTGCTGACTTAACTTTTTAAGCACTTAAAAATTTTTTCTTTCATTTAATCCTCTCAATAAGCCTTTGGAATTATTACTGTTTTCCTGGTGTTGAGACGTGAAAACCAAGGGCTAAAGAAAGCAAGTGATACACCCAAGGCCACAAGGCTATAGACAGTTGAAAACATTTTAATATTTACAGGTCAGGTTGCAAGTCCAATGTTTTAAAAAATTATACCATACTTTTCTCAAATCAGTTCTATTTTGCTTGAGATAAATATTAAATCTTGGTTCTATAATTTTAAATTTCCTATTTTAATCCCAGTTTTAAGATAAAAACGAAAATTTTCCAATTTAGTTTATTATGTAACTTTAAAATACAAAGAGTTAAGATTAAGCATAGAATAACATTTAATTCTTAAAATATTAAAGTTGATCATTCTTATATAAATAGGACCAGATGAAACATAAATCTATGTTCATTTCATATTAAAGTTCCATGTTAGTTACATTTTCCAGGCAGACATTTAGTGAATTATTCTAATATATTTAGTGCAACATCATTCCGAGCAGTGATGTTTGGCCTGAAGTATAGTGGCTTTTGTCAGTGAATATATACTTTATTTTCTTTATGACTACACATGAAATAAATATTAATAGTAGAAAATTTGGAATGTACAGGATAAATTGATTTCTATACTATTTAGTTTCAGGAGCTCCTGACACCTTTTGCTGTTCTCAGTAATACGTATCAGGGATGCTGGGGGACTCTTTTCTTTCACAGTGAAGTTCACTGGATGGAAGGCACAGTCCACCCTTTATCATAGTGCACATATGTCTCATATGGACAATATATAATACCATTTTTGTTTGATCTAATAAACTTTTCCTCTGGAAAAAAATAAATTTGAGAGATTATTTTATTTGTAACAATCATTAAAAGAAATTCACTCACATGACTCAGAAGGAGGAGAAAAAGTTATATCCCAGGTTGGTCTCAGTGCTTGGTGCCCTTAAGTGAAAGCACACTGCCCTTCTCTCCACCCTGCTCCAGCTTCTGTGCTTTGACTATTAGGTGGAGACCAATTGAATATTCAAAGAGTAGTTATCAAGTGAGTACTAACTGGTAGGCATCATGCTGGGCACAGCTTTCATACTTAACTTTTTTATCAGCCAACCTAGAACAGTCTATGTCCTCTTTTAGAAAATGAAAGCTGAGTAGTGAACCCAGTGCTATCTGAAGTAGAACTTGGGATATTCTACTGAAAAAAATATGCATGTCCTACCCATATTCATCCATTCTCCCCTTGGGTAGGCCCTGTTTTTATGATGGGGCAGTGTCCTCTACACCAATTCTGTGGAGTTATGCTGATGGTCATTATTGACCCAGGCAGCCATACCGACTCTGTTTTCCTTGTCTTATGAGGGTAATTTAGTTCTGAAAAACATATTACACAGAAAATTTTCAGAAGTAAAAAAAGTTATTAACATTTATTTCAATAGGAAATTTTTATGCATTCCTGAGCCCAAAGTGATACTAATTTATGCTAAGACAACACTAGATTCCACTGAGATGAACAAAATTACTTTAATAGGCAACATTAGTTATCATAACACAACCTAATAAATCATATTACCTTCAATTATTACTTTATAATATAATTGTTTACTATCATTAAATTCTTTTGTAGCTATTACCACCATATGTTTAAGACTACGCTTACAAACACAACAAAGTATAATACTCAATATTTGTGTATTTCAACCTTTAATTCACAATCAACAAAACAAGAATAGTGAAGACTAAAAATAAATTGAAGACAATGAAAATGACATCACCAGTGGATCGTTTACCTCTGAAGACTATAACAGTATCTACTAGACAATTAGATTGTTTTCCATAGTTTTGCTATTATCAAAAGTACTACCATAAATACTCTGTATTTTAATCATTTGATGCAATCCTGAGTACGTCTATAGGACAGATTTCTAGATGTTGGTTTCATAGAATGTTTGAACATTTTAAAGGTTTTAGGTGTTTGCTCACAGAAATACCTTCTCAGTTCACACTCTCTGTGGCAGAATATGACACTGCTCAACTCACCTGATCCTTGACATAACTGAATATTGTTTTTCAAATATTTACCAGTTTGCTAAATAAAAGAGTGTATGTTTATAATTTTCAAGGCTTTTTCTGCCAAAGAGGTTAAGCCTTTTCCCACACACACAGTATTCTTGTGCGTGTGTGCAAGCATGCATGTGCATGTGTGTGTGTGTGCCTGCGTGTTCGGGGGGTAGGGTGCTTGTGTCATTTGTCTATTTCATGGCCTTTATCTCATTTTCATTTTTTTTTAATTTCCCTTATTTTTTTTTCTTTTTATTTTGAGGAAGATTAACCCTGAGCTAACTGCTGCCAATCCTCCTCTTTTTGCTGAGGAAGATTGGCCTTGAGCTAACATCCATGACCCTCTTCCTCTACTTTATATGTGGGATGCCTCCCACAGCATGGCATGCCAAGCAGTGCCATGTCTGCACCTAGGATCCAAACCGGCAAACCCCGGGCTGCCAAAGCAGAATGTGTGAACTTAACCGCTGCGCCACCGGGCTGGCCCCTCCCTTATATTTTTGTTTATAATGTTTTCAGACCTCAAAAGTCTTATGCTGGCGTGAAGTCAAATCTTTGCCATAAAATGTTGTCTGGGAGGGCTTCTCTGGAACCAAGTGAGTCTGATACAAGAAGATTCTCTCAGCTGAGTCACTCTAGAGCAATAGATATGTTCTGGAATGATGTGTGAGGTCTCTTTCCTTAGGATCCCAGGTGTCTGAATTGAGAGCATGCCTTGCAGACAATCCAAGAACCAAGGGTAACCTAAGCAGCAACTAACAGAATGCAGTCAGTCTTGAACAGCAGCACTGTGTCAACAAGAAGCAGTAGAAGTGGTGAACTGATGTATCTCCTCCTCTAGTGGGTATGTGGAAAAAGGATGGAGCATTTGAAGTATAGGAGAGATCCTCAATGGGAAGGTATGAGGTTTGCTGGTAATAGAGTATCTGAGTGCTTAAGCATTTAATTGAAATTAGAAATGGCTATATCTGTACATTGAATTTTTTGGAGCAGTTGTATAGTTTTAAAAGCATATAATATGTTATTGACTTTAGCCATTAAAAACATTGTATGTGAATCAATTAAAGTCATTTTTTATGCCATTTTATGATCTGTGATTGAATTTCCAATTTGCCTTAAACAAATATTGTCATTCTGTTCTACCCTTCATATGTTTTCTGATAATTTTTATTCCTTTTCCTTTAATACTTTTTCTGTTTTTATTTATCTTATTCATTTCTCCAGAAAGCAGAAGTCTAACCCAAATTTTCATAAGTAAGTTTAAAACTTTTGTGTTTATCCTCATGGCTGCTGCATTTGATCTTCCAGCTGTCATTTCTTTTTTGCTATTTTGCATGTTTGCCTATTGTTTCCTTTT
The DNA here is from genome assembly GCF_021613505.1 of Equus quagga. Taxonomy (NCBI): domain Eukaryota; kingdom Metazoa; phylum Chordata; class Mammalia; order Perissodactyla; family Equidae; genus Equus; species Equus quagga. The sequence continues at coordinate 119,634,147 of NC_060273.1, forward strand.
TTCTTAGATAATATTCTCCTTTTTACATTTTCTAGTGATCTGGAAGGAAAAAAGCATTCTTCGTATTTCTAAATTCTCCCATTCAAGGAAAAACTGAGTCTTTAGAATCTTTCCTTTCTTGGGCACAGATGTAGCTTTTCCCTATTTTCCACTCCCCTAAACTACCTCCTGAACTTTGTTAATGTGCACCTGGCTGTTCAACCTGTATTTTTGTTCTTAAATTGTTCATTTTTGCATAGCACATTTTCATGTTTAGTATATTTACATTTTATTTTAAAACTACTTAAAATAGTTATTTCTAAAACTAAAAATTTACGTATTTCAATTCTAAATGAAAGATCTATTATTTCCCAGATTTTTAATTCTTATTTTTATTTCTCCTTTCAATAGACTAGATTATAATCTAGTTTAGATTATTTTTAATAATAGGCTATTTTTAAGACAGTTTTAAATTTATAGAAAACTTGAGAAGATACCACAGAGAAATTGTATATACTCTCACAGCCAGTTTCTCCTAATATTGACATGTTACGTAAGTTTGGTACCTTTGTTACAATTAGTGGACCAATACTGGTACCTCGCTATTGATTAAAGTCCATACTGTATTCAAATTTCCTTAGTTTACCTAATGACTTTTTCTGCTCCATGATCCCTTCCAGGACACCGCAGTACATTTAGTCCTCTTGTCTCCTTAGTCTCTTCTTGGCTGTGATAGTTTCTCAGACTTTCCTTGATTTTGATGTCCTTGACAAGTTTTAAGGAGTATTGACCAAGTATTTTCTAGGATATCCCTCTATTAAAATTTGCCTCATGTTTTTCTAATGATTCAAATGAAGTTATAGGTTTTTGAGAGGAACACTACAGAGATAAAGTACCATTTTCATCACAAATTTTCATCATATTGAGAGTACTGTATCAGTCAGCTTCTCCAGAGAAACAGAACTAATAGGATTGGTATAAAGAGAATTATTTTAAGGAGTTGGCTCACACATTGTGGGTTCTGGCAAGTCTGAAATCTGTAGGGCAGATCCACAGTTTGGAAACTCAGGCAGGAGTTGATGCTGCAATCTTGAGGCAGAATTTCTTCTTCCTCAGGAAACCTCACTTTTTGCTCTTCAGGTCTTCAACTGATTGAATAAGGCTGACTCACATTATCAAGGGTAACATCCTTTAAAGTCAACTGATTGTAGCCGTTAACTGCATCTACAAAATACCTTTACAGCAATGCCTAGATTAGGCTTCGATTAAATAGCGAAGTACTATAGCCTAACCAAATTGACACATAAAACTTACCATCACAGGTACACACTGTCAACGTGATTTATCACTATTCATGTGGACAATGATCACTTGACTGGCGTAGTATTTGTCAGGTTTATAAAATGTTTGTACGGTTGCTCATTTTTTTCATTATGTGTAGCCCACACCTAGGGGATGCGGATTTATGTGTCTCCTTTATAAAGGCAGAATATCTACATAAATTATTTTAAACTTTTCAAGGGAGATTTGTTTAATTCCTTCCCCGTCTGGTTATTTATTCAATCACTTATTTTTAGCAGTAGGGGATATTTCCTTCATGCTTTGGGTGGTAATGCACTGCTACTTTATTTATTTTGTTACTCAGCTTGTTCCAGCTTTGGCCATGGGAGCTCTTTCTGTTGGCTCCTGTGTCTCTTTCACATACTTTCAAAAATACAGGGGTTTTTTTCCCATCAACTTTCTTACTTTATGGAAATACAAGACGCTTCAGGTTCATCTGATATATTTACAACCTTTCCTTGAATCAGCCGTTTCTCCGAGGTACTGTGGTTGCTTTTATCAGAGAGTGGTATTAGAAACCAAGATCTGGGGGTTACGTGTGCTCATTGCTACTGAAGCGTGACTTCTTCCAGGTCCTTTCAGATGACAGAGTAAGGTTCGTATACACAAACCTGTGTAACTACACGTTTATAAATATTTCTATATGTAATTATCTGTATTTATATTAGGCTAAACATGAGTTCATATTGATGTTTCCAAATCTAATCCATTCCCATATGGATCAGTCTAGTCTCTTCCTCTTGCTTATCTGTGTTTCTAGTCCAACAGCAAGAAATCTGGCTCTGCTATTTACCAGACATTTCTTTAATTGTTTGATTTCAGTGCACATGTATAGCACCATCAGAATTGTTAACCAATATCACTGTGGAAACAACTTTATCAGCTAGAATAGAGTACTTATGCACAGTTCCTTTTGTTTTTAGTTTTATTGACTCCACTCATTGTCAGTTTACTTAGGCCAGGACATTTTACGCCCACCCTCTTCATTGGAGTTGTTTCATACATTTGAAATACAGTTAAGTTCTCTTGTCACAGTTTGCATTCCTTCCTGGGATCCTTCAATTTCTTAAATTATTATTGTTTTTCACTATTTGTTCTATAACGTTATATGAGTTTGACAAATGTATAATGCCCTATCTCCACCATTATAGTGTTACACAGAATAGTTTCTCTGCCCTAAAAATACCCTATGCTTTACCTAATTACCACCCCACCTCCATGGCAGCCACTGATCATTTTACTATCTCTATTCTTTTGCCTTTTCCAGAAGCACAAATAACTGGAATCATACTGTATGTAGTTGTTTCAGACTGCCTTCTTTCAGTTAGCAATACGCACTTTAGGTTCATCACGTCTTTTCACGTAAATCGATATCTCTTCTTTTATTGCTGAATAATATTCCATTGTATGCCTGAACCACAGTTTCTTTATCATAGATTATAATCTTCAAACAATCTATTTCATAAAGAACAGTATGTAGTAGAAACGTTTTTTGAGTGTTTGCTCATCTGAACTTATTTTTCTGCCTCTCAAAAAAATTAAAATTTGAATGAGTATAAGATCTTTATGAACACAAACTTTCATTCTCAATGATCTGTAATAACACAAATTGATAATATTTACTGAGTATAATTCATCAATTCTAAAAAGTACATTTTTTCATATTTTAGCATTTCTGAAATTGTGATGAAACTTATAATTAATAAGCTCACACAATCCCTTTAGGGTGGCGCTTTGGAGTGGCAGTGACAGTCTTGTTAGGCATCCACAAATTTGGTCACAATTTTTTGTTTGTCCTCACTTCAATTAAGTGTATGCATTGGTGTTATTGCACATGTTGGGTTTAAATGCTATGTTGAATGTCTTCAAAAGAATTGCACACTAATTCAGCAGTTAAATATAAAGTTATTGAATATAAAGAGAGTCATAGATCAGAGAAGAGAGGCATAAATTTGATGTTAATGCAGAAATACGAATTGTTGGAGAATGATTTTTTCGTCAAGACTATGCTAAATGCCTTATGTTACCAAAGAAAGGACAAAACTCTGAAGTAGAGGACTGAACTCTATTAATTATTTATTTCTAACAGGTTTTTGTGCACAAATATTGTCTATTACATTCAAAGGAATGCAAATGAAAGCATGAGAAACTGCCAAAAACCTTGGCGTAGCTGAAATTAATTTCAAAGCAAACGAGAGGTTGGTGTGATGGATTGTCACTTAGGATTATCATTAAGGCATTATGACAAAGTTTAATTGACAGTCTTTTGCTCCCTGACTTAATAGCAGATAAAATAATGGTGTGTCTTACGAACCTTGAAATCTTATATTCAATACCATATGGTATTTTTGGTGTACTGTGCTATGTCGCTTACGTACTCAGTACCATTTAAACCTTGTTTTCAACCTATAAAGCTAGTATGATTGTCCGAATCTATAGACGATGCTAATTAGAAAGAATATGTAGCTCACCTGAGGTCATAAAGCTCATAATCGGTAGAACTTGGACTTGAGTCTTTGCTAACAGAACCCACGCTTTATACTCCACTAAAGTGCTTCAATCCTTTCTGCATTTAGAGTTACTGAAAAGTTTAAAGTCAGCTGATATATATATTTTTTAATTCAAATACTTTTAACTAACTTTTGGATTATTTCTTGATCCTATCTGCCTCCTTTTTCCATTCTTTTTCTCATCTTGGTATCCATTAAAATGATGACTAAAGTTTTAAAATGATGAGAGTGGGAAAGATTGCACAATGTCACAAGAAATTTGGGGCAGTAAAATAGAATTGGAGAGTTTTTTAAAAGTAGATATATGGGAGAGAGGACCATGCTAGAGGCATCACCGAGAGCCAATTCAAAATTCACTCCTGAGAAGTAGACAATAAAATATGTTGTACTCCATTATCACTGATAATCAGCAATATTTTAAAATCAGGAAATTCTAGATTTGTGAGGCATGTATTTTAAGTGGAGCGATGTGGGATAGCAGGAGCATTACTCCCATGTACTGTGTGATAGAACCACACCAAGCTTGAGGATTTTGCAGAAAATCACATCAATGCTATGCAGAAAATGTAGAAACTCACAACATGAAGAGGAAAGGAATAGCATCACAGAAACAATAAAAAGAACTAAGGGAGACTTGGAAGACAGAGAACATAACATCCGATATATTTTTCAAGAAAAGAAAGCAAGGTCCAGCATCATGGTGGAGTGCTTAAGTTCACACACTCTGCTTCAGGGTCCCAGATTTGTTGGTTCTGATCCTGGGCACAGACATACGCACCACTTATCAAGCCGTGCTGTGGCAGCATCCCACATGGAAGAAATAGAATGACCTACAACTAGGATATACAACTATGTAGTGGGGCTCTGGGGAGAAAAAAAAAAGAGGAAAAGTGGCAACAGATGTTAGCTCAGGGCCAATCTTCCTAAACAAACAAACAAACAAACAAACAAAAAGAATCTAGGTGGCATCGGTTCCTTGAAAAAAAGAAAAGAAAACAAAGCAAGCCTTCTCCATGGAGAGCAGACCATTGTTATGGAGAGCGTTCTTGGCCTATTTCACAGAAATAGCTCTTTTTCTCCTCCTGCCAAAGCCAAGAAGGGACTACATATATATTTGGAGATTGATAATTGACATTTAAGATCAGAAAGGATACAGTTCAATTAATGGTGATGGGATATTTATTTGAAGAATAATAAAATTAAAAGAGATTCACCCTTTCCACAATATATCAAAATAAAGTCCAGATGGAAACACTTAATGTAAAAATTAAAATCTTAAAATAACAAGAAATATTGGTGATATTAGTCTGACCTCTGAAGAGAGGAATGCCTTGTATATAGGAATGGAACCAAAGAGGGAACTGAATCAAAAACCATTCATGTTCCAGTATAAAAGAGTTAAAACAATTGAATTAATTTGAAAACAACGGTATTCAATAAACTGAGAAATATATTTCCAATATATAATAGATGAATGGTTACAACTCTGAGAAGGACAAGCCTTTTCTCACCCACCCATAAACCCCAACACTTCCTAACAAGTGAACAAACAATATGAATAAATAATTCATATCCCCCAAAAGGAAATAGAAATGTCAATCAGTATATTAAAATTTTTCTACCTGTCTCAATAATTCTTATCCTTAGAACTTACTCTAAGGAATTATCAGAGTTATTTATAAAGAGACACGTACAAGGATTTTTTTACCATGATTCTAGTGGTTCTAATTTTTTCTCAATCACCACAAATGAGGTTAATATTAACATGTGCAAAAATTCCATTTGATAATGTTTGATGAGGTGGTTGTATGGATAAAATAGACGGCAGGCTTTATATACTTTTTAGCAGAAAAGAATGACTCCAAATCAGTGTATCATGACATGGTGGTTGAAAATTATGGTGTAAATATCCAGATAAGAACTTGGTCAAGAAGTTATCGTAGAAAATTAGGTAGTCATTTAATTATTTTTGGTAATTCTATTGATAGATACAGTAGGGGTTCAAATAGGTAACAAAGGTAAACAGAACAATCTCAGTTTTCTAAGAAGCAGAATTCACTCATAAATATATTTCCAATAAGTGAATCAAACATTGTAAGGTTAATTCTCTCGTGGTGGTGCTGTATAGGCAATCACCCCTACTCTCTCTTTCCTTCTTTCCTTCCTTCTTTCTTTTCTTTCCCTCTCCCTTCCTCACTTTCTCAATCTCTCTTTTTGTCTTTTTCACTCTGTCTCTCTCTGTCTCTCTCTTTGTCTCTCTCCCTCTGTCTCTCTCACTTTCCAAAAGTTTTCCACTAAATATGTATTACCGTGTTAGCAGAAACATAATTAAACGTTACGAAAATTGCCATTAATTGTCTAGACATTTTTTTCACCTCAGATAAGCTTCTCTTTTGCTGCTTAATACGCCTTGGTTGTTTGTCTTCCAGGTCAGTTTCTTTCTCAAATCCCCCATGATTTTAGGGAGGATCTCTGCCTTCCTTTCTTTTTGACTTCATCTTTTTTGTCTTTTCCCTCTGCTCTGGGAGAGCTTCACCTGTGCTCTCTATGTTACTGATTTGATTTCAGCAATATCCATTTTTTTAATTAATAATCTATGAAAGGATTTTAAAGAAATGCTATTTTATGCTTATCTTTTTTCCTTTAAATCTTTCAGTGTTATATATAACATACAAAATAAAATTAAAACTAATAAAAATTAAAATGAACCTTGGTTCACATTTTTTTTTCTTTTTGAAGATTGTTTTTCTAAATTTCAGCATACGATTTTCTTGTAGTGATATCTTCTTACATTCTATTGTGGGTACCAAGTTGTTGGTTTTTTAAAAAAATTTCTTGGTTTTGTAATAAGTATGTTTTATAAATGTAGTTTCCAGGATGATATCCCTTTTGTTTTTTAAAAATTTTATAATATTCCTTTAAAATCCATTATTGGCTTTTATTCATTCAGTCATTTATTCATTCTAGCCTAAACTAGATCTTTTCAAATTTAATATTTGCAAATATTTACTTGCAAATATTGTAGGTATGTCATTGCCCTTGATTTCACCTGCCATCCACCCTGACGGAGTGACCTCTCCAGTTCTGCAGTTGTAAGGGAGACTGACAGGTACAGGGCAGGTGACAAGCCAGCTCTCTTCTGGTATGGGTCTGTCAGACTGAATTGCGAATCTCCTACTTGCACTGCTTGGTTCTTGCACATTCCTGGTCAACTCACTATAAGACAGACTAAAATTTCCAGAGAAATTTCTATTGAGTCTCTCAACAGATTTATGCCTCTCAGGGTACCAAAATCCACTTTGAATGCCCATCTTCTTTAGGCCCAATTGTGTTATTGGAGTCTAGACACTAACTGGAAGTATATGAAGGATACTTAGAGAGGGATATTCTAACTTTCTCAGGAGAAACATCTTTTAGTAGAGAAATAGATGCTTAATTTTCAGGTAATAATTCTTTTGGACTGCAGAGTTAAGAACTAGAATGTGTAGGGGTGGAGAAAAGAAAGATTTTCTAACCTGATTTCAACTGGCCATCTACCTCTGTTTTCGGTAGCTAAACGTACATAGCTCACTCAATTGGTTTATAAACCTTCTGCATCCATTATGTTTTTAAGGGAAATTCCTTTAAGAATCTGCTAATAGATTGACTACAGGTCTTCATGCTGTGACTGTAATTTTTTTAAAAAATCCTGAGTTTTAAAATATTTTTTCATAGGTATTTTTTAATACCTTTGAGAGTTTGGAGAAGCTGCATCATGGGGTGTTAAATCCTTTTAAGCAGAAACTGTAAGATCATGAATTTAAATAATTAACTCTTAAAATGTCACCGATGTGAGAGAATTAGAGGGAGAATTTTCTTTGAAACAAAGGAACTTGTCATATTTCTTTCCTTTTTCCTTTGCCAAATAAGATATCACTTCCAAGTTTGATTTATTTTCCTTTTCCTCTTGAATTTTTGATATTTCTGTAATTTCTGTATTGGTAATGCTGTAAGTCCCCTCCCCTTTTAACTCATCTGATGAGTCTTCCAGAAATCCAGTCAGACTTGTCTCATTAATTCTTAACACAAATACTGCGAATACTCAGTAAGTTTAGTAACAGTAAAATCACGTGTCTCAACAATTTTAGAAAAGTTTAGATTCTTTTTTCTTCTCTTTGCCTCACCTTGAATCTCATTCCCTTCCCTCCTCACTCTCTCCGCATCTGTGTGCTAGCCTCCACAGGTTATCCTGGTGTTTCTAAGCAAACTATTTTAGAATCAAAGAGTATTTTCCTATTTCAGACAGACCTTTCCTAGCCATTGCAGCTGCGGTTTGAAAAGTGCTAGACATCTTTCAATTGTATGTTGGACCCAAAATCAGTGAAATTAAAAGACTTTGAATATCCAATAATCCCCCTTCCCTTCACATACATGCACAATAGCACTCTATTCATAATGAGTTGAGAGCAAAGAGACCTGGAGTGAGTGCTGGTTCAGCCAAATGGGAAACAGCCTCAATCGTTCTGCGTATTTTCTGCTCTCTTGTCCTACAGGTCCCGACTGCTCTACGGAATTCTATCAGTCACACTTGCCCAACCGACAGCGTATATACAAATGGGACCACGTGTCACAGTCAATAAAATCCTTTGGGGGTGAGATAAGTGCAGGTAGGAGCGGTTAAATTCATGAAAGCATAGTGATTTCTTATCATTTCATGAGTCAATCGACAAGCAAATCAAAAAAACATGATCAGTATTTGCTCCTCTTAATATCTTTTCTGTCATCCTTCTTTTAATAACGTGGGGGAGAGTTAATCTATACAGAGATCAATACAGAATTTATCTACTAGATGATTGTAAATCTTAGAAAATGTGGACAATATCAAAGTCCTTGAGAATTATAACTATTCAGATTAAGACTATCTCTAGTCCTATTAATTCAGCAGACATTGTAGTAAAAGAAGAGAGGTCTATTTAATTTATTCTTAAAATTTATTTTAAATTCTGAAAAGAACTGCAAATTTATGTTTAGCCTTATAGAGAATAGACTTGACACGTATGAATTATCTGTGAATAAGTCACAAGTCCTGGGAAGTGGGCCCACATTCATTCAGGTATATTCTTGGGTGACAGAGATGTATCAATTTATTCTATGCAACTTATAGAATTCTTAGATCCACCAAAAATAGCAATCATAGGAAATTAACTCTTTGAAAGAAAGTTTAAAATAATGCTGACACACTTTGAGAGCATTTTTTCCTGAATTCACACATTTAAATGTGTTGATTTCAATCAGTTGACCACACAGTAAAATGCCATGTGTGTGTGTTGTATTTTATGCGATTGTGATTCAGAAAACATGCTACAAATAAACATAAACACACAGATATAGACACATGCAGGCACAGAGACAGACAGACACATGCACACACACACACTTAGAACTCCATACAAAAAAGGTCACGTAGTTCATGTTTTCCAGCACTACAAAAATAACGATAGGAAAAAATTGATTCACTACTTTAGCAGGGACTTACCATCAGATTTAAATAACGCTTCTTGTAGCTTACTTAAATCCTAGATATATTTCCTCTTGATTGATTTTGAGGAGGAAATGGGAATGGTTGGTGTCTTAGGTTGGGTTCTCTGGAAGCAGAGCCTAAGAAAAGGATTCAAGCTGTTCTAGGTTTGGGATGTGCCAGGTGTGAGGTGTGGGAGGGCATCTCCTTGCTGAGACAGCTCTCACATGGTGAGGTCAGTCCTCCAGAGAAGAGGGCAGCCGTGAACCATTAGTAGCCAACACTCACAGCACCTGGGGATGGGTGTACCTGCCGCTAAACGGATCTTGATGGGATACCAGCAGTTTGCACGAAAACTGTATACAATCGTCCCTTGGTATCTTCAGGGAACTGGTTTCAGGACCCCCGCAGATACCACAATCCACAGATGTTCAAGGCTTTTATATAAGATGGCGTAGTATTTGCATATAACATACACGCATCCTCTAGTATACTTTAAATCATCTCTAGATTACTTATAATACCTAATACAATGGAAACGCTATGTTAATTGTTGTCATACTGTATTGTTTAGGGAATAATGACAGGAAAAAAATGTCTGTACGTGTTCAGTACAGATGGAACCCTTGTAGGCCTTTCAATCCAGGTTGGTTGACTCCAGGGAACTCGTGGATACAGAAGGCCAACTGTCCACTTTTTACTGAAGTAATTAGACACATTTTGGGATGATTAATACTTTTCTTTCTTGAGAGATTCTTATTTGCTTAATATTTTAATTTTTATTAATATTTTATTATTCCTAAAAAATATTAGCTTTTCTTAAGCTTTGCTTTCACAGATTACTGGAGGGTAATACCGAAATTAGTGTAAAGGGACAATGACCTGACTATTCCACCTATTCAATGACTGCTCTGGGCTTCTAGTATCATTCTTCCCTCTTCACTGGTAACTCATAATTTGGCCAGATGGTTATCATATTGATTATATATGATAATATTTACTATTATGTCACCTGGAATTCACTTACTGTCGTATCACTTGGAATTCATTAAAAATTAATATTTTAGCAGAGGGTATTTATATTAATAAGTTTTAGGATGGAATTAATTTGTTATTTTGAAAATCTTCAAAAGACTTTTTTATGAAAGATTTCATAAGTTTATGAACTCTTCTATGATTCACTTAATTTGCTTTAATTCTAAAGATTACAAGACCATTTCCACTGGAAGAGTTCAAGTTTGAAATTATTTTGGATCTGAATTCATGCATGCATTTTGGGTATTATAATGAAGTTATACTATTACAATGAATTATAATGGAAATATGGCTATCTCTTGGAATAACTCCTTTATAAATGGTATGTTGTGATGTAGCTTCATAGAACTATCTGGAAATTTAACTGTCCTGAGTGGGATAAACTATGTTTTAATGTTAGGGAAATGAGCACTCAAAATAAACAAAAATATGACTTGGGCACCAAATTCTTGTTTTATTAAGTAATGAAAATAATCACATAGGTATAATACTGGTAAAAAAATTAATACCAAACATTTACATAGAACACATGCCAAGCAATGTTCTGAACCCTTTTGATATATGAATATATTTAATCCTTACAACAACCCTATGAAGTATGCCTGATTAATACCCCTATTTTAGACATGAGAAAACTGATGCACAGAGTGATTAAGTGACTTGCCTGAGGTCACATAGCAAGTATGAGATAGAGCCACAATTTACACACACACAGTCTGACTTCAGAATTGAATGCCCAGCTACCTCACTAACAAAAGCATTCTCGTGACTAATCTTACTTTTCCTTCCCATGTGACAATCTACAGGTACACAAGGAGTAGATAGTATTGCTCCTGGTCACATTGGTATGCATTCGAAATTACCAGCAGAGTTGTCCCTCCAACTAAATCATGACCGTTAGCCTCAAAACCGCTATGAAGCAAAGATGATGACATCACATAGGTGCTCTTATGCTTTCCCTTCGTGCCTCCCTCCTACATCCTTCTCTCTCCTCCCTTTCTCTTTCTCCCACTATTTCTTTGCCAAGTACAATGCACTATTTAAAAAGAAAATTAACTGGTCAAGGGATTTTTTTAAAAAAGCCTAAAACTCTGTAGATCAGAAAGTGGGACAGGAAATTTGATAATAAGCTTATGAAAATAGTATAGCTTTAACTATTTTATAAATATCAGCTTAAGTATGATACACTTAAAGTATAAATGCCTTCTGTATACCTTTTCATTTTGCTTTCTAGAACCTGAGTGATGCTGAAGGCAATTGAAGAGTTATAGTAAAGGCTTTATCTTACTGATGGCTAGACTAGAATTTTGCAACTTAACTTATTAATGTTATTGTTTTTAGATGTGGAAAACATACATTCTAAAGTAGTACTAATAGTTGATGTGTTGGGAAAAATCTGCTCATCTTATGATTTTATTGACCTAAATTTTCTTTGGGAATCTTTAGGCAATCATCCTGGAATGAGGGAAAAAATGTTTATTTGTAATTTTCGGAATGAAACAAAATGGTTGTGATTGTTTTCTCTACTTATATACTTTTTTTATATTCTGAGGTTTTTGTTCTTTTATAAAGTGAAGAACCGTCTTTTTCAAAAGTGAAGAAACTTTTGGTGCTTAGCTCTCTCTTTGGAAAGGGAAATTAGCAGCTGTAGAGTATTATTCAGACTAGTCTGATTGTACGTCTAGAAATGAAGTCCCACCTTAACTGTTTGATTAAAGATTGGAAGAAAATATTTAAGCAGGTGTTAATCAAGTCTTTAAAAAAATATTGCACACCCCAGCTTTTCCAGGTGCAGTTCAAGTTGTCTTTCCACCTACAAAATAAAGCAGGTACTAGATAGAGGGATAAAGTCTATTTTGAGACCTGGAATCTTATTTATTAAGGTTGAAGAATCTTATGATTATCACCCAACACCTAGTACTCATTCCTTTTAAAGAAATAATCATCTTAAACCTTTTTTTTCAGCTTTATAATCGACATTGCATTAGTTATAATTGATATACATTAAACTGCACATATTGATATGTATAACTTGATAAGCTTTGCCATGTATATCTCCATGAAACCATCACTCAATCAAGATAATGAACATAACCTTTTCATTGTAAAATAAATAAACATACAGAAAGTGCACAAAAAGTTGTATAACTCAGTGATTTATCACAAAGTGAACACTCATAGCCACTCCTCTGGTCAAGAAATAGAACATTGCCAGTCCCAAAGGGCCACCTGCACCCCATGAATTACTACCTTCTAGCTCCCTCACTGTAGTAAATCTTAATCTAATTTTTTGATAATTGTTTGCTTTTTTTATAGCTTTAGCAAATAAATTTTCATCTAAAAACACCATACATGAATTTCATCTATTTTTTTAACTCTATATAAATGGAATGATATAGTATGTATTCTTCAATATCTGACTTCTTTTGCTCAATATTATGTTTATGAGAATTGAATTTTATCAGATGGTTTTTTGTGCATCTATACAAATGATATGATCGTTTTTCTCCTATATTTTGTTAAGTTAGTACATTACATTGAAATATATTTGAATGTCAAGCTAATCTTGCATTCGTAGAATAAATCTAACTTGGTCAAGAGACAGAAATGAAGATATGTAAGTATATATATATAAAATAAATATATATTTATGTATATTGCTATATTATTTTTGTTAAAGTTTTGTTTAGAATTTTTACATGGAGGAACATGATATATTGGTTGCAGAAAATAAGAAATTAGAAAATACAGATTAACGGCAAAGTATGGAGGGCTTACAGGCCCAAGGTACTATTTGTTAAAATTATTCTTGAGACTTAGAAGAATTGGAAGAGAAAATTTTATTGGTTCACACTTTGCGACACACCAAGCTGTATTTTATAATATTAAACAATACAAAATCAGCATTTTTCAAACATTTTTGATGAACTCACACTGAGCTGTAACATACCAAGAACATTTTGCTTTATTTTTAATATCATGTGTCATTCAACGAAAGCTAATCCATATGTTTATGATTCATTAAATTAAATTATCAAAATATTGATTTTGATAGCCAATTTATGTCTAAAGAGAAATTTTGGAGTTTTAAAAACAGATTATTTTATTGTACTAACAGTAAGAAGATCAAAATGTTATGGAAGACGGAATTATTTTTAACATTGAACAACCAATTTTTTAGGTTGTTAGAAAATATTTACTCCTACTTAAAAAGGCGATAAATGTGTTTGTTTGGTTGAATAAAGTTAGAGTCTATAAGAATATGGAAACATGAATAGAAATTTTATGACACTTCTGCTTTTAAACAATTGTATGCAAATGTGTACAATATTGTAAAAAATGCTCTTCTCAGAATATTTTACAGAATGTTTTCCAGTTTTGCACATATCACATGACAAAACTTAGATCTTTAATTAATTCCTCAATAAGTTCTGAAAATAAAGCTTCAAATATGATCAAAATTCAAGTTTTATTTCATTTGTTTTTAATGCTCTTGGTGGTTTTAATCCTTCCCATCTCTCTTTTAGCTTCTTGTAGAGATAAAGTTACAGTAATAAGAATTCTCCCTGCCCCCAGATGACTTGATTCTAAATGTGAAAGTTGCTCTGTTTCTAACACTTATGGAAACGTGTGTCTACAAACACATTCATGTGCTTTATGAGTTTGAAAACATGCAAATCACATGGGAAAATATTTGTCACAACACTTTCAATCAATATATACCTATTCACATCTGGAAGAGTTGAAGCCTAGATGGCCTGATTCTATTCCTGTGGAAACCAAGAGGTGTAACTTCGTCAAAACTGTGCTAGAAAATCTGTGTAAAAATGTGTTTATTTTAGAAATTCCAACCACCTTAATTACATCTCCAACCAGCCCATTTCATGTCATAACACTAAAATATATATCAAATAATGTATTTTAGCGTTTAAGATTATTAATATTAATATATTAAACATTAATATTATTCAAACATTATTTAACAATATATATTTTAGTGTTTAAAATATGCCAGGCATTGTGCTAAGAGCTTCACGTATTTTAAATAGCCTCACAGCAATGAAGAAACGCTTAACTCTCCTTGCCTCTCCTCCATTTTCTACATACCAAAAATGTCACCCTCCCACAAACTACTTTCTTCCATGAAGATTTCCCTGCAAGTTGTGCATTTCTCTAATGATGAAATGAAAGCTAAAATTTACATATCATACTTACTTATAATATATACCTCATATATGCACATTGGTCTTTTTATAGCTCTCTTAGTTGGCATCATATCCCCCCAGATTTTGTTGGCATAATGTGTAGGGGCATCAGCTATGGAGTTCAGCAGTCCTGGGTTCCTTTTTCACCTTTGTTACATTCTAGATGTGTCACCTTGTGCAAGCTACAAAACTTCTTTAGATGTTAGTTTCTTCACGGAAATAATAACATGTAATTGGGAGGGTTACCTTGAAGGTTAAATAACATAACTATGTAGCATCGTTCCAGGCACAGAAGAAGCATTCAGTAACTGGTGGCATAGACAGCTTAGAAGGCGTGAATTTTTGTTGCACCCCTTGTGCCTATTTAATTTAAAGTCTTTTAAAACAGGGACTCTTAAGTTGGGCAGTGAGTTTATCTTCCTAGAGGGACATGTCACAATCACCCTGGGGGCTTGTGTGAACTACCCCTTCTTCCTGTCTACATCTCCTTGTCCAGCTCTAGAGTCATTTCCTGAAAGACAATTTTTCAAAGGTCAATATGATAAAAATCTAATCACTCACATTTACTTGTTTCTTCTAAATATTTTGAACAAAGTTACAGTAAGTTTTACCACAAGGAGTAGTTTTACTAAGCGTTGGAGTTTCCTACAAAGTTTTATTTGACAATTTTCATTTTGTTTTCCTCACAGTGTTTTCAGTAATTTTAATTTATTTCCCCTTGAATACTTGTTGCTATAACCAGGAGGAACTGAGATAAAAAGCAGAGACTGCTTACTGCGAGCTAAGACTGCCATCATTCAACAAATCCCAGACTGGAGATGACAGGGGTGGATCACTCAAGAGAGGGGCCACATACGATATTGCTCAAACCAGAATTTATTTGAGAGGGAAAGGGGACACTCAAATATTTGACAGACAATAGTTTGTCTACCACAAGTGGAAAACCAGGAATGTTCTGGGCCAAGATGTCTGGTCACCCTACCTCGAAGAAGACGGGTAGCAGTGGTAGGATTTAGGAGTGAAGGACAGAGGGGGAGACTGATGTACACTGAAAGAGGAGACCGAAACATAAGATGTAATAAAGGTGGCAGAGCAGAGAGAGGGAAAATCTGAGGGTTACAAGAATATACTGACAAGACTGTATTCAAAATATATTTATATTTAAAAATATATTCAAATAATTATTCAAAACTATATTCTTTATGAATTATGTAAACGTATTCTTCATGAAAATTTTTTCATGAAAATATTTTCTTGATGGATACATTTTCCTATTGAGGCCGAGAGAAATTGAACATTCTTTGAGATGTTGTTTATGAAAACAAATTGAAAAGTGGTCAACTAAACCTTTACAGAAATCTTGAAAAGAGGGTGAAACTATTCTATCCAAAATGGACTGTTGTAATTTATTTTTTAAAAGTTGAGCAGATAAGAGTACATTGGGCTTCAACAAATTAACTTTTGATGAATTTGCTTGCAGTGAATAGACTTTCAGAGATTGGTCTGATAAATTCTGAGTCCAGAGAAAAGTATTGAACATAATTAATATTAGGAATCAAAACTCATAAGAATTAAAACAGGGATTCCTTTTAAGTTTTGTTCATTATGCATAATGGGAAAGGGAATATGTTTCTATATGAAATGCTTGGGTTGCTTTATCTCTTTTTCCATTGGCTACTTCAGTGGAAATCCTACCAGGCAGGGGATTAGCCAAAACATAGGTGGGAGAGAGGGTAGGAAGAGAATGTGGAAAGAAGTGGGTAGGAAGAAGCTAAAATTGGATTGGAATTCTCTACAAAGGTAAAATAATCAGGTCCTTAACACAGAGTTAGAGTTGTCTTCTGTGTTTTGAATTTAAGCAGTTTAAATATTCCTGGGGACGGAAATATTTTTGTAGCATAAAACACAGGTGCAGGTACTGTGCAGCCAAGGAAAAGCATTGGTAAACATTTGAACGTCCTTCCAATGGCATGGTCTAGAGCCAAGCTTTCAATCTGCCTCAGTGGCTTAAGTTTCTCATCACACTCAAATAGAGATGGCCTGTTCTCAATGTAATGAAAGGACGATCTCAAAGGAACATGAGGAATCTTTGTGCAAAGGCAATGAGGGCTAAAATAATCTTCAAGGGAGTTAGCTATGTTTGTTCAGCAGCAAGGCGTTTTTAAACGGAAAGTGTTCTCTGGCTGTTTGTACTGGACAGTGATGTTTTACATTCCAGTCATCTCACTTAGTCTCATTGGACTGGATTCTCCCTTTTAAGTTAAGAGGTAGTTGGCAGAATATCTCCCCTGGCATAGAGGAGAGCAGAAACTTTTCTTTCTATGTTTTCAGGCTTTTCAAAGTTCCTGTGTTTATGCCAGGTTATAACAATAAAAGCTAGAAACAACAAATTACTCTAGGATTTTGGTAGATAAGAGAAGTCCTCTTTGCTAAGAGAGGATCTTTTTGGTATTATTGCCTTGATAATGCATTTTCTCATTTTTTACCTTCTTATGTTCTCTTGCTAAATAGAACTGCGTGTTCTCAGAACATGGGCAAAATTTCCTCCTTCCTCTCAGTGTGTAGTGGCCATGACAACATCCATGTGTGCCCTCTCCTTTTCAAAGAAGGGAAGTACTTATTTCCTATTCTGATCCATTTTACTTTTCCTAATTCCCAATTCTTTGTCTCTCTCCATTAGAATGAATGTTCCCAAGGACTGTGTGATCATAAGAATCATCACCAACATTCTTTCCTTCGAGAGAATACACCCTAGCATCTAGAACATCTGCATGGAGGCTGAATTACGACTCTTTTTCCAATTTTGGCATTTTTGTTGACAAATATTTTTTAGAACTACCTTGTCATTTTTTTCTCCCTTGAGTCAACTTATTTGGAACAGTTTTCTCTTTGGGGGATATAATACTATTTATATTGAGGCTGTAGCTTCTCCCATATTCGGATGGGGATGTAGGAAGGAAGAGAAGGCAAAGAGTGCTATGAAAATCAAAGACCTAAGTACCTTTATTTCAGAATTCTTTCAGAAAGCATGCAATTCTGATTCCACAAAGTGTATACGACAATGCTTAAAACACTGATATTTAAAGAGTTGTGATTTGTCGAGAAGAGGGATGAATTTGAGGTAAACGTAGCTCCTTTCTGGGTGGGACAGATTCACCTTTAACAGCAAGGAGGCTTTGTGTGGATTTTGATTCACAATCGCAATGGACTGGGCAAAATTCCACATGTCCAATCACGTTACTATTTATTAATCCAAATTGAAGTATTAAAAACCTTGTAAAATTCAAAAACCTTGCTCTTATGGGAAAAATCATCAGTTTCTTAAAATAACATTTTGCCAATGGCGTGTTTGTAAAAGTTAGACATTTGCTATCAGAAAATATTTACTCAGGTTAGTTTTCTATGTAGTGGTGTAATTCAAACAGAAGAAGTGAAGTACTCAGGGGGCATAATATAAGGCAAAAAGATACTAGCATTGGCCAGGAATGGGCTGGATCTCTTCAATAAATCCAGGGTTGCAGGATGAAAGCTGAAAAGTAACTATCCATTCTTGTCAGGACTTAAACTCCAGCATGAGCTGTGGTGGAGGTCCACAGGAAACCTTTTTTTTGGAAACAAACAATTATTCTGGACATGTGGCAAGGCAAAGGAATTGGAATTTGGCAGGCTCAACTGCATTAATTTTGCTCTGGGTGTAAAATATGTTAATTTGCCACTGTCTGGAAGAAATCATGATGAGTCATTCACAGAACTACTTAGAATCTACTCCTAACATTTCTAAGTATTTATTGGTTTGGCCATTGCTTTTTCTCTTTGTAAATCTACTTTTTAATAACTTGTAAAAAAAAAAGTATGAAAAATCATTCTATTTTATTCCATATGAAACAAATTTCTAGCAGAAATTCTTGAGTTGAATAAACAGCTGATGGATCATATTTAATTTCCATTCTGAAATTATTTCATATTTTGTTTGATCTTGGAATGTTTTATGAAAAGGAGCAGGATCATGCTTTATTCCTTCTGATAACATAAATCATTTCTCTCTAATTTGTTGTCAAATCATAACCATACTGTATCCATAAAATGAGTTCTCCCAAGACCAAAAGATTTTACCTGCACTTTCTAAGAATTCAGAATAATCAGGTAATCAGCTGTGTGCTTAAGTAGAAGAGGATTGTGTTAAAAGCAAAAAATATGAATCTAGTCAGTTAAAAAAATGTTTTGTTTTATGATCTCAAAACGTCTCCATAATTTGAAACACAATACCCCTAGTACGCAAATAACCCAACATCAGCAGATGTCTCAAACCTTGTAACAAGAAGTTCCTTTGCTTGGTCTTCAAAATTACAGCATCTGGGCTCCTCTTTTCTCAACTACACTTCATATAACTAACACTAATCCTAAATTAAGCAATTTGAAAATAAAACATATCAGTCTACTTGGGTTTATAACCAATCATTAAAAAAGTGACATTAAGCCATTGAATTAAGCAGACACGCTGTTTTACTGTTATGAAAGAAGTAAAAAGTAACAGAATAAAATCAGTATTGGGAAAAATTGTTTAGCTTTCTGTATCTTGGAGAGAAAACACAGGTCCTCAAAATGCTGCCACTTTCCTACCTGTTTTCAACCAGCAAGGAACATGGAATTATAAAAATTTCCACACGTACCATTTGTCTCTTAAAATAGCACTAAATCTATGTGAGATCTCCAAATTAAAGCTTCCCCCCACCAACCCCCCAACGACAGGACATTGTAACCACAAATGCCTTGAGATATTGGCTGAATTATCCCCTTTTCCAAAATTGTCCATCTGTCTTTGAAAGTAGTTGTGATCTGGAGGTTCAAGTTGACTTACTCACAGAGCTGCCTGCCAGACTAGATGCACATTGTAGGTGGAAAATTGTTGGTCTTTGTCCCTCCCAGCTTGCAAGTAAAATGAAGCTGCCAAGAGATAAACACATTCTAAGTTTATCATGCTATTCTTGGCCTCAAACTACAAGCCATAAGGCAACTATTGCTCAAGGTACCGTGTTTACAAGTGTTCAGTCCTCCGCTGTTTCAGAGACCCAACAAGATGGAATTTCTTCCTGCCAGCCTATATTTTGTTTTTTCCAAGCTTTCACATTTCTCAACTTCTTTTTAAAAAGTGAGGAAAAGGAGTAGCTTCTTTGACAGCATCTTGAAGCTTTGAAATCTCATTAAAATTTTGATTACAATGTTTTGGGGTTTTCTCCCCCAGAGACACCATAAGTTCCTAAAAAGTCTAGAAGCTTCTTTCTATTATTATCATGAGTATTATTATATTTATCATCATCATTATTATTTTACTTAGAAGTGAACAAGAGGTATACTAATATATCTTTACACAGGCCTTTTCAATTTTTGCTGTTTACTCTTTCCTTCATTTGTTTACTGCATTGACCTTTAACACATTTATTATTATAAAATCCATGTTTCTTTTTTAATTGATAAGATTTTTCCTCTTAGGTGGCTGTATTGAAAATAATTTAATCAGTTTGGTAATGTTCTCAGAATGCTAAGAAAGAAGTTTTTTTTGAGAGAAAGAGTACTGAGTTAACTTTCTTCACAAATGTCTTCCTGGCTGCATTGGATAACAGGATGTATTGAGTTCATACATCTTAAATATAAAAGAGGAATATAGCTATATCACATCCTATATTGGCACAGTATATTGACATGTATTATGTATGATGTTACACTGTTTAAATTATTAGAAATCACATTAAAAGAAATTATAATAAGATAGGGCTTTTTACCAAATCTAGAATATTTGGCAAAAATATGATAATCAAGTTCAATCCTTGATTTACAAATAAGACTGAGCTCTCAGAATTTTATAACTATATTCTATATCATAATTTCTTTGCATTTCATTAAAAGTAACATTCTTTTCAGAGTTCAGCATAGTACATGTACAATTTACCTATGAAATCAGGGCTTCATTGTTTTCCTGGACAAGGTAAATAATAATTCATATCCTGGAAAAAATTCTGGACATACTCTTACTAATTTCTGCTTCTTCAATGGTTTAGTGTTGCTGCAAACAAATTGACTGACTACATAACAAATGGAAAGAACATAATGGAAGAAATTTTATTTGTTCTAGTTTAAGTTCTAAGGGTAGAGAAGAAAGATTTGCAACAATATACTCTAGAAGTTTACAAGGAAAATGTGTTGTTAATTTGAAGCAATGCTCAGGATCACTCAAAGGATCAAAGTCATTATGTCCTCGCTAAAATGAGCAGAGGGAGCTTTCCGGACTGGCAAGCCTAAGGGTTAGAATAAACTACACAACTGTCCAGTGGCCTCTGAAGATGTACAGATCACTTACATCAATGGAGAACAATGAATGAGGCTTCCATTTGAAAATCATCTATTTGTTATTGTTAGAATTTACCTGCAACACTCCTTTAACAACAACAAAATAAGCTATATTCTCATCAATGCCTGTAAAAACGTTAACTACCCTCCCCTGTATAACTCAGAGTAGATGGCAAGACTTGTGTGTATTCTGAAGACCATCTGGCCAGAGGCATTTGATATCCTTGCTGTATAAATCTCTTGCTCTTGTTTATTACTTTAATAGTGTTTTAAATGTTCTTATCTAACACAGAGTGGCTAAATAGATTCTACAATTTGCTATAATACTTCAAAACTCATATTGTTGAAATGTGTAAAAGGCTTCAACTTTGAAAGTTTAAGAAATGGCCTTGATTCTGAAAGTAAAGAACCAGTTAGTCATCAGTGCCGAGCAGTGCTAGCAGCCACTATCCTTTGTTTGAATGAATATGCATTTTCTACAACTGGTGGAGGAGACTCGGCCAGAGCATTGTTATCTTGGTGTTGTCAAAGGCGTGAGATAGGTCACTAGACAAATATCTAATATATTAGGAGTCGTTGTGGAGAGACACTTCTTAAATAGTATTTTTACGGTCTTTTGCACTGTGTGCATTTATTTACTTACTTTTTTGCTTTTAAGTCGGATTCTTGGTTTAAGCTAAACGTAAGTAGTCCCAGAATTAGAATTATGAAGTAGGTGGGCTCCGGCATTCAGTGCTACTAATAAGAAATTAAAGTTTTAAGTACCAGGAGCTCACAAATAATGAAACAAAACACAGACACACAAGCTTTTTCTGAAAGATTAAGAATTATTTTTAAAAGTAGATAGTTTTCTCATTTCTGAAATACTTTTGCATTATTTACTAAGCCAGGGTGTTCTTTTAGTTTTCCATTTAAGCCTCTGTTGGCATCTTTGTTTTTGTCACAATTGCTTTCCATTGTGTTTCGTGGATGTCCTTCAGGAGGCGGGGTGTGAGGTCACGCAGTGTGTATGGTAGTCCAGGTAATGCTATGATAACAGCAGTCCCTACATCTCAAAATCTCGGTGGCTTAAACAAAACAAAACTTCATTCCTCACTCACACTAGAGGTTCAACAGAGTGCAGCAACAGTCTTCAGGTTAGCTGGAGACTGTTTATCATAGTTATTCCAAGACCCAGCTGATGGGGGCTTTATTTCAACACATATTTTGCTGACTATTGAGGCAGGAAAAGGGGACAAGGTGAATTACCCTATGGCTCCTAAAGCTTCCCAAAGCTTCTATCTGGAAGTAATATGCATCATTTCCTTCCACATTTCTTTAGCCAAGGCAATCCACATGATATTGCCTAATCCCAAACATGGTAGAGAAATACTCCAACCTTGTGTGGTTTTTTTCCTTACAGATTGGCACCTGAGCTGACATCTCTCACCAATCTTCTTGTTTTTCTCTCTTCTTCTTCGCAAAGCCCCCCAGAACACGGTTGTATATTCTAGTTGCAGGTCCTTCTGGTTGTGCTATGTGGGACGCCACCTCAGCTTGGCCTGATGAGCAGCACTAGGTCTGTGCCCAGGATCCAAACCAGTGAAACCCTGGGATGTGGAAGTGAAGCATGTGAACCTAACCACTCAGCCACGGGGCTGGCCCCTCTGACCTTGTATTTTGAAGAAGGAGAAATAGAAAATTCCTGAACAAACCTTATTACTTGACTACCTCAAGGGATAATGTTTATGACCATTAAGGGAAGTCAGTTTTTTTAAGCCACTAGGAGTGGAAGGCATTTGATACAGAGTTCTATTTTCCTGGCTAGCATTAATTTAATACTTGGGTACCATTCTGGCAGATTTTGAGGCCTTGCTTCCACCTAAATCTTACTTTATTGTGCCTGCCATAATTATGCCATAACAACTGCTTTGGGGGAAATTTCAGTGTTTCCACACTCTTGCTTATGAAGTTGACATGGAAGTATCTGTTTCTATCTGCGAACAGTAGTGAATAAGCAGCAGTGGCTTAAACCTGGTTGAAGGAAAGTTGTATCCTGTGCACATGTGCAGCCACAGTGGGTAAAACAAGATCCAGCATATAACAACAGGAAATCATATAAAGTCACCCAAAGACATGCAGTAAACATGATCCTTGTTATGAGGCATGCAGTTTCAGAGGTTTTATCAAAAAATCAAAATCAAATCAAAAAGGACAGTATGTTCATTCATGGGAAATACATAATATTATAGAGAGTCTGGAACTTTAGTCTTAAGCAGGATGCTGGAAATACTGTTAAGTATTATCAATAATTTAATTTAAAGGAATGAATATATTTTACACAAAAATATAAAATTTCAATCAACTAAAACATCCCATTAAGGACTTTAAGGAAATCTTGATGAATCCTACATATTTCAGTTCCTTGTTTTGGTGTACCACATCACTTGCAACAGTGACATGATGATTGTCCTAAAACTTGCATTTTACATTTTTTCCCCAACTAACACAGACACCAGATACCCAAGAAATGACCTAAAAAAATATCCTTTGAGAACAGTGCAAATTTACATGTGCTGTTATTGTTACCTATTTTTGGACACTATCTTCTAATAATTTTCCTTCCTACAACCCTCAGTAACTTAAAAGATTCTGGTGAGAAAGAAGAGCTGGGTCATGATTCTTAGAAAAACTCGTGAGCAAGTGTTCAAACAAAATAAATAGCGGAGGATCAGAGGCTCAGCAAGCATAGAGTACAATAGAGAACCTCTAGAAAGAGAATCTAAGGAATCATGAGAGTGAGAATATATGGGATGACAGAGAGAGAGAGAGGAGCAGGTCTACCTTGATCCTTGATGGCTTCCTGGTTCCACTTCCCTCTTTCTTGAAGTGACCTGAGTATGTTTCTTTTCCTCACAATCAAAAGATTTGTCTAGAGTAGTGGAGATTTCTTAATTCTGTCTAGCAAAATCTAACATCTTGCTTTAAGAAAAACACTAAATTGCAATTACTCTCACCTTTTTCAGGTGTTAAGTTTCAGTAGGCCCAGAGATCGTTCATTTATGAGTTTTTAGCTGGCTGTCTAAATCCTTATATAAAACATGAGGATTAACTTTTATCTAAGAAAACTGTGTAGCTGTTTCAGAAATTACATGGAACTTAAGCTTTCTATGGTACTGGTGAACACACAGATGTTGTTTGTTATTGATCGTTTATCTCTGATATGTTGAGAGGTTAAAAGATCCCTGAAAAGGTCCTAGAGTAAGAATTATAATTATGTGGTCACACAATTTAAAGTGTACATTCTCAGTATAACCATAGGCTGCTTTTCCTGAAGTATATCCATATCACTGTGAGACAGCTGATGTGCAATTTTCTTTTTTATGAACCTGTATTATAAGCAACATCTATACCTTTGTGACCACGGGGAAAACTTTTTTTGAAACTTTACAGCATATGGGTGCAATTTGTTGACTGTTTCTATGTTTGGGGATTTAAGACAACATATAATTATGCTTGAGAAGTCAGCCCCCTGTGATACCAATGAAGAATGGTGGTGTTGCTATTATATCCCAGTTGCCATTAACTGCTGCAAGTCTCATGAAAAGATTATTCTCTTTTTTTTAATAGACCTAGATAGTTTTATTTTTTTACCTAAGCAAAAAAAAAAAAAAATACACTTATCTCCAAAGTATTTCCTCAAATTGAGAAAACACATGATTTTGATTAAATGTTATGAGTTGGACATTACAATAGTCATAATGAAATGACTGATATTAATGAAATTGAGTCTAGATGAATGATATTGCAAGTAGTTAATTCTTATTGTCATCCTTTTTGTTTCATGAAGTTGGTTGACAGGTGATGCCAAGACTTAGGCTGTATCTATTGAACATGTAATGACCTGAAGGTTTGACATCAGCAGGCTTCAGCATATGATCTAAGTGGTTTACTTAAATACAATAGTCAGCATAACAAATGTAGGCAAGTAGAAAGAACTCTGGACCAGAAGTTGGAAGACCTGTTCATGTCTCTGTTCTGCCTCTTATAGGTCATTGCTGGAAGGATATGTTAAAGCCTTCTGGAGCTTACATCCTTACTCTGTTAAAAGAATGAAAATACCTGGATGTTCTAACCCACAGAGATGTTATGAGACTTGAATCAGATAACACACATAAAGTAATTTGTAAGTTACAATATACTAAATAAATATAATTATCAATCAGAGGTATCCCATTTAAGTTATTCACTTGAAAATATATAATATATATTAATAAAAGATACATTAAACCAGACACTGAATCTGAAATCAGAACTTGAATGTTAACACTGTCTTTAGACAGGCTCATAAGACTTTAAAGTAGATGTGTAACTGAATGGACCTTAATACCTTCTTATTTTCCCTAGGAAGAGTTTTTGGCTTCTCTGCTATTTAGAAGGCCATAGCAAAAATAGAAAATAGATTTTTTCTTTTTCCCTTAGAGAAATTTATCTTATAAATATCTCCAAATGTACTTAATTCCCTCATTAAAGGCAATATATCTGTTGGCTGTGATGGATTAGTGGAATTAATTTACCTTCCTCCCTTAAACAACTAAAAAAACAGACAAAATATATGAAACAATGGGCATTGGGCAACAATCAGTGCAGGACAGTGATCTAAGACCAGGGAAACCAATGAGCTGAGCTCTATGATTATCCCAGTTATTGTCAGGTCCTGTGCAAAGAGAGTAGGAACCAACCAGAGCCCAGTAGTCTTCCTGAGTTGAAGAGGTAGAGGAAGCCAAAATGACTAGAATTTGCAGAGCAGAGCCCCAGAAAGGAGAACTGTATTAAGAAGATAGAACTGCAAAGACAGAGAGAGTTCTGGAAATCTGCACAGGGTTCTCCTCAAGTCTTCAGTTGTGTACATAATAAGTGCATGTATGTGAGAAAACCAACCAAGGCCAGAAAAAGAATCTCTGGAAAAGAAGAGTCACAACAATCCCTGGTGACCACAAAGCAATAAGAATAGTTTGTGTTGCCACAATGAAGAGCGAAAGCCCTCATAATACAAAGGGCATATGGTAGAACACTCACAATGGCTATTGCCTCAGTAGGGGGGCAAGATTAGCTCGAGACTAAAGACTGCCCTGGAACTGCCTAACAAAGCTTAAAACCAAATTTTGAAAGGATCAAATGATTTCCAAGTAACTTGCATCCTAAGCCAAAGCTCATGAATATTTATAGAAATAAAAAATATATATCAGCACTTCACAGGTAAAAAATATCTGGCATCAAATCAAAAATTACCATGCATGCAAAGAATATAAACCATGAAGAGAGGAAAAATCAATCCACAGAAACACAATGAAATAGAGGATAGAATTAGTAGAAAAGGACATTAAGACAATTAACAATGTAATATTCACACATTTAAGAAGATAGAGAATGGCATGAGCATGTTCTAATATCCTAATATGTGAATTATATCAAAGATTTAATATAGAAATCATACCAAATTTCTTACAGAAAATTGAAGGAGCAGAACACTTCCCAGCTCATTCTACAAGTCATCCATGAAGCTAGCGTTATGCTGGTTCTCAAAATAGAAAAGCAACATTATGAGAAAACAAAACCTTGGCCAACATCATTTAAAAATTCTTAACAAAGTTTTAGCAAATCAAATCCAACAATATAGAAAAAGGATAAGACATCACGATTAAGTGGGGTTTATCACAAGAATGAAAGATTTGTTGGTGATCCAAAACTCAATCAACATAATCTACCATATTAAGAGACTAAAAAAGAAAAAAGAGAGATATTATCTCAATAGACACAACAAAAACATTTGTGAAAAATTCAGTATTGATTTCTGATAGAAACTCTCAACAAATTAGGAAAAGAAATTTCTCAATTTGATAAAGGTCATCTACACAAAATTTACAGTAAACATCATATGTAATTGTACAACATTGAATGTTTTCCCCCTAGGATAGGCAGCAAGAAGAGGATGTCCACACTCATTAGTTCCATTAACCTTGCACTGGGGACTCTAGTCAGAACATAAAGACATGATGGAATAAAATCATATAGGTTGGAAAAAGAGAATGAACTGTCTTTATTTGCAGATAATAAGACAATCTATGTAGAAAACTTATAAGATCGACCAAAAAACTACTAGAACTTTAAATATGTGTACCAAGATTTCTCAATACAGAGCCAAATGCAAAAATCAACTTTATTTCTATAAACTGTCAATGAACAATTTTGGAAAACAGTATCATTTGAGATAGCATAGAAACATGAAATACTTAGGGACAAATTTGACAAAATATTTGCAATATCTATACACTGAAAACCAGAAAACATTGCGGAGTGAAATTAAATAAGACCTAAATAAATGGAGAGATAGTCTATGTTTTTGACTTAGAAGACTCAATATCACCAAATGTTAATTTTTCCAAAGTGGATCTACAGATTGAATACAATTCCAATTAGATCAATTCTAGCAGGACTTTTTGAAGATATTGACAACCTCATTCTACATTTATTTGGCAATGCAGGACCTACAACAGTCAAAATGACTTTGGCTTTTCCAACTTTGAAAAAAAATTAAAGAACTTGCTCTACATGATAAAAATATTTAATATAAATCTCCAGTAATTAGGATAGTATGGTAATGACAAAAGTATCAGTGGAATACAAAGAGAATCCAGAAATAAACCCACAAATATATAGTCAATTGATTTTTTGATAAAAATGCTATGACAATTAAATGGGGAAATGATTATCTTTTTACACATGGTATTGGAACAATTAAATAACCATAATCAAAAAAAGAAGAAGAAAGAAAGAACGTTGACCTTTTCTTCATATCATGTACAAAAATTTAATAGAAATGGATCATAGACATAAATGAAAAAGTTAAAACTATAAAAGTGCTGGAAGGAAACAAGTGAAAAACTTTGTAACTTGAGTTAAGCAAATATTTCTAACACGATGATAGAAGCACAATCTATAAAACAAAAAATTTGTAAGTTAGATTTCATCAAAATTTAAATCTTCAGCTTTTCAAAAGACACTCTTAAGAAGATGAAAAGATAAAGCATAGATTTAATAAAAATATCTGCAAAGCTCATATTTGATAAAGGACATGTGTTCAGAATATGTAATGAACCCACAAAACTCAGTAATATGTAAATAGTCAACCTAATTAAAAAACAGGCAGAGGATCTGAACAGACAATTCATCAAAGAAGATACTCAGCATCAATAGGCATTAGTAAATGCAAATTAAACTGCAATTAGATATACCAACAAACCACACCCACTAGGATGGTTGAAACAAAGAAGATCATTTTGGAACCTAAAAAGTTAAATGCATTCCTACCATATGATACAGCCATTCCATTTCTAGATATTTACCGGAGAGAAATGATAGCATATGTCCACATAATTACTTGCACAGATATGTTCATAGCAGATTTATTTGTAATAGGCAAAGACAGAGGTAATCCAAATGACCACCAACAGGTTAATATATAAGCAAATTGTGGGATATTCATAAATAGAATACTAGTCAGTAATAAAAAGGAGCATAGCAAAATCAATAAATCTCAGAGTAGTTAATGCTGAGTGAAAGAAACCAGAGAAAAGAGAGTATGAACTTTCTCTATGATTCTGTTTATATAAAATTCTAGAAAATGCAAACATCTATAGTGACAGAGAATGGGTAAGTGGTTTGCTGGAGATGGCATGTAGGGGAAAGGCAATGGAGGGTTGGATTACATTGGGGCACCAAAAAGTTGGGGGAGGGGTAAATGTATATGTTCATTACCTTTATTGTAATAATGGTTTCATGGGTACATGATTGTCAAAACTCATCAAATTCTACATCAATATATGCAGTTTCTGGTACATCAATTATACTTCAATAAAACTCAATTTAAGAGTAACATATTTTTACTAAAGCAACAATGACTACAAATACCTTCATTTGCATATAATCAGTAATAGCAGCTTTTACATAGATCAAAGTAACTATCTACAAGCATTTTCTTTTAAATGGAATGTACATGGGCTTTGACCATCAGACCTTTTAACACACCTCCTACTGAGAAGTAAAACTAAAGTTATACCTAAAAATACATGGGTTTGAAATAGTGCCTAAATGCCTTACTGACTATTCATAGGAATGAAATAATCAATTTGGCTTTGATAATCAATTCTTAGATTAAAGACAGCTGAAATGCACAAATCAATGATCTGCGTGGGTTAGCTCTCCATGACCCATTGTGGTCTTAATAATGTTATTAGAAGAAAAATGTCATTATCCAACGTGATCTCATAAGCTGCCACAATTTATAGCCACTCTTGCTTATTTTCTATTCTAAAGAAAAGCTTTGTGGCTTCACTTAAAGAAGGTGAAGTCTTTTGTTTCTCCCTGAGGTTGTCATACCAACAACAATTATTTAGCTCTAATTGGTCTGTAGGAGGTGAGGATCAGCAGCCTGAAAATGCACTTTAAGGATTTCAGATTTCAGCTCAGTGGTTAAATTATAGCAATCTCTCTCTTTATAGTAATATTCTGAAAATTCCTATTTTAGACCTCTTGTTTGCTGCCCCCATCCCTTTTTTTCTAGATGAAGTTTCAGTCCATTAATAAAGGATAAACTCAGGGTAATTATGGCTTTAAAATGTGATTGTTTTGCCTCTTCTTAAATTTAGCCTGCTCCACTTCTTTGGAACTGAATGTGAAACAATGCTTCTATATTTTCAAAAGTATGTATTCAGTTTGCAGTATATTTTTTTGTGTCTGAAAAATGAAAACAGTGAAAAACATTGAAGTCAGCCCAAATCTGATTATTTTATACCCACTCAAACTCCCATCTTCCTCCCTTTTTTAATACAAATATTTCCTTTTATCTACACTGTATCTGCTTCATTCTGCTCATGTGTAATATATTTGTCACAGCTAAGGCCTATGGCCACGTGTTTAGCAAGGACAATAAATTAGAAATTCAACAAAATATGATTTGATAATATTAAGGTTATCAATACTAGTCATTTGTTTGTTTGGACTTAAGACTTCCTTGTTGTCTTTAGTGCTGGTTTGATTTTCACAATTATAATACAATTTACCAAATCTAGCATCTTATAGAAAAGACTGAATCAACATATTCACATGTTGATACTTGGAACAATGACATAGTCTTCCAAAAGCTATCCAGTATTTTCCCTTACAAAAGAAATATAAACAGATCATTAATTTATGAATCTGCTCATGCTTCTTCATGCCAGAGGACTAGAGTATCTGTCCATCTTTAAATTATATGTATTTATATGTACATATGTATATCCATATCCTCAATCTTTGGCTTGACCTACTTTCTTTAATTTCACTCTGTCCGTCGACCATGACAACATATTATTTGGGTAACTCCCTCGATATAATTTAATGGCATCATCTATTTCTTCTAGAATATTTAACTCCTATAGCCAGCAATCTAGATAGTCTTATTCCCTTAAATATAGCTCCCAATTGCCCCAAAATCTTGGCAGAAAATATTGAAAGGTAACAAATCAAACAAAAATGAGAAACTTTTACCTAGTTTTTGAAACATTTGAATCAACTATTACTCCAACCTAGAAGAAGCAGTTATTAATTTTACTCGGAAGTTCTGGGGAAGGTAACCTCACAGAGGCATAACAGACAAACTTGAAGAATAATTTGAGTAAAAATAAAATTGAAGGAATTAGGTGTGATAACGCTTATCATTGCTAATAACTGTGTAATGTGGTTAAGACTGTACCTTAACAGACAGCATCATGTCATTATGTTCTAAGCTTGACTTTGCTGCTTCTTAGCTATGTGGTTTTAAAAAGTTAACTAACATTTTCTAACGTAAGATTACTCACCTGTAAAATGGCAATGATAATTCCTACTTCAACGTGTGGATGTGAATGGTCAAATGGGATTCTGTACATTAGGTACTGAACACCAAGTGAGCATTCGATAGATAAATAATAGCAATAGGGTGCAGGCAGAAAACAATCAGACCAATCTGAAAAGAGAATAATTTAATAGTATAATTATGGGAATGATTGGACGAAAACAAAAGATTAAAAGTAAGTTTGAGACTATATCAACTTTTTTTTAAAGCAGACTGTGTTTTTTAGAGCAGTTTTAGATTCACAATTTAGGGAAAGGCACAGAGATTTCCCATATACCCTCTATGCCCACACAGGAATAGCCTCCCCCACTGCCAATATCCCGACCCAAGTAGTACATCTGTTACAATTGATGAACCCACATTGACTCATCATAATCACCCAGAGGCCGTAGTTCACATTAAAATTCACTCCTTGGGTTGTACATTCCATGGGTTTGGACACATGTATAATGACCTGTATCCATCCGCCATTGTAGTATCAAACAATGTAGTTCTGTCACCACTGGTTGCCCTGAGGAACTCAAGGGTGGGTTTGGAAGCATTTAACTGTTGGTCCAAATTGGGTTTTTTTCCCTTTTGTCATGTTAAGGAGATGCAATCAGCAACCTCCCTCAACTAAACCAAGCCTCACCACAAGAGCTATGCCTGTGACCTTTGCCTTATTTTTAATGCTAGATCTCTCCAGGAGGAGCTTAGGCCTTATTACTGTAACCTGCAGTATATGTGGAAGCATGTTTTCCAACTGAGTCTGCACAAGCAAATACCTACCTCTCCCTTTTGAATATTCATTCCCCATCCAAAATAAATATACCTGCTTCCCTTTGTTCGGGCATGCCATGACTCTGGAAATGATTCCTCATGGTCTCCTATTTGCTGCAAGCATACCTTACTTTGTGAGACTACTTACTTCTGGCGGAGAGTCTGATTTAACTTGCCAGGAGGGAAGCCACTTTGGTTCGGTAACAGATCCACTGGCCTAAAAATCCAGCTGGCTGGAGTTGGGGATTTCCCTTCCCTCAGCTCAGGTAGTCTCTGATAAAACCCTAGCAGTGTGGATTTTGCTTAAACAGTTTTTCCTGAGGGCACAGCTTGTTTAAGGAAAACAGAATGCTCTGGTGTGTTTTTAAATGATTCCTTTTTTCCTCCTCCTCCTGGAAGCATGAGGGGATTGTTTTCAAATATTCACTGTGAGAACCAGGTTGAGCTCCTGGAGGTAAAACTCACAAAAGTGTGGGCCCCCTCCCCCCTCCCCCCCCCCCCCCCCCCCCCCGTCTTCCCCCCGGTTTTAACTCTCAGAGTTGTCCACATACAGCCTCCAGTAATTTGTCAATTACACTTCAGATGTCCCTCTGAGAGCCCCACTGGTTCCTGGTGACAAATAAAAATGGCAAGCAATAGGATATATTGGAAAATATGAGGAAGCCATTTGGTGTAAACCTAATTTGGCCTGACCTTGTCTTTCCAAAAGAGCCTGACCACCGTCGTTGAGCATGCATTTTATATCTGCTTTAGATATTTCCTATGGTAAGAACAAAGGCCCTTGAGATAAAGGTGCAACTTCCCTCCCCCTCCCAATGTTGGCATTCCCTTAAGGTTTAAGCATCTTTCCTTAGGCTAGGAACTGATTGCTGTGCTCAACGGTGACCACCCAGCTTGAGACAATAGACTTGCCTCCTGCTATGCCCTCCAAGATAGCAGACCCACTACCTGCTGTGTCCATCAAGCGCCGTGCCCACAGGGCAATCTTGTGATTATTGTGGGAGGGACATTTCAATCGTATGTGAAACAGCCTATTTGGGGGTATATAACCACTCTGTATACCTCACTTCCTTGGTGCCCTTTCTTCCTTTGGGAAGAAAGGCCCTGGGCCATGGTCCTCAGATTTCAGCTCAGAATAAACTCTCTCAAATTTTCATTTATAGATTGGTTATGGATTGTTTTCGTCGACACTGGGCTGTTTCTGCTCATGGGTGTCTCTGCTCCACTAAGTTGTGAGTCTCTGTTTTTGTCTGTCTGTCTCTCCAGTTTTCAAGGCAGCGGTTTTCCCTGTGACCTTACTTCTTCTATGGATCTAGAGTTAATGATTTTTCAGTTTGCTCAGTTTTTTAGTTGTAGGACAGAGTGGTGGCTTCCAAGCTTCTTATGTCGACAAAAATAATCCAAAACCAATCTGTAAATGAAAATTTGGGAGAGTTTATTCTGAGCTGAAATCTGAGGACCATGGCCCAGGGCCTTTCTTCCCAAAGGAAGAAAGGGCACCAAAGAAGTGAGGTATACAGAGTGGTTATATACCCCCAAATAGGATATTTCACATATGATTGAAATGTCCCTCCCACAATAGTCACAAGATTGCCCTGTGGGCACAGCACTTGGATGGACACAGTAGGTAGTGGGTCTGCTATCTTGGAGGGCATAGCAGGAGGCAAGTCTATTGTCTCAAGCTGGGTGGTCACAGGTGAGCACAGCAATCAGTTCCTAGCCTAAGGAAAGATGCTTAATCCTTAAGGAAATGCCAAGGTTGGGAGGGGGAGGGAATTGGCACCCTTATCTCAAGGGCCTTTGTTCTTGCCATAGGGAATATCTAAAGCAGATATACAATGCATGCTCAACAGCCTTGGTCAGGCCCTTTTGGAAAGACAAGGTCAGGCCAAATTAGGTTCACATCAAATGGCTTCCTCATATTCTCCAATATATCCTATTGCTTGCCACTTTTATTTGTCATTATATGCCAGATTATAAACCAGAAGCACTACATCAACTTTTGATAAGACTTGAGATATTTTATCACAGATATTTAAAATTAATTCAAAATATGACTTTCATTTATAGTCTTCAAAGTACTTTATCTTTGAAATTAATATGCTATTTAAACAAATCAGTGTCAATGATTTGTTTAGCTTTCGTTAGACTAAAGAATATTGAAAATGTTGATAAGATGACAAAATAAATTATATTTTTTAAGTATACACTTATATTTTCTAGCATACACTTTATTTTCCTACACAAAAAATATTTTAAAGATAAATATTCCAATGGGCTACCAGACATTGTGTTAAGTGTGTGGTTTGTGTGTGTGTGTGTGTGTATATGTGTGTATATATTCTCTCTCCTGGTATCCTCTATTTTGTGTTTATTTGTGCCTGTTTTGAAGTTGGTTTAGTTTCATGAAAGCGTTTAATTGATTAAGTACTAGATAATGTGAGAAAACGCAATCAGGACCTTGGGTGAAAAAGACATGACTGCTGTTACTGTAGCTCAAGAGCAGAATACGGTTTTTCCTGAGGAACCTCGTAAACACCTAATATATCTGTGTTGCCATCACTAAAGTGTATGTTTGAAGAAAAATATTAATGTGAATTCTACAACCCTAAAATGATTCAAGATGGAAATGTCAAAAGAGTATTGGTGGTTGGAGCTCCTATACTGGAAAATGGAAGGAAGCCAAACACTGGTGCTAACACTCTGGTCTTGTTAAGAGAATGCCAAGGGATCTTTTCACAAGAGCAACTCGCAGATTGCAGCACAGTTACCTTAGCTGGCTCCTGATGTGCAGTATCACACCACATTTAAATTTCCATCTGTGGTGTCTGGAACTATTGTTCTCACTGTGAACTTTTTTTTCCCCAAAGTAAATCTACAGGATCTAAAAGATCACAGAACACATTTCCTTTAGTGGGACAGCCAACTAGACATAAAGAAGTTATAAATGCAGTTTGTAATCTTTCTAGCATCCATGGAATCATTTCATGTTTCAAAAAAGTAAATTGATATTAAAATTACACATAGAAAATGCTGAATTTTGGCATATCTGGAATCATTCATTTTTCTTGTAATGTCATCAGTGCTCTGTTGGTACGTTGTGCCTCTATGGATAGGAAAAAGGAGGATGCTATGTTCCTTGTCCTTTCTCTGCAAAACTTAATCATGGACACTCTTAGAGTGGACCCCAGTAGCTGATGGTTATAAAATGAATGAATTGGTAAAAGTGATTATTTAGCAAATTGTTTTTAATACAATTTTATTTGTCTATGCAATGTTGCCTTGTGTACTAGTTGAGTTGTGATGCTGAAATTTCACATGCACACTCACACACACAACATCTGGTTGGTAAGTATAATAAATTGAAAGGAACATTAAACTGAGGCTCATGAGCTAGTTATATGACTAATCTGTCTACTTTAAGAAGAGGCAATGACTTTATGATCTTTAAGCTTTCCCTTTTTACTTTTTTTATATAAAGGAAAACATACATGTACTGTATTCAACACTCAAAGAACTTGGAAGAGAAAGTGAAATTAAGTGTTTTAAGATCTTTGAAAGGAAAGCTTACATAAATAAAGTGTTTATTTTTTATATATTTAATCAAAAAGCAAAAACACATACATTTGTGATGTCTTCCTTATTCTTTGCCTTATGGATTAACCTAAGGGCCATTTTCTATATTTTTAATGTATATTTTTTCATCTGGAATACATATACAGTCATGTGTGTTGCTTAACGATGGGCATATGTTTTGAGAAATGCGTCATTAGGCAATTTAGTCATTGTGCCAACATCACAGAGTATATTTACACAAACCTAGAAGATATAGCATACTACACACCTAGGCTTTATGGTACTAATCTTATGGGACCACCATTGTATATGTTGTCCATAATTGACTAAAACATCATTAAGCAGCTCATGACTGTATATATGTAGTCAGTATGTATATATTCACTATATATTCAACATATACATATATTCAAAATATGTGCAATATATGATTTTCTTCTTTTCTTCATTTTCTACATTACAAGTTAACATACACTAAGTACTTAAAACAGTATCTAACATAGTCATACATCAATAAATATTAATTAAATAATAATTATTACAGTTACTATAATATTGCCATTGAAATGGCTTTGTATTCAGTGTTTGGATATCAACATTATTCTTGATCTAAGTCTGTATTTATGGAGAGTTGCAGGCTTTAGAGGTTGGATGATCTGCAAGGACCTTGAAATGATCAGCCCAAGAAGCAACATTAAAGCAAATTCTACCTCTTTGCTCAACAATCCTGTTGCTAAGCAACTAAATGTGCTTATCCTCTCCTGTTTGGGTCAGGACTGGGGGTAATGAGCTGATGTTGCGTGTCCAGAAACGAGTTAGTGCCTGACGATGAACTTTAAACTTCTTGACTTTGCATTGCTTTGCCACCTAGTGACCTCCTGGGTAATTCCGAGCACATTATTCCACTTCTTTAGGGTTGTTTCTTTCAGATCATTAAATTAACAGTTATGTATAGGGGCCTTTAGCAAAGTACCTGCATCCTGATATAAAGATAGTCCAAATAGTTCGACAAAGTAATGGGACTTCAAGACAAATATTTAGAAACTTTTAAATAAAAATTGCATTGAAATGTCTCTTTTGCCCAAGTGAAACATTTTCTTGCTGATTTGTTTTCCATTTCCTTCAAGAAATGAATGGCAGAAGTGATTGACAAGGCACTATATACATTTCCAAAGCCAATTCTTATGACATAATATAGTGCTACAAATAAAAATGTCTATAAAGATGCATAAGTTATTTCTGTAGGAATAGAAGGGATGAGTTACATGCCATTCCATTTTGATGATCTTGAATCCAGTTTCTAATCAACGAGATTGCCCTATACAATAAACTACTGATTGTGACTGCTGGCGTTAACAGTAATAGGACAAGAAGATGTGTGGCACAATTTTCTCCATTCAGCTATTCATTTTCCTACTGCTTCGAAGGAGTCTTTATATCCTTGTGATCCTTCTCAAAGTTAGCCTGATCAATTGTGCTAAATGTGCCCAGTAGAGGCGATGAATGCACGGACAACTCTTGTTGATTGCTACGTAGTGTCAGTTTGGCCTCAGTTCCTCATTTCTGTCAAAGTTCTCAAAATATGAATTCAGTTTCAGGGTGGTTTTGCACCCTTTTAAGAGAATGCGTTCTACGCAAAGCCCACTTAGTTTTATGCACACTACTAAATATAAGAAATAGATGTACAGAAGCTGATATCCTCAGGCCATATCATCTCTATGTATTTAGTTTCTCTGAACTCTGCAAATTCAGTTTTTCTCTGCCAGTGCTAACTACAGACCATATGATGTGTTGTATTCAGTTGGAACAAAAACCTTTATAAGAACAGTAATAGGATAGAAAACATCAACAAAACCTCTACTTTTTTTCAGTCTTCGTAATCTCTAGCTCTGACATTTGGACTTGAAGTTTGGAGGGAATCTATGAAGCTGT
Organism: Equus quagga; assembly: GCF_021613505.1. Taxonomy (NCBI): domain Eukaryota; kingdom Metazoa; phylum Chordata; class Mammalia; order Perissodactyla; family Equidae; genus Equus; species Equus quagga. The sequence goes on from NC_060273.1 coordinate 119,671,239, forward strand.
AGTGAGAATTATTTATCAACTCCAAAAGGCTTTCTTTTGGAGGAATCCAAGTTCCCAGTTTCATAGCAAATTTATAACTCAATATAAATGTCAACGTTTGAAGAACATTGAAACACAGCATGGATATTTATTTGAAAAAAATCACTTGACAAATTTCAGAATGCACTGTTTTGTTTATTTTTAAAGAACCTGTCAAACTATATTGTTGGATTAACTAAATAATATAGTTTTCCTGTGGTAGATTGCTATGTTCACCACAGTTATAATGTGCCTTTCTTCCCACTTCCATTTAGTGTGTGTGGTAGCAGATGCTTGTGTATCTGCTATTTGTTCAAAATTATTCTTACTGATATGCTGTTGAGAATACAGTGAGAAAGGATGCCTTTACAACGAATGTCCTCATACCTAATTTATTATCCATTTTCCATTCTTGACAGCTTAGTTATGTCTCACTGAAACTTCCACATGAGTTCAAACATGCTCTCTTCTGTAGTACAAACTACGTTGTGTTGGCCAGATGCTACCTGTATTTCTAACCACTGATGATGCCAATTGTTGAGACATAATTAAAGATTGTTAACCATTTGATGTGCATTAAAAAATCAGTTTTCCCTCAAAAATTCTTTTAAAAATAAGAATCAAAGTAGATTTTCCTCTCTCATCGTTTTCTCTGTTCTTTGAGTATTAGTAACAAAAAAAAATTGTTGAATTCTTGATCAATGTAAACTCTGTGCTAAAAGCTTTATATGTTTAATTTTATTTGACTCTCGAAAAAACACTACAAAGTAGAACAGGTGCCATTTTCTGCCCACATTATTGGCAAAAGCTAAGGCACCAAGAAATTAAGTAACTCAGGTCATGCAGCCAGTGATGGTAGAGCTGGGATTCCAATCTAGGCAGCCTCGTTCCACGTCTTGCCCTGTTAAATATTCTATGCAGCATTAGATCAACAGAAGGAGGCATCAACACTAAATAGAATTCTTTGTTTAAATATTTTTCTTGTAGATGTTTTACATTACTTGGTGTTGATTATAGCCAATATTAATCTAAAAATTTCCAAAACAATATAACCTTAGATTTTTAATATATAATTAAAGAGCCAAAGTACTAAGGCTTATAAGTCATAGACTGTTGTGACTTGGAGGGGATTTGCTATCATTCGGTCCTACTCAAGCATTCCATGAATTGGGAGTCTGAGGTCTGTAAGGTAGAGTTATTTTTCTCAACTCATATACTTGATTAGAATCAGAACCAGGGTGAAGACTTCGGTCTCCGGGCTCCCGGTGTGCTGATTAATTGTTTCTTTCTTAGTTATAAAAGAAGACAATTTCTAGGGCAATTCCAATCCCTTTTTCTTTTAGGGGGATATTTTTTACCTAGCATGTTGTGTTCAGCTGCTGTTCGCTACACTTGGGCAGAATGTGCACGTATATCTAGATATGGGTCTTTAATTAAATTACGACTACTTCCAAAAATGTTTTCAGGCAGTTAGATCACAGTTGTGAGTACGTGAGAAAAGATTTGTGGCTAGTGAAAGTCTGAATAACTTGCTGATAGCTAAAAGATGATATTGATGAGTAATGATGCTTTTGTTAGATGGAGATACGAGGTGGTCCCTGATTCCTCTGGAAAATACCAGTGAGAGGATTTTAAGAAGGCCTTTTGAAGATATTACCTGGGAAAATGTGTATGAATTTGAGACACTCCGTGTCCTGTGGGCAGAATTTTTAACACTCTCAAATGCTTCACACTTTTATGCACCAGGCGAAATCCACTTTCAACAGTTTAGGCCAGATAGGATTACAAAAAGAAAAATTTCCTGAGATAGTCACCAATGTAGAAAGATATTTTCAATGAAAAGAGTTCAGTTTCTTTGATCTCTGTATAAGAAACAAGAGAGCAATGTCAAATCTCTTCACGGGAATTTCCAGCAGTCTTTTATGCCAGAGGATTGTAGAATACTTTTAATTGTTCCATCTACTCCTTTTACTCACATGGAATCAGGCTAAATATAAAAAGCTTCTAACCTAGACTTTTATAAATTTTTTTTTCTCTTATGTACTAGGAGAATTTGCATTTTGTCAATTATTTTGAGAATTTCTGAGAAACACGTTTATGTTTCTGTTAGAACATTTTTAGTTTTCTTTAGGCATGGAGTGTCACACTGATCACAGCAATTTATTTTATTTTCTCAAAGAGCAGGCATCACAGGGATGTCTCAGAGGATCTTTACTTCTGGGAATAATTGTTTTCCATTTCACAGTATAAGTGGTTATCATCCTTGTTGTGTCATAGAACAACATCTATCCCATAACAGATACTCACTAAATACACTTGAAATTGATGAACTTTGTGGGATTCTTTTCATCTACCCAACTGTGTCGTTTTGAGAGAAAATCGACAGTGACTGACCACACCAATGAGTTGAATACCACTCGCTGTGCAGCTAGTCCTTGCATGTATTGCCCTATGGATATTGACAGGAAATGACCTTCATTGTAATGCTTATTTTAATATTCTTGACTATGATAATCAGTATCAACAGAAGAGTCAGCAACAGCATTATTTAGAGATGTACACTAGAGGGTGGTGTTTTACCTGGACAGTAGACCTATCAATGCATTGGCTTTGAGGAAGAATGAAAATTTTTTCCAGGAAATTGTTCCCCATGTTTCATGTTACGTAATTCTCAGCACATATGCCCCATTAACAAAGTTGATAAACCCCAGGGAATGGAATCAGAGACTGAGTCACTTGGTGGCCTTGCTATCCAGTTTCTTCAACACATTGCTGTAGGTGTTTGGTTTTCTTGAGCTCCACATGCAGAGTGTCGCTTGAAAACCAACACTGATCACTAGGTGAGAATATATTTGACTCTTTCTAACTATGGGGAATTGGAAAGCAAATGAGGCAACTAATGAACATGGGTAAAGCTATTAAACTCATCACTTCCATCTTTAAATCCTCTGAATCATGTGTGTGTACTTCCCCCGCTGACCTGAGAAGAACAGAAACCATCAGTAGTGGAGGGAAAACTTACCTCTGGAAAAGCTCATGTTTATATGCCCCACCTCCTCTGGTTTTTACTTAGTTCCAGAAAAAAAAGTTTCCATATAGTGCAGCCCAACTTTCATAATATCTTGCATAAGATGATCAAAATGTTGTTATACTTTTTCCCCCTCAGTAAATATTTTAACGTTAATGATAGGTTATGGCTTTGGTTCAACTTATTTTGCTTCTAGCTATTGCTTTCATCTTTGTGTTTTTCTAATTGACTCTTCTGGTATTGGTACAATCTTTGCTTAAATCATGAATTCTACCGTGGTTTATCACGACCAATGTCCAAATTTTCATCAACTTGTCCCTGAACATGCAAATAAATACATGAAAGGGGGAAAAACAATCTCCAATTTATTGCTCTCAAATTTCCCTCCAAGAGAAAATTATTCTCCCTGTTCTGGCCAATGGAAATTTCCTTGTAATGCAAGCAAGTCTTGATCTGACATTACAGATTTTCAGACCCACCTTCTTTATTATTCTTTACCATTATCTGATTCGGAAAGACTGCTGGAATCAAGGTCTCCTGGAATAAATTTAAAAAGCACAATTTCATCTGATTGAATTAAAGTTGAATTGACTGTTTCCTATTAATGTTAAGCCCTGTCCAATACAGCCAAACTCTCTATTGAAGCTAGACACACACTTTCCTTCAAATGTTCCTTAGCATTTAGCTCTGCTGTTTCTGTGCTCCCCTTTCTTCAGTGATACGATAACACCGTAATAATACTTAAACGCTGACACAACAAGAAATCTTGCCAGTTTGGCTTTCAACCTTGGCAAGCTTTTTGTTATAGTTGCAACCCAGCTTACTCCTTGAGTTGCACAAAACTTCCAGAGCTCCTCCGCAGCATGTCTAATAAAGGGGACTAAAAGAAAAAGTAAGAGAGATGCTAATTTTAGACAGAGAATAGTAAATAGGACAATAAATAAAAGCTCTGTTTTGGCACATTGGAACTTTCTTTTTTTCCCTTTTAAATGTGTGATTCCTTTTCCCAAATGTTGCACTAGATTTATTTTTAAAGGTGTCATCTATTTCCATTCCAGGGCTATGTCATCTATAATTTAAATTTATGGGATAAAACTTGAGGTTCACCAGTGGAGCAGCTGGAGAGTTCTAGCCACTTTACTATGGAAAATGCAGATTTGCAGAGGGTTTTTGTGTCTGACAAGCCCCACTGAAAGCACCTCACCCCCTTTCCTGACAAACATCCATCAACATGTAATATTTATTCTTCTGTTTTAGTTTCACTACAAATAATTGGCGGTCCTTCAGCAAGAAGTTTCCTGCTGAGACAGCACCACCTGTATAGCTCCACCGAGTTGAGAACAAATGCGCTGGAAAAGAAGCTTTCCTGGAACTGATGGATGAGATGAATGAGGGATATTTACTAAAAGGAGGGAAAACCAAATTTGCTCCTTTAGTTGCATCACAATTGTTAGTTTTCCAATCTTCCTTCTATCACCATCAGAATAGCAATGGAACGTTCATACATACATTTTACCACTGGTTAGAAAAACATTCTTGTTGATTTGTCTTCCACCTCGTTTCTCCACTTCTCTCTCTCTCTCTCCATAGTTAGGTAGATATAGATATCTGTATACCTGAGCCTTTAATTTTGCAATTATTTTCTCTAGACTCAGTCTATGGGCTTGTATTGACTTCTGTTTGTAACACCCAGCAAACATGAAAATTTGCACCCAACTGAAGCTGTTGTAACAGTAAATTAGATGGGCCATGGCCTTCATATGATTGTCATGACTTCCAGTTTTCTTGTAACTCCCATACCTAGATTCCCCTTGTTGGGAACAAAGATGTTCTTAAAGAATTGTGTTTCTATAAAATGTGCATGGTTTATATTCGTAAAGAAAGAGAAAAATATGAAGGGTAAATGAAAAAAATAAGTTGATATACTGATTATTTTTAAATAACGGAAAAATAAGAGGGACAATTCAAATTTACCCTAATTTCTGAGTTTTTTTTTTTTTTGAGGAAGATTAGCCCTGAGCTAACTACTGCCAATCCTCCTCTTTTTGCTGAGGAAGACTTGCCCTGAGCTAACATCCGTGCCCGTCTTCCTCTACGTTATACGTGGGACGCCTGCCACAGCATGGCTTTTGCCAAGCAGTGCCATGTTCGCACCCGGGATCCGAACCAGCGAACCCTGGGCTGCTGAGAAGCGGAACGTGTGAACTTAACTGCTGTGCCACTGGGCCAGCCCCCAAATTTACCCTAATTTCTAATGCTGGAGTTTGCAAACTTTGAGCAGCAAAATTGGTGTACTACAGAGTGCACATTGTGCTTCTTTATTAAAATTAGCCAGTAATTGTTTTCTCCCAATTTCCAAGAAAATAATCAAATTGTTATCTGGTATTTCCCCCATTTTTAGTGCTAATCTCACGATTATTTTTCAAGATTTGGGTCAAGCATTACTCATATTCTAGTGAGCAAAATGAATGAACAAGTAAGAGAGGAATATTAAAGTACAAACACACCAGTAACTGCCATAAATATCAGCTTTTGATGAATGGACACCAGTGCTCTTGGTTGTTACTTTGCATTCTGTGCATTTAACTTAAAATTAATAAGCAAAGTAAAATCTCAGACACTACACACCAACAATTATGCTGAATCACTGCAAATGCGACGGAACTGATTAATAGTTTGTGGGCTTTCCTAAAAGACATCATAATTTCTGAGGATTGTTCTGTCAGAGGACATCTGAGAACTACCATCCAATGTGCTTCATTGATATTTTTAAAAATTTTTCAAAGGAAAATGACCTGATTAAATAGAATAGATTTAGTGAAAACCCAAAAGACTATGTATTTTAGGTCATTTTATTGGCGATTATTTTTTATTTATGTATCTAAATAATGTGCTTGCAATAAATATTTGCTGATTATCTTTGTGGTCACATGACAAATTAGTAGTCAAACTGAGCTTAGAGTTCTTAGGGATGCAAATTTTTTAAATATTTATTGAACATTCAAAGGACACCAAGTGTCATAACAAGGAATAAGGGGCAAATTAAAAATACCTGGTGTGGGCCAGCCCAGCGGCCTAGGGGTTCAGTTCAGTGTGTTCTGCTTCAGTGGCCTAGGTTTGGTTCCCGGGTGTGGACTTTCTCCACTCATGCGTCAGTGGCCAGGCTGTGGCAGCAGCTCACATCCAAAAAGAGGAAGATGGCAACAGATGTTAACTCAGGGCAACACTTCCTCAGCAAAAAAAAAAAAACCTGGTGTAAGATCTTTCCTCAAGGAAATTATAATCTAAATAAAAGACATACAACCCGTAAATAATTTACAGACCAATTCAGATATAGGAAATCTCATATGACTCAGGAAGGAAAAAAAGACCACTTAGGGATTGTATTAGAGAGGGACGCTGAATCAGCGCTTTTGTCATCATGAATGAAATCTTCCTCTGGACTGGTCTTGGAATCAGAAGCCCCAAGTTTCTTGTTTTTTCCCATTCTAGCTCAGTTCCCTTATTTAATTTGCAAACTTTCCTGAACCTTAATTTCTTCTTCCATCAGAGACGGCTAATACTACTTACCTCTGAGTTTTGTAGGATGAAGTTGTTGACCAAGTGCTTAGTAAACTGTAAATCCTTATAAACATGCAAGATATCTTTATGATCATTTCTCTGTGCCAAGCAGAGTAGGGAAAAATCTAGTTGAGGGTAAAGATATTGCAATGATAAAATAATTATACTAATGGATATTTACTCCGAGTGTTGTGTATGCCAGACACAGTTCTCGGTTCAACGTGTGTTAGCTCCTTTAATTCTTTTTTTGAGGAAGATTAGCCCTGAGCTAACTGCTGCCAATTCTCCTCTTTTTGCTGAGGAAGACTGGCCCTGAGCTAACATCCATGCCCATCTTCCTCTCCTTTATATGTGGGATGCCTACCACAGCATGGCGTGCTAAGTTGTGCCATGTCCACACCCGGGATCCGAACCAGCGAACCCTGGGTTGCTGAAGCAGAGCGTGCAAACTTAACCGCTTCACCACTGGGCTGGCCCCTCCTTCAATTCTTAAAATACCCTCGACTCATAGGTATACATGACCTAAAAAGATAACAATGCGTATATGAACAGTAGGTTAAAGTATAGGTACCACATGCCATTCATCAATGCCAAACAAGATGTTCAGAACATCAGACTTGTGAATTCTGAGTAAGAAGAGATCATTATGAGCTGTAGAGGTCAGGGATGACTTCATGAGAGGCTTGGCTGTAATCTGAACTTTTAAAGATGGGAAGGACTTTGATAATTAGGAGGAAGGACAAGAGCATTGTAATCCCAGGGAAGACAAGAGCATAGCGTGCAAGTGTGATAGGTAGAGAAGGAAATATCTTTCATGACCCAAGAAATATACCTGTGCCCCAGATGTGATGTATGCTAAAAGTGACTTTGAATTTGTGTGCCAACAATCAGGGCATGCTTTTGCTAGTTTGTCTTGCTAGTTGCCAATCAGCAGCTATTTATATATATTTAGCAACTCCACATTTTAATGCTATTCTCCCCTGCCTTTCAAGACATTTGAGTTTGAGGCCCCTTGCATAAAACAAGAGCAGGTTTAAAATGAAAAAGGGGAAAATAGAAGATCAAAGGCCATCACCTCCCAAGGTTTACAAGTCAAGGGTTTGTGGGTTCAGACGAAGAAAGTGCCATAATAGATATTATGATGGAAAACAAAAGGATTTTAAAACAAGAAATCAAGAGTTCATGAAGACTGCTTGAACCTTTTGAGAGAAATAGAAGAAGCTCCCTAAAGTTCTTTAGGTTATTTGTGGTTGGTGGAATTAGGCTCTGTTTTATAGATAAGCAAACTGAGTTGAGAAGGTTGTGACTTGCCCAAAGTCATACCACTAATAAGAAGTGGCTTTGGGATTGAAATATTACTTGTTTATCTATCGTGTGTCAAGTACTGAGTGTCACTGCCCATACTTTTTCTCCTTAAATCCTCATAATAAGTTTTGTATGTGTGGTATTAATACTCCTGTTTTTGCAAAGGGTTTTTTACTACACATTTCAAATTGAGGCTGGGGCCTCCTCATGTCATGGCGCACTCCAATAATCCCAAATTTCTGACTCCAAGGACAGACACTTTTACTTCTCCATGCCAGCATCATCAAAACCTCAGAATCTGCAATTCCAAGTCAGAAGAAACTCACCAGGCCTTCATTCTAACGTGGGTTATTAATATCTCCAGTCAAAGCCATAGGGCATGCTCAGCGAACTTGTGGAAAAACCTCAGGTATAGCAGATACTAAGGGAACACTTCAGACTTCTCTGGACTGTTAATTTTGTTCAATAATTTAAAGAATATTCATGGAAGATATGCGTAGTCAACTTGCGTGCTTTAAATAAGAGAAGTAGACAGAGACACTGTAATTCCACACCTGCTTGTGACCAGCCATGGCCTCTTGGGCTTTAGAAAAATGACTCAACTTTTCTCAGGCCTCTGTTGGATCCCTGCAGCAGAAACCTTCTGAATGAAATATATCTTGTGGTTGATAATCCTGCTTCAAATCTACTTGGTGCCTCAAACAGCAGGGTGTCTCGAAATACTAGTCTCTGCTACTAGAGCAGAAATCTTAAAGAGCCATGCAAATTGGATCCACCCGGTCTTTAACTTGGGCCAATTCTTCCACAGTATGTGCAGACACATTCTGAGTTGACTTGACTGCATAATGGAGATAATTATAAGCACTTACTTATCTCACAGGGGTCTACTGAAGATTAATTAGTTAATGTTGGCAGACCAAAGGTGCAATATATGTGCTAAGTATTATTATTATTACTGTGCTACTTATCTTTAAAGAATGTTGTTTCTGAAGTCATAGTGCCTATGTGCCATCTGCTCACAGCAGCCTTTACCATCTCTCTACTCAGAGACTGAATCCGGTGTCTGAATAAATAGATGTGCTCAAAAAAAAATCTATCACACCTCCATCTGTGCTTATGGAATATGAATTCAGACATAGGCAGAAATGCAAATCAATCACAAGTGGAGAGGCTTCTCCAGTGCCCAGAGTCACATTTTGAGATGTTGCTCTAATAGTCTTGCCTTTCATTTTAGAATCCGCTAACTCACGATGCAATGCTTCTGTGAAATTCTCTCTCTTCTGCATCTGAAATAGGGTGTCGCGTTAGAGCCCTGAACTGCCTTCTCTTTTGTTCCCAGAAAGTTGAAAGAGAAAACTTCCCCAGAACACGTTCACTGCTGATCTTTTGCAGAAATTAGCTCCATGATTTTAATGCTTTAGATATTAGCATAATTATCAGAAGCTAATGAGTTTTTAAAGCTTCTTCTGTGAAATCATGATTTTGAAAGTATCCCTCCTGTCAGAATTATAACTAGGTTACAGACAACATGATATGATCTATGACCCATTTTTACTAATGACTAAAGAATGAAGATTCAGCTTCTTGTGAATAAGCACTCCTTCACGTGACAGGGCATTGCAACTGTGAACATTCTGAAAATCAGAAAAATTAAAACCTTGAACTAAAATTACCTAAATGTTTCATGATGCCACTGTAGTAATATAAATACCATTTCTTACCTTTGAAATACTTATTGGTATCACAGTTACCATAGATATTTAATATTCTTCCACAGTAGGTGGCTCAATGGAATTATTTCTCCCCCATCATCCTAGTAGCTCTTGCTCGAGTCAGCTGCAGAAAGTCAATTTATCTTCTGAAACTCACCTCATTTGATCCATATATCGACGATAATTCCAGTAATATTTTGTTTAGTTTTGTTTTCTTATATTCAATTTGTTCATAAATTTCCCATCTATTCCAAAGGTATGCTAAGGCAGCTTTTATGGTGGCTTTGGAATTAATCAAGCAGGAAATAAACTCTGGTTCATTAAAGCTTCTGTGACCTATTATATGCATAATCTGACCTCATAGACGATGCAAGTAATATTTGAATTTGATTCATCTAATCTAAATTATGCATCTACCTTATGAATTGGTTAGGTTTTAGGGATATAAAGAGGAATAAAATAGCATACTTAGCTTCAACTCAAGAAGATAAATCTATAACTAACTATATTAAAATGATAAGTTCCAAACTAGGCAATTTGAGTACGTCTGAGAGAGCTCAGAGAAGAGAATGATTCATTTTGTTGATAGTCAGGAAAGAGTTTCAGAAGCCTTCAGATGGATGATATTTGAGTTAGGCTGTGAAAGATGAAAACAGAATTGGTAGGTGGAAAAGGGAGAGAAGGCATACTTGGCTTTCCTGTCTCTATACTTTCAGGCAAACTGATGCCTCCTCAAACTATGTAGTCCTATCTTGTTGAAAAAGAGCCTTGGGCACCCTTCACATTTTTGAAAATTTTCTTCTTAGGCTCTTGGATTTCACTCCCCTCTCGAATCCCAGCTCTTTGGCCTTGTTTTCTACTACTGGCCCCTACACTTCAAAATAGATGTGTCTTTGCCAATTTTGAACTTCCACTCGGACAAAGCTTTCACCCTATTTTACAAAATACAACATCCAGATATTACCCACCTTATGCCCCTGCAAAGTTCACATTGGCCAACCTAGAGGAAACCTGAATATTTTAAGGCAGAGGAAACAGTAGGGAAAAGACATAGGCAGCAAAGACCAGGACACGTGTGACAAAAGTCAAGCCATGTGGTGGGGCCAAAGCTCTCTGTTCCCTCATGCATCAGGACATTTGACAGAATGATGTAACCAGCCTCATAATAGCAGTGATACTGTGAAATAGCAAAGGTAATCCTACCCCAGAGATGCTTAGCCCATCCCTCAGAAATTGCTAATTATAGACTGGGTATACGCAAAAATAGGCTTAACTCCCTAAACAACCATGACATCATTTCTTCTTAAAGAAGATGGTCTAATCTGTCATTCCTTGAACCCAGATTCTGTACATTTAGGGGTCCAAGTCTCTCAGTGAATAACTCTTAAAAACATCTGGGAAAACGAAATATTTTATAAACTTCCTGATTACCAATTTGTAATCATAGAGTGAACACAAAGATATTCAGTGGCTTGGATCTTGGGTATTTTAGAGCTTGCTTGCCTTTGCCAACCCATTCTCTTAGTGATGTGATAATGTCCCATAAGACGAAGGTTCGTGGTTTCAGCTAAATTTGCTGTTCTTTAATGGTACTTACATTATCGGATAGACTAAGAGTCTGAAACCCTTGTGTCTCCTCTGTAATAAGAATGTGATGGAGTGGGGCTAGCTCAGAAGGCTCGCAGCATGACAACTTATGCAATGCCTTCTCTGTAGACTAAAAAAGGGAGTCTGGACTCAGGGCTGTAAATTTGGCACTGTCCATGAGTTCTAAATTGACTTTAAAATGAATGAGGTAATGGAATACTCAGACAGAAGGCTCATCCATTATAGAAATACACCTCAAATTGGTCCTTCTTTTGGTAAAGGCTAAGAAGTACTTCTAGTTAAAACTTGGCAAGTTATTTGCTTACCAGGTCTTGCTGGGATTTGAATTAACTGTCACAGTGATAAAATTTTCCTAGAAACTAAATGAAAAAGCCAACATAAACAAATGTTACGGAAAGCCTTCAAAAATTTCAGAATTAACTATTTGATCTAGTTAGCACCTCTAGTTCTGTTGATAGAGCCCATTTATAACAGCTTTCTATAAGGGGATAGAGTGAAATTGAAGCAAATTACCCATATGGCATGGGTCTATCTATTTATGTAATGGAAGAAGAGGCAGAAAACAGAGAGAGAAGAGAAGTGGAAGAAAAGAGATAGTGCTAAGGAACAAATAAAATGCTCCTTTAGTAGACCCTAAAAATTCTCGACCAGGTCATTGAAAACAACAGTAAATTAAAGAGCATTTAAAAAGCATTCAAATCGCATCCAGCTGGATGTAACCCACAGGCCTCTGTGAGATTTTCACGTTGGTCAGTACTTGCTTAGTGAATTGAGACTATTAAATTGCATGTGGTTTCCATTCTCTTGTTTTTATAGCTTTTTGGAATTTGCTTTAGATCTGTTGGGACCTCTAACCATTTTCTGGTCTGAAGATGCTGTTGTAGACAATACTGCAAAGATAACATCTTTTGTACAGCCATCTCATCACACTAAAAGTCCTGGAATCTTTATTCAACGTTAATATGTCATAATTTAATCCTCGAAACTACACACTAAAGTTGTTACCCGTACATCTATTTTGTCATTCAATAAATTGAGGCTTTTAAATTTTGAATAAATTGCCCAAGTAAGTGGTACAGCCAACTTCATACCCAGATTATCTGAATACAATTCCTGTGCTCTTTCCTCTAAATCGCATACATGCTATTAAGTTCTTATAGCTTCATTTGTATGTATGAATCCTTTTGCAATTGCATTATTAGGGTTTAAAAAGATTACATTGATCATTGAACATCTCATTGCCTTCTCCTGACCCCTAGGATTATTTTTGCCTTGAGCGGACAGTGAAAAACTGTGACATGAAATTTTGTTATCAAACTTCTAAATTTATTGGTCATTGTCATACCATGAAAATATGAAGTTTATAAAGAGGCTAGGTAATGTCTACCTGAATTTCTAGATTTTTAATTTTATGTTTCCTTATTTTTTTAATTTAAAAAGTGATCTATGAATGTGCAAAAAATTTCAAACAATAAAGAGGTTGTAATATGAAAAGGAAGTTGTCCTCCCGTCTTTGCTCTCCAGTCCCAATTTTTAGTTTAAAGTCTTTTGTGTATATTTAAAAAAAAAGTTTATATATATACAGGCAGACATAAAATAGTTCTTTTCTTAACGTTATATTTCCATTATCAGCTCTGTAGCCTCCCTTGCTTTTCACAGCTGCAGAGTATTTCGTTTACGGGTGGACTGAAATCAATTTAACCCATTTAGTACTGCTTGACATTTAGAGATTTTTGCTCTAAGTGTGCTACAATGAACGTCCTTGTTCTTATTTCTTTGTTTACAGATGCATGTATAAATGCTGGATAAATGCCTCAAGGTGGCATTACTGGGTCAAAGGCTAAATTAAGTTTAGACTAGATACGTATGGCTGAATTTTCCTTCTATATATGCCTATTTTCCAGTTCGATTATGATTTGTAAAAGTATTTATGTATGTTTATTATAAGTAAAGAAAATTATCCTATTTAATAAGCTTTACAAAGAATTAAAAATTCTTCATTTTGTGAGGTTTTAGACAGAATATTTTAATTTTTATGTAGTCAAATTTATTAATCTTTTCTAATGTTCCTTCTGAATGGTTCCTCTTATTTAGAAAGAGTATTTTCATATCAAAACTATTTTTTTTACAAATGTAAATTTTTTTAGTTCTTTTAAAGTCACTTTTACGTTTAAAATTCTTATGCATCTGGATTTTATTGGGGTCTACTCTTAAGACAATAAGCAGCTTTTTAAAATTTTTGTTTAATGCCTAGCCGGTTGTCCCAACATCATTTATTGAAAAAGCTATTTTATTCACTGATTTGAAATGACAGCTTTATCGTACAGTAAATTCTCATGTGTATTTCTGTATTTTTCTTCATTTTTTCTTCCATCCAGTCGATCAATCTGCCTACTCAGACACGAGCACCAAACAATTACGGTAGTATTAAAATATATCTTACTATCTTACTGAGGTAGTCTCCTTTACCGCTTTTTATTTTTTCAGAAACTTACTGCCAATTTTCCCATGTTTATTTTTACATAAGAAATTTAGAATCAGCTAGCTCAAGTTCCAAAAATAAGGCTGTTCGTATTTTATTTGGATCATGTGAAATCTGTAGATTAATTTAGTTTGAACTTACATTTTTACAATACTGAGTCTTTCTGTGCAAGAAGTTTTGTCTTTTTTTCTTTCGAAGGCTTTTAAAAACTACATCCTTTAGTAGAATTAAAAATTTTTTATATTTTTCACATTTGTGATTAACTCCATACCTATGTATTTCTTCTTTTTTTAAAGATGAGATCCCTATTTCTCTCCATTTATAGTTGTGTATGTTTGTTTCCAGAAAAGCAATTAATTTTCATATATTTATTTATTTGTATTTGACTCCCTCAGTAAAAATTTCTTTTGCTTTTAATTTTAATTACTTTAAGTTTTCCAGATGTATAATCATCTGAAAAACATGCTGTTTCACCCTTTCCAGTATTTATAGCTCTTATTTTTAAAATTGCTTTAAGTTTCTAGAAAATATTTTAAAGTACATCTTCTGGTACTTTCAGAACAGTGTTAAATATTTAAATAATAGCGATAATAATAAACATCCTGCTTTGTTGTTACTGAATTTAATGAGGATGCTTCTAACATTTCACTATTATCATGGATTTTGTTTTGAGACATATATACCAAGCAAATTTTAAAATTGTATAAAATACTAATTATCATTTTATTAAGAATTATAAAAAGCAAGATTAGATACTAATTTTTACTAAGTAATTTTTTACTATCACAAAGATGATCATATGTTTTTATTTTCTTACTTTTTAATATTTTAAAATACATGATAGAATTTATACAAAGATGTTTGTATTTATATTCCTTGAATAAATCTTTCTAATTGTGTTCTATTCTTTTAATATTCTGAGATTTCCTCCTTTTGTTTTGTTTTACATACAAAAGTAGTATGTTGCTATGGTTTTCCCCCATTTTTAAATCTGGAAAGATAATTTTCCAAATTTAGAACATTAATTTTATGTTGGCTTCATGAAAGATGAGTTTGGAAGCTGTATGTTTCTATGCTTTCTAGATTATTTGAAACAGTTTTGTAATTTTCTGCTCCTTAGAGGCTATTTAGGTGTCACTGGAACTCTGGTTTAGGAAGGGTTTGGCTTATTAGGAATAGGGATAAATAAATATTTTTCTTAATTTTTCCCCCAAGAAAATTGGAAAATTTGCCTTCATCTGATTTGACTTTTGTTGTCCTTTAGGACCAATTTTGTCATTTCTGTTATCATAATAAAGCATTCTTTTATTCAGATTTCAGATTTATTTTCAGTGTGTGAGTTGAGTATTTTCTTATGATTAGTTTCATTTTCCCTGCATCTGTATTTACTAACAAATTCTAATTTTTTTCTATTTTATTTATGTTATGTGATTTCTCCTTATCTTATTTTTCCAAGATCGGTTTGTATATAAACACATACACATATATACATACATACATACGCACATAGGCACACACATACATTTATTTAGTTTTATGAATGTATATAGTTATATGTCATACATGTGTATAATATATAGTATGCATATATAATATAGCTACTAACACATTTAATTTTTCTTTTATTATATGTACTTTCTCCCTAATATTATTTTTCAATATTACTCACTTACATATATGTATATATTTATATATATTAATATATGCATATATGCCTAATATATATTCAGTTATATATGATACATATTTATGTACATACATTTCAACCAGTTAGTGAATTTGATTTTTTCTCCTTCTCTGTTTTCCTGTTTATTAATTTTGCTTTTATCACTAGTGATTCCTTCCTTTTGCTTTCCTTAGTTTCATATTATTGTTACTTTTCTAATTTTCTTAGTAGAATGGTTAATTACTTTATTTCATTCTTGATGGTTTAGAAAGGTAATTATTAAAGCCTATACATTTTCTTTCCATCACGATCTTAGTCGATTTCCATAGGTTCTGACATAGATATTGACTCACTATTGTTGTTTGTAGATAGTCTACATTTTTGCTCGGGCTTTATTTTTTTAACTCATGAGTTGCTGAACATGCAACTTCTAAATCTTTAAACAGTTGGTATATTGGTTTTTCCTTTTGTGTTATTTTAATTGCAGTTCAAGCAGAGAATTTCTCTGAATTGATCTCTTTTTAAAAAATTGCTTTTTCTTTATAATCTACTCTGTGTGCTGTTTTGCATATGGAGATTGATATATTTCATCAAGTATATCTGTATACATTTATTTGGTCTATTTGACCAAATGAGCTCAAAGATGTAAGTTAAAAATACTCTACTGCTGTTGTGTATCTTCTATCTGTGTTAACGTACCTATTTTTAACTCTTTTGATGTTCTTTCTCCTCCTTGATTTCAACTCTAATATTAATATCACACATTTTGCTTTCTTTTTTGTGAGCATTTTCCTGATGTCTTTGTCTGTCTGTTTCTTGTATTACTTTAAAGCCTCTTCATTGTAAAAGTTTACTTGAATTCACTACAAGATTGGGCTTTTTTGCTAATCAAATCAGATATTATTGTGTTCTTATTAGGTTATTTTATTCTAATTACCTTCGTTGATGTGAGAAACAGGATTGATCTTAGTACTATAATCTTATTTATATTTCATATTTCCTTGTTTTCAATCTTTTGCTGAACGGTCTGTATCTGCTGTCTTCTCTTTGTGTCCTTCTTTTTTTCTTGTGACTACTTGTGATGTTTATTGCCTTTTAAGTTCTTCTTGTAACTTTAAAATATTAAAAACTGTTTCTGAATTTATTAACTTTACAAAGTACATTGAATCTCTACATCAAAAGCTAAAGAAGTTAGCTCACCTATACTTTTGTTACTCTCACTTCCCAATAATATATATTAGTTTTGGTTGATTTTTATTTTAACCTTTTTCTTTTTTTTTTTTTAAGATTGGCACCTGAACTAACATCTGTTGCCAATCTTCTTTTTTTCTTTTCTTTTTAAAGATTGGCACCTGAGCTAATGACTGGCCAATCTCTCTTTTTTTTATTTTGCTTTTATTCTCCCCAAATCCCCCCCAGGAGATAGTTGTATACTTTTAGTTGTGGGTCCTTCTAGTTGTGGCATGTGGGACTCTGCCTCAACATGGCCTGATGAGTGGTGCCATGTCGGCACCCAGCATCTGAACCGGCGAAACCCTGGGCCACTGAAGCAGAGCATGCGAACTTAACCATTCAGCCACGGGGCCGGCCTCAACCTTTTTTTTTTTTTAAGGTATTCTTTTTGGTGAGAAAGACTGGCCCTGAGCTAACATCTGTTTCAAATCTTCCTCCTCTTTTTGTTTTTTTTCTCCCTAGAGCCCCGGTACGTAGTTGGACATCCTAGTCGTAAGTCATTCTAGTTCTTCTATGTGGGATGCTGCCACAGCATGGCTTGACGAGCAGTGTGAAGATCCACACCAAGGACCTGAACCAGCAAACCCTGGGCCTCTGAAGCGGAGCATGCAAGCTTAACCACTTGGCCACAGGGCCAGCCCCCTATTTTAACTTTTAGCTGTAAAATTTGTTTCATAGAATTAGACAATATTTATTGAGTTCTCACCTGGGAAATGACTGTACATTCATTTCATCAAACTTCCCTTTCTCTCATTCTATCTCCCCAGTTTTGTTGCTTATATCATTATATAACTGACAAGCAATAATAATAATACATTTAATGATCGTGACATTTCTTTGTCATTAGTTATTTTATGTAAATAGAATCAATGCTCACCATCATTAGATTCTATCTCAAGTTTCCATTCCTGGTGGCTATTTTCATGTATCTCTGTCAGGTTGGAGCTTGTGACCACGTAGTTCTCTAAAGTGCTCATGGGCGTTGTATAGCCTGGGCTCTATGAAACGTCTGTCTCTTGCCTTAATTATTAAAAGACAATTTGTTGGGGAATAAAAAATTTAGGCCACCTTTTCTTTCCCTCAGCAATCTACTCTCTCTTTGTTTTTTTCTCTAATGGGTTATTTATTTTGTTTTCCTGGGATTAGTTCTTTGTACTTAAAGCTCAGTAATTGCTCTGGGATATGCTGTGATGTTGGTTGATCCATAGCATTTTTTTCCTTAAGACAGGATTTATAATTTTAACATACAAATTCAGATCTTTATTATTTCGGTGTTTCAAAGACCTCATTAAGAAACTTTATGTTCTTTTCTTCAGACATATGAAATATGTATATATATATGCACATATATACACTCATGTATATATAGAATTTATATCCTTTGTCTCTTATTTTATGTCTAAACATTTTTTTCCCATTTAGTCATTTTCTATTTATTCAAGTTCGTCTTCCATGTCCAAGTTGTTTTTCATATCATTTCTATTTCTTTTTGTTTTTTTTAATGTGCACTCTTTTACAGAATGCTTTTACCTTCAACTTTCATTTCAATTTTCATTTTCATTTCATTTCATTTTATTAAAAACGAGTCATGTTGTTGACTCGTTTTTAATTTTTTCTGGTGTCTTTTGCTATCCTCCTTGATTGCATGTATCTAACTTCTTTGAACTCCAAAAAAAGGAAAACCCAAATCAAACAAAAAACCCTCCAAAACCAGTTCTCTTTCTTTAAGCCACGATGGAGAGAGGTTTGTTCAAGACTCTCTGCTCTCTTTCCTTATGAGTGTAAGCTTCTGATGCCCGATCCCATGCTGCTCTCCCTCCGATTCTTGTTTCCTTGAATAACAGGGAACTGAAGGGGGGCGGCAGTCTATGGTTCAGCTCTTTAGTCGTGAAGTGTGTACAAAGGGGAGGGAGGCTGGCGAACTAGGGCGCATACTGCTCAACATGGACAACCTCTGCTGGATTGAAAGAACTCTCCAAAGAGAGCTAGTTTCTTCTGTTTGTGTTGAACGAGACATCTGCATGGCTCTCTCCCAATGCTGTGCGATGCAGAGTTTGTGCAATACTGTGCCTTGTTCATACAAGAATGGAAGCGATCTCATGTGGAGGCAGCACGGTGTGGTAGTTACAGACACAGGCTTTAGAATCATATGCTTTCCTGAGTTCAAGCTTAACTTTACCGTTTACTAGCTACATGCTCTTGAAGAAGTGGCCTTTCTTCTCTGAGCTTCTCTTCTGTACCTACCTCATAGATTTGCTGTGAATATCAATGCCATAATGTGTTTGGAGCCCTCAGACACAATAAGCACTCGATCAGATTTCACTAACACTAGTATTGAGATACAGTGTACTTCATGGAGAGGACCTCAGGCTCTGGAGGCAGGCTGCTTGGGTTCAAATACCAGCTCTGTCTCTTACTAGCCGTGTGACATTGTACAACTTACTTAACCTTTCTGAGCCTCCCTTTCCTCATATGCAAGAAGGAGATTCTATTAATACCTACTTTGTAGAGTGCTAGAGAGCCTTTAGAACAGCATGTGGCATATCATAGGGGCTCCATAGATTTATTGTTAATCATAACACTTTGACATGCAGGAAAACTTAATTTGACATAGAATCAAAGTATATTTTAATCTCGATCCATTCATAAGCATTAAACAATGCCTGAACATATGGACCTCAGGGTGTTTATGACTTGTGAGCATTTACCCCAGTATTTAGTACAGTAATAACTTAGTAAATGGTTGTAGATTGAATAAATATATTGATAGAAAGAGTGATGTGACATTGGTACCAAGCCCCACTCCCCCCTTTTTATTGTGGAAAAGATTTTGAATTCAATTTTTCAAGGTTTCCTATTTGATGATCTTGACCTGTTTATTCTATCTTTTGTTTTTATTTTCAGTAACTATTTTTTCTTTCTATTTCTATTTTAACAATACCAGTTATCTACAGGAATATAGCATGGATTGCTAGGAATTTGAAGTCCTTTGAATTCCAATATAAAGATTATTATCTCCTAAGATCAAGCTTCTAATTCAGTTTTAATACTGTTAAAGATTGCCTTAATTGCAGCCCATCTAGTTGAGCTAGGTGGCTTACAATATTTATCTGAAGCATTAGCTTGATACGGAGAACTTTCAGTTTCATATTTTCCACTTAATTTATCCAGCTCATCTTTGTTTGTTTGCAGCCACTGGTGTATCCTTGGTTTAATAGGAAAGTGACTTTCCATCTCCAAACAGTAGTCATGCTTCGTGAGCCTGGCTGCCATAGAATGGCCAGTCTGTGTGTGCAATTCTTGTTTAACCAGTTTACTGCAGTTATGATCTTTATGATTATTGTCATTACTGTTCACTGAGTACCGAAAACCTATTCAACACTTTTTTTTAAATACACAAATCAAATGTACTTTCTGCCCTGGCAGCTCCTGTTCTGGATGCTACAACTGATACTGCCGAAAAAGAAGAAAATAGTGTGAGAACACAACGAATTTAGGTCATCCAGGGTTAACACCATCTCATACTCAATTCATTCATTAATATTAATTTGAGTACCTCTCTCGTGCTGCATTATGTTCTTTGAAGAATATAAAAAAGTAAAGGGCATATGACTTTCCTAGAAAAATATGCAATTTAATTGGGAAGACCAAACACACGCATAAAACATGACTAGACAAAAGTTACCAGATAGCCTTGTTAGTCAACAGATATGCATTAAGCCTTTACTAGATGCCAGGTATGAAGTAAAGGCATTACTGGTTAAGACATAGTCTCTTTGGTTTTAAAGAACTAAGAGTTTGATGAGGGATAAAATATCACTAAATACTACTATTACAATTGATGTTTATTGTAAAATTACTGTATATACAGTTACTCTTTTACATGCATCTCACATGCTGACTGCCATAATTCCCACAATAACTATCGAGTCTGAGTTACTGTCGTTCTCATTTTAAAGCTGAGGAACCTAAGGCAAAGAATGTTGAAGTGAGTTGTTCCAGATCATCTAGCTGATACAACAAACAGTGTATAAAGGCCTAATGAAATCAGAGTAAAGGTGAGACATGGTGATATAGGAATTAGGAAAATCTTTTTGAAAGAGGTAAATTTTTAGCACAATCTCCAAAGGATAAGAAGAGGACTTTCCCGTGGGAGGAAGGTCGGGAGTCAATGATGGTGAAGCAGCACAGGTGGGGAGAGGAGTGAAAAGGCTGAGGGGCAAAGGGAGACAAGACTTGGTTCTGGTCGAGACTTGGAGAAATCATGAAACAAAAGCCTCTGAAAAGTCAGAGTGATGCTGAGTAAAAGAGACTAAGAACCTCCCCGCCATAGTCTCCCTGCCTGGTTTGGAGAAACTTGGACTCAATGTTTAAGAAACATTTGGGAATTGACGTGATAGAACTAAAAGCTCTGTTGTTTTCCTAGAGGCTGATCACGCTACAGAGTCACTATTCGGAGTCAGGACATTCTTTTCAGACCATCACTCTTAATATTGCAGATAACACAAGAAAGAATACAGAATCAAGCTGCTACCTCCATTGACACTTACTGCGATTAACTCATTTGTTAGTTTATTGGCTCACTTAAGTTATTAGATCAGTAACAGAATGCTAAGCAGGGCAAGTGATTTTAATAGAGGTGAGAGCATATTGTAGGATTATTAAATCACGGGACACTAGCTAAGCATTGGGAACAGCAAAGTGATAAGAAGTCAGAGAAACTGAAAGGCAAAACAAAAGGCTCTGAGAGTAAGTCCCACCAATTCTTCAAGTTTGCCTAGAGCTGGCCCTGAGAAAGATATAGGGGCAGAACTTTCAGTGATGCGCATAATTAGTGGGGTAGAATGTGAAAGGGGTGAATTACTCCTGAAAGGTTTTTATATGAGATCCTTTACAGTGGTAAGCAGGAGCTAGCTGATAACAGTTAAGGAGAGCCAATTGTTAAATTTACAAAATGTGTGGGAGCCAGTTCATAAGCTGTTGCTAGGTTGAAGTTTACCATAGTAGGAGTATTTACACTGCGGAAGTTGGCAACAATACAAATCAAGCTTTCCATCCTCCCATCTTCCCCAAATCCTACCCTCCCACCTCCCAATACACACACCTCCTTCGTGGTGAATTGAAAGCCAAGGAAGGAAGGTTTTAAGACATGAGGTTTAACTAGGACACCATGGGCGTTGAGTGACAACTCCTTTTCATTGTGGAAAGAGGAATTAGAGCTGCTCTATGAAGGTGAAGAAGAATGCCCTCCTTCCTCTCGTTCCTTGAACTTATATGAGGAAACACAAACAGGCTGGCTTGATGTTTTCAGTCTCCTGCTTTTCTAAGAACACAAGATATCATGGAACCTATGATTCGCTAGAAAGAAGAATGTACAACGTCGAACAAGGAACAAGGGCGATTGGTGGTCCTTTAGGACACAAGTGGGGAGGGATTTGGGAAGTTAAAACTCTGAGGAGTGTTATTGATTCAACAGTTTATGAAACCACAGAGACTGAACTATGTAGACAATATATCCTCGCAAAGTGGTTGTTTCTCCTCTCTCCACTTCAATCCTCGTTCTTCCAACTCTTCTTCCTCCTTTGTGACTTCGTTTAGTTTTTGGAACTCCTTTTAGACCAGAAACTATCGGAGGAAAAGGAAAGGTTTATAAAAGGCCTCTGAGAAGGACAAAAGCAGACTGTTGGAAGAAAAGATGTCAGGGAAAAAAAAGTGCACCAATACCTTTTAACATACTACTAGGAAAGAGCCTTGAAATTTTCAACTGGAGAGGAATAAAGCCCCTCACGCAGATGGGGGAAAATAAAAGTTAGATGAAACTATAAAATATTCCAGTTACTAAACTGAAGAAACCATTAGTGGAGCTCCTCCTTTCGTTTAAACAGCATGAATAAAACCCATTTAACAATAAATTCTTCTCCTGTAAGCTGTTTGTAGAGTCAAGGAACCTATCTCATGCAGGTGTTCCATGTGTGAAATGCCAAAACAGATCATCGAAGCCCCAAACATACCATATTGTGGGCAGAGAGAACTCTAAACCCAAAGACACAGAGAGAAGAAGAAGGGGTTTTCAAAACAAAAGTCTGTTTTCGCTTCAGTGCCTCTTTAGAATGATTCAGTTTGTTTTAATCAGTTACACTTTTTGTGCCATAAATTCCACATGTATAATAATTATACTAGTAAAATTTGAGTTTAATATTGCAAGGAGAGAGCTTGTGAGTTCTGTGAGAAGATGTAGCTTTTCCTAAAGGATACAAACTCAACTTCAAGTCATTACAAATGAAATTTACTGTAGAAATTATTCGCAGAATAGCTTAAGGGCTTGATTTGGCATGCTCATGCATGCTGAGCTCCTGGAGAAGTTATGGAAACTTATAGCTCTATAAATGCCAGCTGTTGAAGGCAGGCTGCTCATGATCTGAGCGGAGGAGGAAAGAAAATGTAGACAGGAATGAGGAAAATAAATGGGAGCAAAGAGAAACATCAGGCCTCATACTTGGTTTACACAAAAGACTATGGCAAAAAAAGGTTGGACATTGCTTAGGCGATATGGGAAAAAAGGAATAAGAATGATTAAAAATATCATTGCTGCCAAAGTGGGCTTGGAGGCCCAGGGACTTCATTTGTCTATCCATCAAATCAGCTTTAGTCACTGGTACTTTTGCAGCCACTGTTATATATATAGGATAAACACACATCTATACGTATGCTCATATATTTATACATAAATATATAGACACAGTAGATGCATGTCTATACTCACATATATAAGTATATATGTATACACATGTAAATATATATATATATATATATAAAATGGGATACGAATAGGAAGAAAAGAAATGTAAAATTGTCTGCCTTCTAGAAACCTATAGTTTAATTGAAGATACAAGATATGATATACAGAATAATTGCACTATAGTACTTTGATCTATTTGTTATTCAGCCTACTTTGATTTGGGTCCTGCCCCACATGTCATTGAAACAAGTCTATCTGCGTTTGTAGTCAGATATGATGTTCTTTTTAAAGTTCTCTTTAAAATTTTTATCATTGCAACATTTAACTGATCTGCAACATTTGACCTCATCATTCTCTCCTATTTCCTTCATCTCTCTGGACATTCTCAGTCTTCTCCATGGCCTTTTTGCCCTTTGCTGGTCTGTCAAAAGGTGATGCTCCCCAGAAGTCTATTCCTGTAACTCTTCATTCTATGGGTGATTTCACCTGTACCCATGTTTTTATCATCACGTAGATGTCGATGACTCTGAAATCCAGCCTAAACCTCTATCCTGAACTCAGATGTTTGTATACAACCAACTACAATAAATATCCACTTGATTCTCTTACACTGCTTCAAGATCATCATGTCCACATTGAATTTATAATTTTCTTACCCCTTCATCTCTTATAATGAATCCCCATGAAATACTGTCAATAATAACTCCCAAATAACTTTTCAATTGAATCTTTTTTCTTGATAGGGACCCCTTACTTGCTAGTCTGGTTTCTCTAACAGCCTTTTAAGTGATCTTCCTCTTTTCAAAATTCTCTCCAAATAATTCCTGCATGGATGAGTCCAAAATTTGTCTGATTTAGTCCTTCCTTTTGAACATTCTTCAATTTCTTCTAACACCTTCAGTTAAAGCCCTAAATTCCTGAGCATGGCATGAAAAACATTTTATATCTGCCCTCTGCCCACCTATCTAGCCCCATATAGCTACCCCTCCTTTTCTCTCCTTTTATGGGTAGCTGTGGATGCCCTTAGGACTTGGCTCTGGTGTCACTTCCTCAAGGGAGTTTCCTTTGATGTTTTTCTTGTATGTTCTCATAGCACCTGAGAGTTGCCTCTTTCAACTTGGCCACACTGCTTCAGTCCATTGCATTGCACTCATTGGTTTTGCATGTTTATCTTTCCCATGCATTTGGGAGCTATTGGAAGGCAAAGACTGTTTCTCATTTGTCTTTGTGTCATCAGTATGGAGCAAATGTCTGGTAGGTAACGAATGTCCAGTGCACAACAAAAGTTTTGTTCATGACTGACTTAGAGGGTAAATAGTGCTAAATCTGTTAGAAATTGCATTTGGGAAAGGGAGATGAAATTTTCTTTTTTCCCACCCCAACAAAACTCCAGTGGATTAGACTAGTGAGTGTTTTATTTCTCTTTCATCTAGAAAACTTGATAGGTTTTTGGCAAGAGTTGGCCTGGCAGCTCCACAATGATCAGATCTAGGATCTTCAGGTTTTCTCCTCAGAGATGAGCACGTGGTTTTTACACTCAAGGTCATTCCATGATCCAGGATGACTATTGGATTTCCAGCCTTTATGTCTGCAGTTGAAGCAAGAAGAAAAAAGAAGTGGAATGAGGTCAAAACAGAGTAATATCCACCGGAGTCAAGCCCCTTTAAAGAACTTTCTTGATGGCCTCTCTCCACTTCTTATTCTTAATTCTCATTGGCTGCCTCATCTGCAAGGCAGGTCAGGAAACATAATTTTTTAGGTGGGCATATTTGCTTTTCGAATAAAGTGAGTATCTGTTAGTAGAGAAGAAGGAAAAGTAGATTTTTAGTAGGCAAATTTTAATACTAGGACAAGTGCCAAAATTAATTGTACCAATGACCAATTCTATAGGAGTTTTGAAAATAACCTAATAGTTGAAGTGTCATCACAGGAAGGAGGGTAAGAGTGTCTGTAAATGAGCTCTGAGAAATGGGTAAGATTGGAGCAGACTTTAGCACAAAATGGCATTTCAGAGCAGGAAAACACTATGAATAAGGATTAGAATTAAAGATGAAGGGTGGTAGGTTTGGGATATTTATTGTTTGCTATTGGTCTTTACCAGACTCTGAATTCCTTGAGGTAGAGACTGAATCTTCACCATTACAGTTCTCCGGTATGTAACACAGCACCTGACACCTAGCAGGTGCTCAGTCATTTCTGTTCCAGAATTGATGTTGTGGATGGAGTAGAGAACACGTTTAGAGAAATTTTTTGAACACGCAGAACAAGTTGGACTTAATTCCATGCATGACTGGAGGCACTGGAAAATTTTGAGAGGAATGACGTGACGAAAATATTTCCAAAGGACCAATTTTATGATAAAGGTGCTGGAGAGGGCCCTAGGGAATAGTTCAGAAGTTCAGTTTGAAGAAGTGAGGAATTTAAATAGAAGGGAAGCAGTAGACAAGCAAAAACAAGGAGCGTTAAAGAGATTCGCTGATGGTAATTGTTACCCTTGTCCCTAATATAACCTTTTCCCTTTCTCGCTTAATTTTTTTTATCGTTATCACCTTCTAATTTACTTAAGTTTTAAAATAGTATGTCTTTTGGGACAATAGGAAGTATTGTGAATTGGTGTGTTGGATTTACGATGTTGGCAGAACATCCAAGTTAGACTGGGATTGAGAAATAAGTTCAGAGCTGGAGATACAGATTCAAGAATTACTAGTATAGAGTTGTTTACTGAAGTTGTAAAGTAGGGGCAGCTCCACAAGGAAGATAATGTACAGTGATAGAAACAGAAGGCAAAAGAATAGGTAAGAAAGAAAAGATTTCAGATGATAATGATCAAAGATGTTTGCAACTGTAAAACATTCTTCAAGAAGAAATACATCTTGAGTTAAAGCCAATATACAGCTCTCTGCCCTTCCTCTCCCTTCTCCTCAGCCAGGGGGAGCATGTTTGGATAAGCCAGGATAGACTCTTGGTCAGGGGTGGGAATGGGACGAGATTTTAATTTTAATTTTTATGGTTTGGATCCCAGTTTTTTTAATATATGTTTATTACTCATTAAAATGAATTAAATTTTAAAATCAATAAAAGGTGTTGTTGATTTTGTAGCCCTGGGTACTGCCAGAAGAAGTTCTTTCGATGCTCAAAGCCGTGGGTTTTTGAGCTATTGTCTTGCAGTAACCAGACTTCTGAGAATGATCTGGTCTGAGTGAGAGATTGTGGCTCTATAGAATCAATTTCTCTTAACTTTTTCATTCTTTTATTTGCTTCTGGAAATTGTTTTTTCCCTAACTCTTCCCATCAACTATTTCCTTGGTGAGGTGTGTGGTAGCGAAGAAGGGTTTCCTGGGCTGTTCTCACGCTGGTGGAGCATGCAGCAATGACACTTTTGGGTAGTTTTCTCTCACATCTTATGGGCCACAATGTAACTTAATGGCTCTATGCGCTTAGTGTTTTAACTGGTAAAACTCCAATTGGTATGTAAGCATGTGTGTGTGTGTATGTATGTATCTATCTCTCTATCATCTGTCTATCAACCATTTATACTGATAAAACTATTGTTTTCCAATTCAGCTGACTTCTTTAAGCGACAGTTACTAGTTCCTAGAAAGTCTGTTGCTAGCCTTGTAAAAATTAAATTTCTCATGTGGCTCTGGTCTGCGTGAAGAAAATCCATAAGGCAATGTTGTGGATAAGACAGATTCAGAGGAAATGAGGTGGGCAGATGACTACTGTCCTAGTGACTACTTAAGTGATGCTCCTATGACAGGAAAGTGGTCTTTTTTAAAACCAATAAAAGCAATTGAGAAAAGGAATTTTTTAGAAATGTGTGATTCAGGACCACATTTAGTAACTAGCTATGGAGCTGAGAAGACCAGAAATAAGGACAACACTGGCAAAAGAAGGACCCAAAGGATTTGAACATATAGCAAATTCAAGTCAACAAATATTTATCGAAAATTTATTTTGTTTCGTATCTTGATGAGAAAAAATAACATGTCTTTAGGAGAAACTTGCACACAGAAGCTTAGAGACAAAGTCTTTAGGACTATTTTGTTAAGGATTTCTGGTCTCTTCAGATGGAGTTTGTCCTTGAAAGAGAAACCGAAGTGCAGAGCTGGGACTGCCATCACCTTAGGGGTTTTTTTTTCATAAGTAATGTTTTGTTAGTCTCACTAACTTTAGGCATAAATCTTGGTATAGTAATGCTTATTCTTGGGGACTGGTTAACTCTTTTAGTCATGGTCTAAAGAGGGAAGAATTTTGTGCTATTTTATTCCCAATAAGGATAAAAATTTAAGCTGAAATTTAAGCTAATCATGGATGTCCCCAAGGCAGTTTGCCTATACACTTTATTGATTTTGCCTAGTAAGTAGATCAGGTAACGTATCATCTGTAAATTATTCATAACTGATTGGAGTAAACTTGTGAATCTTTTTTGAATTGGAATTGGATCACATCAAAAATTACATTAAACAAGAATCCTTTAGGTTGTGCTCCAGAAACTTAATTGTACTATAAGGTTTTGCAAAGAAGACATCTGCAATTCTACAATTCTAATTTCTATCTGTAATATTTCATAAAGTAGACTTCTGAAATTTAGAGATTACAATAATTACCTCTGGACATCTCTGTATATTTCCCTTCTAGACTTAGTGCATTTTACAATTTCTACTTAATAAAAGGTCTTTCTCTCCTCATCTGGTAAGTAGCCTGCCACAGGATTTCCAAAAGCAAGTTCCAGGCAGAGCTTTATTTGCTTTCTACCTTTGTTTACATTCTGACCCCAGTTTTATTTGCAGAAATTATTTATTAAGCTCTTTTTTCCCCATCTTGCTTGTGAAGCAACTCTTGGGTCTGTAAGCCATAGAGTAGTGTTCTCATCATGCATATATTTAGCACCCTAATCTCTGCAACCAGTTTTAGCTGCTTGTTAGACTTTTCTTGACATTTTCTTGTATGCTTTTTGACATCTGCTTGCAAACTCCTGCAGCCTTTTCAATCCTGATATTCACTTGTTTCATCTGATGTTGTTATCATTCTCCTTAGATATGCAGATGTGTTGCTTTCCTTCGAGTCCTGCCCCTTCAGTCTTGCTAGAAAGACTGTTTTGGAGACCCACCCCCATTGGTTGTTGATTTGTTTCTTTGCTTGTTTATAGTTATACTGTTTTTTCCCTCAGACCTCTAGTATCATACTCTTCCTTTGAGAACTGATTGCCTTCAATTGACTCTTTAATTCAATTCATTTGAAAACACACACACGCAAAAACTGTGCAATAGACAATATTTCAAAGAAGGTAGTATTTAATATCAGCTTTTCCAATGACTCCAACAATATTCATTGCTAAACTCTATTTCACAAGAGCTTGAAAACCCTCATGAAATGAACACTTGTCAAAAATGATTTTATAAACTTAAGTAATTAGCAACCTAAGGTGCTGTCTCATCACATGGCATCACTTTGTGTCAACAATCATCCTTTCTGATCATCAAAGCTGAATTAATCGTTTATTTGCCTCTAATATCATGTAGATCTATGACATTATCTGAGTGTTTAGCAATGAACCTGAGTATGGTGTAGTGCTTTCTTCAGATCTTTGAATATTTCAAAAGGCAGAATCTTTTGTTTCTCTGGAAATGTGCCGCACTTGTAATGTAATTTATATCGTTGGGAAAGCTGCCTGCAAGGATGCAAGCACACAGCACCCATGATTTCAGGTAAGCCACAACAGGTCTTGAGACCCTGAAATAGCCCACAAAGTGGCTCAGAGTCTTGAAAGTTTAGATCTAACGCTATATTTCTAATTTTTGAAATAAAATCTCTCAGTTCTATGTTTCAATTTTCAGAAGACATTTTGGTAGTAGTTAATTGGTAAAAATCTGTCAGTGCTGAAGGTGAAGCAGTAAGGAACTCAGTTTTCATCGATGCTGAGTGGTGCGATGTCTCACACATAATATTTAAATCAGTTGCTTAACCTCCCTTGTATATTTAATGCAAGACAAACTACCAACACAGCATTTTAGAGCAGCTAGGTAACTTTATAATTGGATTGAGTTTAAATGAGCAGCAATATGTTTCTTTCAGTAACCTTAAAAAAATAGCTGTGTACATGATCTTGTCCCTATTCAAGTCACAAATAAAAACTAGCATGAGATATTTGAGTTTTATTTTTGGTATCAGACATTGGATTACAGGGGTGGTCTGAATTATTGAAAGATTCAAAAAATTGTAAGCAATTCAGTCTTAAAAATACACTGTCCTATAACCATGATAAAATCTTTCTTAAGGAAAGTTAAATAGTATTTCTCTTATTTATCAGACTTTGAATATTTTCTTTACTATCCTGGATGGAAGAAAAACAAAAACAAAAAAAGGCATAGGTTTCTGGAAGAATTGATGTCTCTCTGGCTCTTTAAACATTGAGCTAAGTACATGAGTTATTGAGGTGAAATAAGTTGCTTTCAACAGTTGTTAATATATCATTAATAATCATACATGCAATAAATAATAACACATGAGTTATTTCCTAAGAGATATACGACTGCAAATTGCAGTAACAAATCACAGCGTGTGTAAAGAATGCTCATTACTCTAGTGTGTACAGAAGCTGTTTTAACAACTGTATTCTTTATGGTGAAGCTCACCCTAATTAGCCTTGCAGATTCCTTGGGGAATGTGTGCGGAATGTTTGACATTGTGATGCTCCAGCTAAAGTGGGGGAGGAGGATATCATTTCTGTACCAAGAAAGCATCAGGCCACAAGCCTGGCTTTCTGTTCAGTCACTTGTATTAATATATGCATTGCGGTGAAAGTAAATAGCCGTTTGAAACAAGTAGATAATAAGGGTGTTTGGAATTAAATGACTAATTAAATCAATATTAAACATGTAAGCTAGACGGCAATGTGGACTAACATTTTTTTCTCAATGATGCCCCTTTCAATACAAAAGGTGCATAAACCAGCCACATGTCTGGATGTTCTTGAACACTAAGACTTGTAGCCACAA
This sequence comes from Equus quagga, assembly GCF_021613505.1. Classification (NCBI taxonomy): domain Eukaryota; kingdom Metazoa; phylum Chordata; class Mammalia; order Perissodactyla; family Equidae; genus Equus; species Equus quagga. The sequence goes on from NC_060273.1 coordinate 119,701,592, forward strand.
ACGTAGGAGGAACACGCTTCCTGGTCTCTATTGCGTTTGAAAGCTAAGTGGACTATAAATTTTTTTTAGAGAAAAAACAAGGTTGAGGCACACAAAAAAGGAGCATGTGTTTTTCCCCTTTCAGTGAAACATTATATGCGGATTCTGCTGCTCTGTTAGCTTATAGCTTGTTACTAAATCAGACCTTTCCTGCAGTGAAAAAAATTGCATCTTTTCGTTGTAATCCTTGACAGCTTAAAGTTTAATGGAGGCAGCTTTTTTTTAAAGGTATATAATGGGTTGACAGCATGGAAGGCTGCTGAGAGCTCACAAACTCAGAAATAGCATGAAATGCAATAAGAACAGGCTCTTGCTGGTTTTTTTAAAATCATAATTTCCTATTCCTGATAGAGAAAGCAAGTGAAGGAAACAGCTTTTTGTTTTCTTAAGGTAAGTTGTTTGTCTCATCCCAATCTGATGATTTTCTTCTACCCTGAAGTGTTTCAAAGTGGGGATTCGTTCAAAAGGTAAGAGTGAGGTAACACAGCCATTAATAAAGAGAAAATACATGTCTGCCTGAAAGTAAGAAGTAGAATATGAATTTCCAAGATGGGAACTCAAGGAAAAGGACGAGTTTCCCCTCTTTTGGAGAGAAGAAGCAGGCAAGAGTAAACCATCACCAGATGACAATAACGCCCTGCTTGACACCCAAAGGTCATGCTTGGTTACATTTCAATTTAGATTCCAGAACACCATCTTCAGATAACACGTGTTTGGGAGTGTGGCTGAGAAGGGTTCAGAGATTACACCTGCAGCAGGCTCTAAAACAATCTTGACAGTTGGCACCAGGATTCCTCCTGGGTTGAGATAATGCTTTGGTTTATCTTGGTTTGGTTCTTCTCGGTTTAGGATAACTTTGATAAATGCTTAGAATGATACAGTGGGCTGGGGTGGTAAGTCAAACTTTAAGGGAATATGATGGCTAGAGATAAAAAACCAAAAAGACAGGTAACCACTTTATATAACAAGGAATAGGAATATGAGGATCTAAAAGAAAGAAGGGACTAGAGGAAGTAAAGAGGATAGCTCAAAAATATTACATGGCACAAAATTTCTCTTCTTTTACAAAGAAAGCTGGTTACAATATAAAGCCTGCTTCTCTACAACAGCCACTAAAATCTGCCACATACACATAAAATTCCTTGCATGGGTACTATTTAATGGAAAATAAGGAAGGAAGAAATGGAAATGTTCCTTGAATGAATCAATATGGAGCAAAGAGAAGGAAGCATTCATAGAGGTGCTAGATAATAAGATGTAGAGTATTCAGTTAGTGAGAAGTGGCCCTGTAATGGAGGACGTGAGAAGTAGAAAAATATCTGGAAGTGAGCCAGAAGCAATCTGCTGTCGACATGCTTACTTTACACGTCCTTTGGAGAAGAGTGTTTACGTTTATCAGAGAGTCTTGTTTTACATTGTTCTATGATACCTTCTGAGACCTTTCTCAGGATTCCATTCAGTTCAGTGCAAGAGTGACACCCTACGGTGTGGCAAAATTTATGATTATGGAAATACTAATAATATCAATGTTTTTCTGCTTTTTCTCCCCAAATCCCCCAAGTACATAGTTGTATATTTTAGTTGTGGGTCCTTCTAGTTGTGGTATGTGGGATGCCGCCTCAACGTGGCCTAGTGAGCAGTGCCATGTCTGCGCCCAGGATCCGAACCAGCGAAACCCTGGGCTGCCAAAGCAGAGCGCGCGAACTTAACCACTTGGCCATGGAGCTGGCCCCTCAGATTTTAAGGTTAGTTTTGAGAATAAATTGCAATGCTAGTTCTCAGGTTGAGTGATTACTCTTTACAGAACAGTTCGGATGGTGCTTGTGCTTAAGTGTTCAAATAAGTAAATTTAAAATACTATGCATCAGAGAATTTTTAGAAAATAGCCTAGGAAAAGCAAATGAGAAAACTAAAATTTACAGTAGAAGGTAATTGGAATGTATTATAAGATACTTTTCTAAGCATATGCTCCCAATATTTTTAAAGACTTTTAATTTATTTAATAAACCTTTATTGAGAACGTACTATGAACCAAACAGTAAACAGTATTCTAAATACATATAGGTACTCAAGTTCTTGACTTTGATTACCCAAAATTTGAATTTTCAGATTTAAACCATATTTTTGTTATCTTCTTTTAAAGTATCTGGGGTATTAAATCTTCAAAACATGGGTTAGTAGATATAAATCAAGTGCTAAACTAAATTTTGATTTAGAAATTTATGCTCTTCATTTCTTATCTACATCTCTATTGAATGCTGAAGATTTGTGTTTAAAAATATAGCTCAATATCTTTTAAAATGATCATAGTATTGAAAGAAATTTTGAGGGGACGCCTGGACCTCTAATTTATGATATGCAAATGTAAATTGATAGTACACAAAAATGTGCTGAGCACTGTCAGTGTTCAAAGTACTCTACTAGCACTGGGTGTGATAGAATGTTGAAAACGACATGGACTTCGAACTTAATTTACAATTCAGTGGAAGAAATCATTCATTTAAGTGGATTATACTGTAAGGCAGGAAGTAAGAAGTATTTCAAGAAGCTAAGAAAGGGGTACATCAGGCAAGGGAGATGGCTTCCAATTCTTGTGAAGGCTTCCTTGAGCTGTGCTAGACCCTGTGCTAGAATCTAGCTGTGCTAGATACTATGTGGATGTGGAGGGATGTGATAAAGATGCTTTAAACGTATCCAGAGTGTGTGGAGAAAGGCAAGCAGATGGAAATCATGGTGCATTTACAGGGAAAAGTAGGCACTTCATGAGGATGTTGAATCCTTGATGGGAAGTGATGGGCAAGAAGATTAGGAAGATGGGGGCTGGCCGGGTGGTGCAGCAGCTAAATTTGCATGTTCTGCTTCAGCGGCCCAGCGTTCGTCAGTTTGGATCCCGGGTGCAGACCTATGCACCACTTGGCAAGCCATGCTGCGGCAGGCATCCCACGTATAAAGTTGAGGAAGATGGGCATGGATGTTAGCTCAGGGCCAGTCTTCCTCAGCAAAAAAAGAGAGGAGGATTGGTGGTAGATGTTAGCTCAGGGCTAATTTTCCTTAAAAAAAAAAAAAATTGGGAAGATGGACCAAGTAATGAATGTTCAACTGACGAATTTGAACTGTATTTGGTAGGACTTGGAGAGTCCTTGCAAGTTCATGAGCAGAGTAAGCAATGTTAAAGCTACACTTTAGAAGGGTTAATTTGGCAGTAGTGTGTAGGAAATTGAAATGAGGCGGTTTATTGATTTATTTATGAAGGATTTCTAGTGGCACAGATTCTTCACACTTTTGACATAATCCATTTTGATTGATTCTACATTGAGTTGAGAACCAACCAAAGATTCACATTCAAAAAAGTTTTCGTTACTTTAAAAAGCACTATCTTTTGGGAATTAGGGGTTTATCTTTCACTAGCATGAAGAACAGCTGATAGGAGAGCAAGCTCTTCTCCTTTTTTTGCTGAGGAAGATTCACTTGAACTAACATCCATTACCAATCTTCCTCTTTTTGTATGTGAGCTGCCATAGCATGGCCACTAACAGGCAAGCGGTGTAGGTCTGTGCCTGGGGACCAACCGAGGCCGCTGAAGTGGAGTGTGCTGAAATTAACCACTAGGCCAAGGGGGCTGGCCGAAGCCCTTCTTTAAAAACTTGTTATTACTATTTAAAGCATATTTAGTAAGAGATAAATAGGCATGATTAAATAGGACACTAAAGCCACCATTTCTTGGGGGTGTCTAGGTGTCAGTGATTATGGTAAGCACATTGCATGAATTATCACATTTAACCTTCAAAACCACCCCAGGAGGCAAGCAGGTTATTATTGTTGTATTGTGGATTTGGAACTCTAAGGCTTTGATAAGGCAGGTGAAAGAGACCAGCTTACAACTACATATCTACCTCAAAATGGCATATTGGTAGAAATCCATAGGTGTGCATTGAATAGGGACCACTAATGAAATAATTAGTGCAGGAAAAAATAATACAAATGCAAGATACAGATAACAGTAATACCTGTGATTTATTGAGCACCAGCTCTCCCAGTGCACCAGGTGAGTTGCAGATATTGTCCCTGGACTGCTAAGTTAGACTTGAGGCCCGTTGTCACATCTGTAGTATGACCAAGAATCAGCAAGATAGGGCTGCTTTTCAGGGGGAAATGGACAAATGGGACAAGGAATATTAGGATGTGTGAGTTCTAAATAGGAAGCCTTCTACTTGGTGTTATTTTAGTCAGGCCTTTAGTATGTCCCATTTTGAGGGCAAAAAATAAGCAGAATGCGGAGAAACAAGAGAGGGTTTTGAGAGGAAGAACCAAGTGATCAAGAAGGCAGAAAATATTTGCTTTGAGAAGCGGCAGCACTGTCACTCAGTATTACCACCTTTCCTGCTCCTTTTATTACTTGTTCACTGTGTAACTTTGGGCCACATTGTTTATCTTTTGGATCTCAATTTCACATCTATGAAACAAGGGCGCAGTTAGAGGTCTCTTGGAGTAAATGTAAATGTTAGTGAAGGATGGGCAGAATTGCAGTGGGAAGGGAATTTTTCTGCTAAAGGAATGATGCATGCAAAGAGCATAGAGGAGCAGGCAGGCATGGAACATTCAGGGGACTGCAAGTAGGTAATTTGGTATGGCAGGCGTGAGTGGTGAATGTTAGGGAATTTTGAGAAAAGAGGACAAAGAGATAGCACTTAAAGAAGAAACTGAGAGGGGCCTGCCTGGTGGTGCAGTGGTTAAGTTCGCATGTTCCACTTCTTGGCAGCCTGAGGTTCACCAGTTCGGATCCCAGGTGCGGACATGGCGCCACTTGGCACACCATGCTGCGGTAGGCGTCCCACATATAAAGTAGAGGAAGATGGGCATGGATGTTAGCTCAGGACCAGTCTTCCTCAGCAAAAAAGAGGAGGATTGGCAGCAGTTAGCTCAGGGCTAATCTTCCTCAAAAAAAAAAAAAAATGAAGAAGAGGAAGTTAAGAGAGTCCATCTGTAACAGTGGTTAGGAGCATGGTCTTAGGAACCAAATGGTCTGGATTCAAATTCTCCTTTACTGTTTATTTGTTGAATGATGTTGGGCAAGGGCAAGTTGCTGAATGTCTCTTAAACTTCATTTCTTCATTTGTAACATAGGCACAGTAATGTCCTAGCTCTAGCACCATTGTGAGGATTAACTAAGGTAGTGCTGTTGAAGGAAGAGGCCGTCACTCAACATCTAAAATGAAAGGCTGAACTTACTGCTTGGCAAGCAAAGGAGAATGGTCCTCATAAAACATACTCTCTCGGAACAAACTATTAGGGTTTGAGGAAGTGTGGGGCTCTGGGATTGGCATACTTTCAGAGGTTGAAGTGTTTAGCCACTTAAGGGTGGCTACTGCCGTGTGGTTCTTCCGCATGGCTGACTCTTAGAAGCAGGGTCACTGGAGTGAGGCTGCTGCTGACTGGGACCATCACAGATTGGCTGGCTCTCAGCAGTGTGGTTACTGATGACTAACAGCTCACCTAAGTGTCTGATAGACCAGGATGGGCTCAAAATTGGTTCTAGCATTTTCTTGCTACTATGACCAAAGAACAATCAGTCTTTTCCTTTCTTGAATATAGAATGTAAGATTATCATTTTATTCTCATTTCAAGTACTTAGAGTGGTGTCTCCGCATAAGTGTTATATTATTAATATTTCTATTTACTATTTGACTGAATTGAGATCTCCTTTTGTTCACATAATCATTATGGGGATTGTTTTTGTTGTGTTTTTTTTTTCCCTGAAAGCAATGGAGATAATCTACTAAAGGATTTTTAACAGTGGAATGGCATGATTCAATTTGTCTTTAAAAAACAAAAACCATCTCTAACAGTATGGGTCAATGAGAAAAATATATACATAAAAATTATATTTTATCTCTCTGGGTTTATGTGTGTCAGAGTGTTCATCTCAGATGTATTGTCTATTGAGTTATAGTGATAAAAAATGAGGAAAAGGAAAAGAAATAAAAGTTACTTTATATAGCCCTGTGGCAAAAACACCTCCCTCACCAATTTTTACCAATAAAAATAACTCACTTTTGAAGTTCCAAGGGATTTTCACATTCAGGGGGTAAAAGGAAAATCAACTAATGCTCCAGTCTAAATTAAATGAAAATTCATTATACAAATTATTGTCGAATTTGAAACAGGTGTTCCTTTCCTACTTAGGGAGATAAGAAATGAGTAAACTACCACAGATTTGCTATTAATTCAAAGTGTTTTTAAAATGAAGAAAAAGTTAAATTCTTAGAGTTATACTTCTAAGTTTTCCTCTGCGGAGGTCCTCTTTAATAGAGAATTTATGGAACATCAGAAAGAAAAAAAGTAATCAAGAAAGAGATATATCATTTATGATATTTGGGTCTCCCAATATGGTTGGCCAAATGATCAGGGAATTGCAGCGCTACTGTTTCTAAAAGAAAATCTTGATTTATTAGTTGGAACCACCCAAATAATGGTATCTCTAGTATCTGTGCGATTTTGGAAATGCCCAGTTCCACCCCCATAAAAGGCATATAGGGATTAAAAAATCCAAGACAGCTGCAGGTAGCCTCGCATCCTATTCCCTAAAAGAGGGAGCAGAAAAGACAAATATTACACCCAAATCTGTTGGTAGGAATCTGTCGTCACAAAACTGAGCTGTTTTCGTGTAACTGGAAGAATGCCCATGAGGTTTGAACAGAAACTGGCGTTCCTCTTTTATATTGTATTGACCTCACTTAGAAGAGATTCAAGGCATCAGTGTGTTCTTAAAAATCTCAAGCTGATCACTTAAAGTAACACAATTTGAAGTATAATTCTGTGCAAAAGGCTCACTAGTATACAATTGTATTTTCTTGCAACATGTTACTTCTGTAAGCATGTTCTTGCATCATATCCTGACGCTCTCATGATAGGATACAGAAAGGCCAATCTGAGGACAAGCATTGCCTGGAAGTAAAACATACTTAATGTCCAAGTCTGACTGCAATAAATAATCCTGGATCCAGTAAATCAGATTTTCAAAATCAAATGAATTCTGTAGTTGCTACACAATTTTGCATTTCCCATCCACAAATCAAGCTTGTTTAAATTCATGTACCTGTTCTAAGCCCACCCTACGTATTTCCCAGGAAAAGGCAACCATGTCTCAGCTGCCTGCCAGGGAAAATAAAATTAATGGAGTAATGGTAATTTGGTATAATTTTTTATTGAAACATGACAAAATTTGGGCAAGCACCGCGCCTTTGAACCCTAGCCACTTACTCCAGTAGTCTCCTAGGGGTGTACATCATGGGAACAAACAGTACTGAAATTGAGAAAGAATGACTGCCTTGTTTTGAATCTGCAATAACCAACACCTTTCGGTGGGGTGTAAGATAGACCCATCATATCTAAAATTCCAGTTGAGAGCATGGGTAATTTTAACATCAGATAATTGCTGAATGCTCAGTTTAGCATACAGTGAGCATTTAACAAATGCCACAGAAGAGCGGCATCAGTGTGGGAAAGTAGATCTTAAGTTGAAGCATAAAGTTCAAAGACCTTAATATGCCTCCAGGACTGACCCCTACTTATCCCTCTGGCATCATGCATCGCTAACTTCCCACGTTCAAACTCGAAATTCCAGTTGTAGTAAATACTATCTATTCCCAAACTGCATGTCTTCAGACTATTCCCCTCCTCTTCCCCACATTATCTTTTACTCATTCTTAATTCAGTTACCTTGAGCAGTCTCCCCCATACACTCCCATACACCCATCCTCAAGCTGCGTGGCTCTTCTGTAGACTATAACTACTCTGTCATTTCCTTATCATATAATTAGTCATCTCCGTACTACGTAACTATTTCCCCAAGGGGTTATATCCCTCTGAAGAGCAGGAACATTAACTTTCTTATATTTGTTGATTGAATAAAGTCTTGTATTTGAAACATATGCAAGTTGATTAAGTGCTTTCCAAACAGGGTATCCCTAGGTTAATATTGTCTCATCCACTATGTCTGTAGGTCACTTGAGTTTGGGCCTTGTTCTTAGTATAATGGTTCAAGAAGACCATGATTGGGAAGACTCCACTTTTCTTCTGAGCATCCCAGTTAGATTATTTCGGAGAATCCTGAGGCAGCCAACTCAGTCTATGGTATATTCGCTCTGATGCCAGATTCTCACGAGCAGTCAAACTTCATTGCAATGTGATTCATCATTACAACTATAAGATAGAACTGTACCTCTGGTCAAATAGTGTCCACTGAAAACCATAATCACAAACAAATAATGAGATCGTTTTGCAAGCCATATTAAAATATAAGCCTTATTATTTCATAGTCAGGGTAACATGAGTATTAGAGCTATTTCCATCACGAGCCTTTTATGGAGATCTCGTTTAATGAAGCTCTAAAATGTCTTTTATGGAAACTAGTAAAGCAAGTTTGGTTTTCTAACGCTGTATAGTCAATAAAGTCTGATGACTCACTTCATGAAACCTATGTCATTCAGTAATTTCTCTACATCAGGAGGAAGTTTGGAAACCAGAGCTGTAGATAAAAGCTTTATTTTGATTTGAAGAAATATGACCCTATCTGGAAATACATAATTTTCAAAAGTACAAATATAGAAATACTTTATTCTGATTTTCTGGAAGGAATAATGATTTTTTTTAAAGCACTTTTTTAAAGTAGATGATAATGAATGTAAATCATTCTACAAAACAATGCGAGCTTATTTTCACATTTGTTTAGGATTAAACTGCATCCATAAACTGCTTCCACATGTATGCTAATTAACTCTGTAGCAGAACCAACCACCCAACTTTAAGGATTACAGACAAAAGCTTTATGAAATCCTACCTTTTCAGTTCAGCTTTTATCACCATATTTCTGGTTACCAGGGCTCAGTGGTGAGTAAGTCTATTTTGGGGTCTCCTTTGGCTTAGGGCATTGGTAATAGGCTATGGAATCTTTCCCTTGCAGATAAAAAGATTGAACACAAACCAGCTTGATGCAGACCCGTAGTTACTATTTGATAGCTGTCAGTAGTGAATACAAAATGAAATAGTGGTTTTCCAGGAAATAAATCTTAAAATAAAAAAAGGCACCCTTGCATTGGTATTAAATGGCGTTATTGCTTGGCTCTCCAAGAGGCCAAAGACTGAGTGGGCATTTAACAACACACACACCTCTAGGACTGGAAATTTTAGGTCACACATTCGCAATATTATTTTGATGCCTTCAGGAGGTTGTAATGTGCCCAAGCCCTATTTGGAAGGGCATGTTTGTATTTGATGCTTATTTGTAGCTGTAGAACAGTGAACTGAAAATGAATAACGGTGCTTTTTGTAAGTATGTGTTTGTTGTGTGTGTGTGAGAGACCATGTTTTAAATATGGGCCCTATTTATTATCACAAATTGGCAGAGAAACAGATTCTAATGTTTATTGTGAGAATCTCTTCATTTGCTCATAATGTTAGTGCTTTGTTTCATTTTGTCTTGGAGTAAGTATGTAAATAAACATTTTAAGAATTTTAAGAGTATCTAGTTCTACTTTGACTGAAATATGGGTCAGATTCCTCAAGAAAACAGTTTCTTTCACAGTTTCCATCATCTTTGTATAATTTTTGTGATGATTCTGTTAATAATTATGAGCAAACAATGCCAGTGATAATACTGACCTACAGCTTCCAAGTTTCTTAGGCTAAAACAATATCCCAGAATTCCTATGGTTGTTTCATTCCTCCAGTCATACACTCATTCAACAAGATATTACTGAGCAACAGTTCTGTACCAGATACCATGCTAGGTACCGGTTATACCCACACATGCATAAATATAGGTAATGTGTTCCTTTATTGTTCAGAGCTTTCAGCATAGTATACACGTGTGTATATAATGAAATATTTGTGTAGAACATTAAAAGGATCTGTGAGAGAATTAAGAGGAACTTACCCAGTTTAGATTGAGGGTTGGGCAAAGCCTCTGAGCATTTGCACTATGGAACTTGATTGCCTCATTCAGTTAATAACTTTTACTTGGTTTAAAAGATTCTTAACCAATAATAAGGAAGGGTGTTTTGTCTTCAATATGCACACTCAGAGTGGCTTTAGGGTATTTCTTTCTGTGCTATATTGACCACTGGCTCCCAAATTAACTGAATCAGAGATACTAGAAGACAGGAAAAAAGAAAGAGAAGTTATCTAGAGTAACTAGCTCTTCACAGTATTCCGTCTCTCAAACATCCCCATACACAGACATTCATTATCTTCTTCGTATTCAGTAGAGACGTAGAGATATTTTTATATAATCCTAAAGTTAGCCTACTTGGAAAAGGGAATAATTTAAAAATAAATTGAAGATCCAACTGTATACTTCAGGCTTTTATTTTTTTTTGTTTTGCTAAATTAATGTTAATGGGATTATTGGGTTAATATTGGCGCAGTTAATATTCTGTTTCAATACACAATTCCTTCTATCATTATTTTTCCTTTGTCTACAGAAATACCACTTGCACATGAAAATATCACCTTGTCTCAATTATACGTTTTGATGGTAAAAAATATGTTGGAGGACTGACAATTTATAGATTGTAATAACCTGAAAAAATAAATCTTTCTTATCTCAAATATTTTTACATTTTAAGCAAATTTTCTTTTTTGGTGTAAAAAAGAATTTTCAAAATTACTGTTCCGTCTCTATGTTGTATAAGATAATGAAGTGAATAAATATCTATCATATTGTTGTGTTTAATGAGTATTTTGGATTGAGATAAAGGAAGGACTGTTGAGTCAAATTTCAGCCTGTGAGTTTCCCCACTTTATAAAATTGTATACACCTATAGAACTAATGTGATGAAGGAAAAAAATCTAGGTCATAATTGCTATCATCCACACCAGAAAGAAAAGACGTTTATCTTATCAGACCATAAGGATCCACTGAAATAGGTCTGAAAGGGTCTGAAGCTGCTGACAAAACCACAACACTGGGCCCAATTAACAATACCCATTTTTAATTAACAGTTGCTGACTCTTTGCCATTGAAATATTCACGCTCTAGGTGTGAAATGGCAACCCCCATTTGTCATATCTGTCAAAATTAATTTTGAAATCTCATGGTCTTCCTTCCACAGGATAAAAGTGAATAACTGGAGCTTACTTCCTACCTGCCAAAGTTCAGTTCCAGGACAAAGACTAGGAAAATAGAACCTAGAAAACTGGTTGGGTCAGCTTTAATAATACAACTCACATAAATTATTTTCATAGCATTTCTAACGTTGCAAACTGTGCCAATATTTATCCCATACTTTGGAAGAGGGCATGCGTGGGATTTTAAAGTTTCTATCCTTAATTCTTTTTAACTTTTTCATTCAAAAAAAATGTATTGAGCACCTAATATGTGGTAGACACCAACTGAGGTGTATCTTTGAATCTTGAGGACACAAATATGAACAAGACAATGTGTTTTGGAGGACGTTGCAATTTAATAAAGAAGGAAAAACTGCCAGATTCCTGTATACGTGACTATGAGGAAAGAGTGTGATCTCTTTACAAAGATGTAGAAGGGTACCGCCATCAGAGATAACACAATTGGGCAAGACAGTTACAATAAGGATGAAAGGGCATACCGAGGTGTCTAAACCTGGGTTAGACTTTTTGCAAATGAAGTGTTTTACACATAAAACGTTTGGATTCAGTAATAATGTTGGATTTGGAATCATTTGTGTATATTTATTAAGCATTTAATAAAATTTTTTGAAACAAATAACACAGCACGGTCTTTTTTTATTGAAGTATAGTTGCCATACAATATTGCATTAGTTTCAGGTGTACAGCATAGTAATTTGACACTTATATACATTATGAAATGATCACCTTGATAACACTAGTAACCATCTGTGACCATACACGGTTCTTACAATATTGTTGACTATATCCCTTATGCTGTACATTACCTCCCTCTGATTTATTTATTTTATGCCTGGAAAGTTGCACCTCTTAATTTCCTTCACCTATGTCACCCTTCTCCCCGTCCTCCTCCCCTCTGGCAACCACCACCTTGTTCTCTGTATCTATGAGTCTGTTTTTGTTTTAACGCAGCATGTCCTGCTTATCTTATTTGATCCTCCCAACAATCTTATGAAGTAGATAGTACTTATTTATGTTGTATAAATGAAAAAATTAATTTCAAAGAACTAATTCAACAACTTAAAGTTACAGAGTGGGTAGTGGCAAAGCCAGTACTAGAATGATCGATTGACATTAATTCATCAATTCATTTACTGAGTGATCACCATATGCTCTGAGGTATTGGAAATTGAAAATATAGAGATGAGTAAAGCAAACGGCCTGACCTCGAACCTTTACTTCCAGCAGAGGTGAGAGATATGTACATAAGAAATTATGATAAAGAAGAAAAAATACAACATACACCTCTCATCGTGTATGAGATAAAAGAATAAGTGCTAAATTCCTCCTGTGGAAAGAGGAAAGTATTCCAAAAGAAAATGACAATTTCTGATCCATTTCATGGTTTTTTTCCTCACATGTCTGCCTTCTTTTGTCCATTCTGTGTAAAACACAGTTCTCATTAGAGAAGAAAAAGGATCTAAAAACATTGCATTGTTCCAGTGCTCAAGAAGCTTATATTCTAATTAAAGAACAAAATACCACCCTTGAAGCAAGAGAAGAGCAGTGGGGTTTTCAAGGTTGTAATCATTGCCTAGGTCTCCAGCTCAACAAAAGGGAGAATAAACGAGTGGAGCTGGGAGAAGCTGACTCAGTCCTTGATCGCTGGGGAATTTACCGCTGCTAAAGGGAGAATTCCGCTGAGTGTATCACGAGGGAAAGCCAAGTGAAGGAAGTTAAATTCAACAAGAGGTACCTGGAAATATGCTGGTTCGTTGAAAGCCCTGTACTGTTTCAGGTGGGCAGGAAGATGAACGGGATACAATTCCTGTAAGATTTAAATTCTGTTATCCAAATTCTGACACAGAAGCCCCCATACATAGAAACACTACTCACTCGGAAATTTGAGGCTTTCAATAAAGAAAGCATATATTAATAATTTAGCAATAACTCTTTTGCTCTCATTTTATATATTAATGTTAAAATGTTAGTAAATACAAGTAGGTAAAAGGAAAAAAGAATCATGCTGATATTCTCCATTATTAATTGGACACACAACCACACACACTTTAGTGGGTTACATTGTCTGTGATTTAACACAAACATTTTCATGTTATAGGCCACCAATATCATCTAGGGTTTTATTTCTAATGGCTGCCTATTATTCATGACATCTGTGTACCACACATTATTTAATCAGTCCTTTTGAAGTACTTTCAATTTTCCCTCTTGTAACTGATAGGTATTCTCATAGCTAAATCTTTCATACTTTCATGATTGTTTCCTTATGACATATTTGTGAAAATACAACTATTAGATCAATGAATAATAAATATTTTAACACTTTTTTGATATGTTTGATCAATTCTCTTTCAAAATGCGTGATGTCTCACATCCCCTTTGGTATTGTGAAAACTTATTTTCTCTGAATTCTGAACATCATTAAACATAATTTCCAGGTTGAAATACAATACATATATATATATTTCATTGTTTTAATGTGCATTTATTAATTATTGGTGATGTGGAATGTTTCCTCTGTGGTTAATTTTTGTTGTTCCTCCTTTGTCCACGTATTTACTGGTTACTTTTTCTTTATTTGTGAAAAAGATTTGCATATTAATTCTGTTGATTCATTGCCCTCAGATATGCTACAATTAAGATGAGGCTGCTTTTTACTTTATATTTTTATACAGTAGAATCCGACAATCTTTTCCTTCTTACTTTCTATTTAGGTGGTATCATATATAAAATTTTTCCATTTCAAATTACATAATTAATGTGTATTTATTCTAGCATTTTTTTATTTAGAGCCTTAGTTTATCTAGAATTTGGATGTATGGTATGACATAAGGATCCAATTTTATTTTTTCTTAATGGTTAACGATTTTCCCAACTACTGAATTCTTTCTCTACTGATTTGGCATATAGTATTCATTATATCCTCAATTATTCAATATATTTTTATCTGTTTCTGATCTTTCTCATCTTTACCATTGATCTATGTCTGCTTTATTCTTTTATTTATTAAGCCTTTAAACTAATTCTTACATATTCCGTAATGCTACTTCTCAAATATTTCACAGCTAGTCTCTCACATATACCGTCCAAAAACTCCTTTGAACAATTTTGTCAGATATGAGAAAACTAACTTTCTGATATTTTCTTTATGATTGTATTAAATTCATAGATTAATTGGGGGAGAATTGACATCTTCACACTGGTTAGCCTTTTTACTAGGAATGTCATTTCTCTTGCTGTTCATTTAGTTTTTTTCTGTGTTTCTTGGGAAATTAACAACTATTGGCCCCAGAAGAACTTGTATTGGAGAAATCCAAGAATGTTATTATGCAGGATAGCAAAACTTGCTATGATACCCCTGAATGAATTACACAAAATCTAGTTCAATCTTGGAAATGTTTACAACTTTTTCTTGGAAAAGAAAAGATTGGCTGTTACGATATTACCAAGTTAAACACTATCTAGAGATGTAACACATACGGTAAACAAATGATTTTTACCACCTGTAATTTTTATCAATAATCTTCTTTTTCCTCTAAATTAAAACAATTTGATAAAAAATGTGTTGTGGAAGGGCTGGCCCAGTGGCATAGCAGTTAGTTTGCGTATTCTGCTTTGGTGGCCCAGGGTTCGCAGATTCGGATCCCGGGCATGGAGCTGGCACCACTTGTCAAGCCATGCTGTGGCAGTATCCTACACAAAATAGAGGTAGATTGGCACAGATGTTAGCTCAGTGACAATCTCCCTCAAGCAAAAAGAGGAAGATTGGCAACATATGTTAGCTCAGGGCTGATCTGCCTCACACACACACACACACACAAAATATACTATGGAATTTTCTTGTTAAATCTTAAAACTGATTAGAAAACAAAACTGCTGGAAATGAAAGCAACATTTGATACACAGAAAGACAAAATACCTCAGAATATCAAAATCGTAAAGTTAGGTATCTGAATTAGATGCATGCATTAATGAACCATGAACCTCTGGTCACTATCAGAGGCTAGCACCAGTGTTAAGGAAGGTAACCAGATTAGATGTTCTTCATGTGGTATAAAACACCAGGTCAAAAATAAATATTTGGAATAGCACACAAGTATAAGGAAAGAGTCCAGGAGCCCTGGAATGAAGAACAGAATAGGAATGTGATTACATGGAGAAATGTTTCTAGATACATTCCAAGGAAATATGTAAGGATACATTACAAGTACTGGTATTATAAAACATTTCTTATTGGTCCATGCTGTACAGAGAAAACTCATGGAGATTAAAATAATAAAATTTTACAATTTTTTCCCTAAGATTCTAGCAGCAGTAATTATTTCATGGTTTTTTAATAGCAGCCTATGAAGATGTGATTGCAGACTTTTGAGTTGTTTCTTTTTAATAGAGATAAATTTCACTGAGCCATATCAAACTTACACTGTATACCATAGGGCCAAAAACATGTATTAGTGATTTGAAAGAAGGAACTAAAAAGTTATATCCAATACATGTAAAGAAACAGAAAGTTGTGACTTATACAAAGATAAACTGGTAATAGAAACTGCCTTTGAGAGGGCCCAGATGTTGGACTTAGCAGACTTCAAAGCAAATGTTGTAAAAAGGTTCAAAGTACTAAAGGAAGTCATGTTTAAAGAATTTAAAAAAGATAGAATGACTATGTCTCATGAAATAGAGAATATTTATAAAAAGGTATAAATTATTTTTTTAAAGTGATGTCTTGCGTTGAAACATACAATAACTGAAATGAAGAAAATTACTAAAGGGATTCAACAGTAGATGCTTCTCCCAGAAGAAAGAATCAATGGACTTAAAAATGGATCTACCCAGATTATGTAATATGAAGACAGAGGAAAAAAGAAATGAAGGAAAATGTACGGTCTCAGAAAAACATGGGACACCATTAAGTGTACCATCATAAATAACGAGGGTACCAGAGGAGAGCAGAAAGAGAAAGGATCAGAAAAAGTGTTTGAAGAAATAATGACTAAAAGCCTGACAAATTGGTGGAGAAACATTAATCTAAACATCCAAGAAGCTCCATGAACTCCAAGTGATATAACTATAAAGAGATCAACACATCGATACATCATAGTCAAAACGTTGATAGTCAAAGACAGAGAGAAACTCTTGGAAGCAATGAGAAAAATTACTCATCACACACAAGGGAATCCCAATAAGATTAACAGCTGGTTTATCATCAAAAATAGTGGAGACAAAAAGAAATGAGAAGACATATTCAAATGCTAAAGAGAAAAAAATTGTAAACCAAAAATTTTATATGCAGAAAAATTATCTTTCAAAAATGAAGGCAAAATTAAGATATTTCAAGATGAACAAAAACTTAGAGAAGTTTTGTTAGCAGACCCACCTTATAAGAAACACTAAAATAAGTTCTTCAGGCTGAATGCGAGTGACACTAGGCAGTAATTTAAATCCACATTTTAAAAAAAAGCACCAGTTAATGTGATTACGTAAGTAATTATAAAAGACTATAATTGCATTTGTCTTCTGTTTTCCTGCATTAATTGATTTAAAAATCAATTGCATAAAATTATATGTATAACTTTATTGCTGAGCCTGTAGGACATAGAAATATATTTAACAATAACAACACAAATGAAATGAGTGGAAACAAATGTATATCAGAATAAGGAAGTGACACTACATGGTAACTTGAATCCACAGGAACAAATGAAGAGAATGAAGAGAAACAGAAATAGATTGTGTGTCATACTTTCCTTTCTTCAAGCTGAAGTATTTTCCCTTTAGTGTATCTTGTAGTATGATTTACTGACAACATATTCTCTCAGCTTTTGTTTGAAAATGTCTTTCTTTTGTCTTCTTTTGAATGAGACTTTTGCTAGGTATAGAAATCTATTTTGACAGCCATTTCTTTCTTTTTTTCTCATCATGTTAAAGATGGCGTTCCATTAACTTCTGGCTTGCATTATTTCTAATGAGATGTCAGTCATCCTTTTTGTTGTTGTTCTGTATGTAAAGTGTCTTTCTTCAGTCTATTTTTAAGAATTTTTTTCTTTAAATTTGGTCTTTGATAATTTGACTATGATGAAATATAGTTTTATTTGTACTTGTCTTACATGAGTTTACTGAGCCCTTTAAATAACTGGGTTGTTCAGTTTTTGAAATTATTTCTCTTCTTCTTTTAGGACTCTGGTTATACAAATGATATATTGTCCTACACATCATTTACAAGCTGTTCTTAGCTTCTTTTGGTTTTTCACTATGTACTTCAATTTGGGCAATTTCTATTGACCTATTTTTAAGTTCGTTGACCCTCTTTCTACTGTATTCATTTTGAAATTGAGCCTCATATCCAATAAGTTTTTAATTTCAGATTTTTTGTTAAATCTATTTTAGAATGTCAATTTGATCTTTAGAGATTCCATTTCTCTATTGAGAAGTAGCTTTTCCCGCTCTTTTGTCTACCGTTTTTTCTAATTTCTTTAACATATTTGTAGTAGTAATTTCCAATATCTGATTCATTTGTGAGTCTGCTTCTATATATTTATTTTTCTCTTCTTTTCATGCCTCATAATTTTTGACAATATGCAGGATTACACATTTTAAATGAACCAAGGAATTTGGAGTAAAAATTATTTTCCTCAGAGGGAGCAGATTCCTTTCTCTGTCAGGCAGCTGGGGTGAAGAGTTGAATTTTTTGACCCAAATAGAAATTCAGATGGGTTGCATCAGAGTTGCAGCCTGAGTTTCAATTTACCTTCAATTTCAAATGTCTTAAGAGTAGGATCTATCCTGAGTGATTACAGGAACCCTCTAGGATAAATTTGGGATCGAAGCACTGCAATATACGGAGACTTCCAGCCCAGCCCATAGCATCCTATGCTGCCATACTCGCAGGACAATTCTCTTGGGGGAAGCACTGCATAGCCAGGAGAATCAGCTCTGAGTTTGGGGATATAATAGCTTTCAACCCATCATGCAAACCCATGAAGCTATTAAAAATTCTGCTGTGTTACTTGCTACTCCAGCAGAATTCTTCTGCCCATGGTTGGCCTATTTCTTACCCAGTTATTCCCAGACACAGCCAATGCTCAGAGAGGGAAGTGACGATAGCATTTACTTTAAAAAGGCGTCTTTACTTTCTAGAAAGGAAACTAGTTAGTTTAGATATCTTCTTCTACCGTACTCCCTGAAGTCTTAAATATGCACACACATATACATACATACATACGTACATACATATATATGCCTATATATATGTTTTATCTTTTAAAAATTTGTTCTAGTTGTTATGGTGAGAATTATGATCACTTGTACTTCCTAAATGAATGTGGAACACGCCAGTACCTTATTAATGTTCACTTAGTGATTAAAAAGTAATTGATATACTGTTATTGTTTCCATTTTTTGGCTAAAAGTGTGTGTTTTACAGGTTATGGTCAATAACAGTCAATAGAGTGTCTGTGCCACAAGAACAGCTATTGTTTGTGGAGTTCTTACCATAAAGCAGGTAAATGTTCTAAGTGCTTTACATATATTACCTAATTTAATCCCCACAGCAATCCTATGAGTTAGTTTCTATTATTAACCCTTACATACACACAGGAAAACTGAGCCATGGTGAGCTTAGGGCAGCTCTCCGGGTCATGTACCTTGTAAATACTGCAATCAGGATTCGAATCTAAGCAGTCTTCGTCAGAGCCCAAGCTCTTAGTCACTACACTATATTGTGATAGTGAATGAACACTTAATGTTGTTTTTTTACAGAGTTGTCCTTTACTCCTCTCTACTCTTCATACTCTAAAAATATTTGTTTTACATAATCCTCTAATTATATCATTCTCTTTCTGTATACTCTTTGCTCTGCTAGGGATTGCTTCTACTCCTTGTTTATAGAACAAACATTTATATTTCCTTTAGAATTCAGCTCAGCTACCTTCCTTCTGAAACTTTTTATCATTTAGTCAGAATTAATTACTTCTTTATCTATTCTCTCTTTGAATACCGTACATTCACCTACCTTCATTTAACTTATTGTGTGTAATGTAATTTATATATGTATGTCTCACCCATTAGTCCATAAGATTCTTGAGAGTAGGAACTGGGGTTTATTCATATCTTTCTATACACATCTAATGATGCTCGACATGTAATAGTCACTGAATAAACGTTTACCAAATTGATTTCAATCTCTATCTGTTGCTGAAATTGATTCTCAATAGGAATTTAGAAGATTAGAAGTCTCTGTGGTATATTGCACTTATCTTGCTCCAAAGGTTAAAGTGTAATTGGTCTCAAAATAAATATTGTCATACATTTTGGAAGATCACCTTGGATAAAGTTAAAATAGCAAAAAACTGTGGTTATTTAAAACTATAAAATTATTCACTTTAATTTTTATCTGTTTTTAATAGTTAAAAACA